>NC_138198.1:115926633-116526633 GCF_964194105.1 Spermophilus citellus
TCCTCAGTATATATGCAGAAGACCTAAAATCAGGATACTATAGGGATGCAGCCACATCAATGTTTACAGCAGTGCAATTCACAGTAGCCAAGCTATGGAACCAGCCCAGGTGCCCTTCAACAGATGAATGGATAAACAAATATGGTATGTATACATATGGAGTTTTACTTAGCCATAAAGAATATTAAAATTATGGCATTTGCTAGTAAATGAATGGAACTGAAGAACATCATGCTAAGTGAAATAAAGCAGACCAGAAATTCAAGGGTTGAAAGTTTTCTCTCATGTGTGGGAGCTAGACCAAAATAATGGGAAAAATGTAAATAAAAAGTGGGAAATCACATGAAAATAGAAGAGAGATCAGTGGAGTACAGGAAGAGGCTCGAGGGGGAGGGGGAGAGATGGGAAAAGGGAAGAACAGTGAAATGAATCTCATCAAACATTCCTGTGTACATATATGAATATCCCATCGTGGATTTCACCTTTATGTATATCTATAATGCACAAATTATTCTAAAAAATTCAATAAGTAGAAGATAGATCAGTAGAGGAAAGGGAACAGGGTGAGGGAGGAGGAAAGGGAAAGGGGGAAGTACTGGGACTGAATTGGAGTAAATCATATTCCACATTGTAGAAGTATGTCACAATGAACCCCAATATTACATATATCTATAATGAACTATAAAGGAAAAAAAGAAGGTATATGACATTTTACTGGTAATGCATCTTACATAAAATACCTACTAATAGCTGTACTGTTCAGCTTCATGTTACTATAACAAAATGCTTGAGACAATTAATTAACAAAGATAAATGGTTTATTATGGCTCACAGTTCTAAAGGTTCTAATTTAAGATCAGGTGGTACCATTGTTTTGGGCCTTTGGCAATAGTGGCACATCATGGCCAAGGGTCATGGCAGAGCAAACCACTTATATCATGTGCCAAGAAGGAGAAGAGAGCAGCAGGGAAAGATAAGGCTCCCACCATCCTCTTGGAGGGTTCACACCCAGTGGCCTAAAATCATCTCATTAGATCCCACCATCTAAGGGTCCCACCACCTCCCAATACCACCACCCTAGAGACCAAGCCCTTAAACACAGGGACCTTTGGGGTACACTCAGCAAACCATAGCAATATCTTTGGCCCACTTTCCAATGGGTTGTTTTACATCCTTACTAATTTTCCGAAGCTCCTTATGTGGATACTAACCTTTTTCTGTTTAAATGCATTACAAATGAAAGTGTCTTCCCGTGTATGGCTTATCCTTTAATTTTGTTTATAATATCTTTAATAAGTGTACTTAAAAACTTTAATGCATAGGGCATTATTGAGAGAAATAATAGAGAGAAAATGGAAGACTCATAGGTAAAGCTTTAAACTTGATGACAGAAAATAGAGTTTTCTACCTGATTGCTATCATGTAAAATAACTAGTCAGTGCAAATAATCAATTTTTATCAGTGAAAAGATTAGGTGAGCCAGCCGGATTCTGAAAGTAGAAGGCTGATTGATAGAGTTATTTTGTGGAGAGAGAAAAACACAGAAATGTTTAGGGAAACAGAAGGAAGGCCGAGCGACACAGAGTGTAGCGGAGGCAGGGGGATAGAACATAGTAGCATTTGTTCCATTTTCTGAAGCTGGACGCAGCACCCCAGGGGAAAAGATGAGAGTGGCCCATACGGAGATTTTCTTCCAGCACTGAGGTTTTCTAGGAGTCTTTGAGCAGCAAAGACCCCAAAAGAAGAGGAAGTTTACATCAAAGTGGAGAAGGGGTGGTTTGAAAGTAATATAAGAGAATAAGGAAACCGCTGCCCCCTTCAGAATGAATTGCACCCCTCCCCCAAATTCCTGAGCTGAAGCCCACCCCCCCCAACGTGACTACATTTGGAGATAGAACCTCCAAGTACATAACTAAGATTAAATGAGGTCACACGGGAGGAGGGGCCCTGGTATGTCAAGTGCCCTCCTAAGAACGAGTGGAGACAATGGAAAGTGCTCGCCCCACACCCACCTGCAACCCAGGGGCGAAGCCTCACCAGACACAGACCTGCTGGCACCTTGATCTTGGGCTTCCAGTCTCCAGAACTTAAAACACGTTTCTATTATTGAGGCCACACCGTCTTTGACATTTTTAAATGGCAGCGTGAGCAGACTAAGACATGGGGTAAGGGAAAATGAGCCACCTCCATCTGAGAGGCCTCAGCAAGAACTGTATATCAAAGGAAGAGTGAAGTTTCTGTGCAGGTAAAAAGAGTAATTTTTCAGAAAGAAGCTGAAGATGTAGGTCAGGTTTCTTCCCAGGAAACCAAGACTCAAATTGACATAGTTTCCTATATTCCAAAAAGATGCCCCACAATTGCTGTTGATAGTTTTAGTTTGGATGTTGGAATTCCACAATGTTAAAATAAAATGTTGATATCCATAACATCATTAAGACAAGGTTTCATGTGTGAATTGTTTGTATTTAAAAGTGTCCACTAGCTTCTTTGTATTATCCACTGGTTTTGTTTTTATGATTTTCATATTTTATTTCTAAATAAACAAGAGCTGAGAGTTTCTGGGTATTATTTTCAAATATGTAATGCATTGTGGGTTTAGATGTTTTAGTTCCAATAAAGGACAATCCTATTTCAATAAAGATGTTATCATATTTTAGTTTTGTCACTAGCTTTTGACATATGAGAGGCCTCTAAATATGTTATATGGTAATTTAAATAAGATCAATATCTCGTGGATCTGGTGACCATTATAACTTGAGGAAATATTTCAGTCTTATTTTAGATACCACTTTAAGTTATATGTCAATATAAGTATCCCTATTGTTTTCTTCTTTAATTGTAATACATACATAAAATTAAACATAAAGAACCAAAAATAAAATCAATAAAAAATTCAAGACCCATTCCAACTACCATATCAGCCAACAGTGTTACGTTAAGTGATAGACAGCCCAAGTCACAATTACACTGTTCCAATGTATATTGTCGAGCACATTAACTCATTACACACTCATTGCTTCCACAGTTATGTTTGAAAGAGAAAATGTGCACACTCATCTTCACCAAAACAGAAATGAAAACAAATGACATTACTATCTTAATGCAAAACTGATCTTGGAATAACCCTTCAATTTGCTGAGGTCATAAGCAGGCTTATTCAAATATTCACTTATTTAAATTTTCATCAGCATTCTCATCATTCCTGACCTACACACTTGGACCTCTGTATGTTTTTAGGAGTTAGTTTTGTCATCTTTCCTTTACCCTTAGTCATGTTATCCCTCCACCTTGTCTGTTCATAATATTGTTATAACCTCAGTTAGGAAAGGGCACTTCAGATCTACCAGAGCAGGAGTATGTATACAGTATCTGTGGGCGCATCAGAAATGTGCCCCTTAGCTAGTGGTTTTAGAAAGAGCAATTCCCAGTGCCTCCTCATCTGGCAGTGGCCACTAATGAGCCCCATGGCTATAAAAGTCTAAGTTCTAACATTTTTATGCAAAACTGTTTTCTTATTTAGGAGTCTGGCTTTTACTAGCAATCACAATGTAAATACATCATCTATGATCAATCTAGTTGCTCTTAAAGAATTTTAATATTTATCTTTTTGCCTAGTAAAGTACCTTATCAAAGTCAAGAAAAGGATGATGATCTTGGCAATAAGTCTGTTTTAATGTGTTATTTTTCCATGTTACATAAAACAGAACTTTAAATACTGAACAAATAAAGATTAAAGAGAAAATAACTTGGGACAGAGTTTAGAAAGAATTGCAAAAAGGTTAGACAAATCCCATGTGCAATGTACGATATTGAATTTTAAAGTTTTGGATGTTTTTCAAGATTTTGAGTTTATTTTTGTACAAAAGCAAGATAGATAGATAGATAGATAGATAGATAGATACAGAAAGAAAGAAAGAAAGAAAGAAAGAAAGAAAGAAAGAAAGAAAGAAAGAAAGAAAGAAAGAAAGAAAGAATTGTGTATCTACAGGAGCCCTGAGAGGTAGAAGACAATTCAGCTTCCTTTTTGGTATTTTTTCCCCTTCCCATTCTCATTTGGAGCCCCTTTCTTTTCTGTAAGTGGAATAATGGTGATGTAATTAGTGCTTATGGCTCTTTATCAGCAATGCAAAATCCTTTTTACTCTTTTTTTTTTCCCCCTTTATGCTGCACTTTGCAGGTTCCAACAAGGTTTTCTGGCTCTTTACAAAAGGGCTGTCAGAAGCCAAGAGGGCAAAAGAGAATGTGCAAATCACAGTCAGGAGACAGGGGCCAGATTTGTTAATGGAACCTTTGTGTCTGCGTGAGCTGGTGCCTGGGGGGTGGATGTCCTGGGTGAACCCTGGTCTGTGGAGCCAGTGTTCCCTCTCCAGAGACTTCACAGTAAAGAAGGGTTGTCAGAAGACGATCCAGGTTCTTTCTTCCCCTGCCTTTACCCATCTTAAATACGCAAGGCTGCCCCTGGGCATGCCCTCCTGTTTTATCATGCCACACAGAACTGAGATAAATGCGGCCACAGGAAACCAACTGTAAAATTAGAATTCATTTAGTTACTTCAGTCAGTAATTATGACCTGAAGGGCAACCCTTTGAGTTAAGAAAGGCCAAACACTAATCTCTATTTTAAAATTGACAATAATTTCCAGTTAACATTGTGATCACTTCTAAAAAAGTGCAAAGATATATCTTTGCAATGGCCAATTAGATGTAACATGCTTAAGTAATGAGGATGCTTAAATGATTATGTTTTTAATACATAGGAAAGATAGCACTCTGACGGTCAGGATTATTTTGGTACCAACAGTGGGACATTTCCAGAACTTCCCAGGTCATGCCAAAATGATCTGTTTTTTTCTATGTAATTGAGGAGAGTTTTACACAATGTTTCTTATAGATATTTTTTCTGAATTTTCTATTCTAAAATGAAAGCTGAATATTTTCAATGATTCCAAGTGTAATTTTAAAAATGTGTTAGCTATTGTGTTTTCTCCAAATTTGTAGCTCTTGTTCTCATTGGGAGACATTTTATTATCCTAAGAAAACAAATTTTAGATATTTTTTGGTTATATTTCAAGGCCAGGAAAAAAAGTGCTCTGACTCCCCAAACTGTAGAATATAGGAAAATATGTCATATTTCTCAAGGTATTAGTCAATTCATAAAAATCATCCAGCTCACAAACAAAAGTGTCCACCAGATACCTGACAAATTACTCATGTGAAGAAAATCACTGGAAGGATTCCTGGGGGCACTGTGAGTGTTCCCCAAGGATTTTAGAGGGGACCTGCTCCAGGAGCTCAGCTAATTATCAATGGCAAAAATCAGACATTAATTCAAATATATTCCATTTTTAGCATGAACATTTATTTAAAATAAAAGGTTAACAGAGAAATCCATTAAGCACCCAGGAAAATTGGCTGGATTTTGTTGTTCTTGTTGTTTAATTGCATCTTTAACAATGTGATTTCCTGAAAGTATTTAAGAGAAAGTTGAGAATAGAAAAATTTGAACCAAGTTCACCCTAGCATTTTGACTATTTTGCATTAAATATAAATATTATCTCCAAAATATATTATTTGATAACCATTAAATAGCCCCGGCAGGATTTTCCCAACTCGGTGACTACTAAGATAAGAGAACTGGCAAAGCACAGATTTTTGATCATCAACATTTCTACTATTACCAGGGCCCCAGAGCTCAGTTCAGTTTCCCTCATATGGCGGCTACAGTTTAATCTAACTGCTGGAGCACCCATGCTCCAGGATTCCTGTCCTTCAGGAACTCAAGTTCTCTGTGAAGCAGAAAATGAAGACTCTGTCTTGTTCTGTGTGGGTACAACTATTTTCTCCAATGTCAGCACTTTTCTTCTTACTGTTAGTTGAAGAGTAAAACTTCCAGAGAACAGATTTTTATAAAGTAAGCACAGGAAATAATATTGGCACACTGCATTCCAAAATGGTCCCTAGGAATGAGCTTTGAGTGGTCACAGAAATAGGAAGAGGACTGAGAAGAATGAGTACCTCCTGGATGTGTAATTTTTTCTTTCTGTTGCTGCTAAGAATAAAAGAAAGTTAGAAAGTGGGGATTGGCAATCTCATCATAGTCCAGTAGAACTTAAACTTGATACAATCATAATAACAGGCATTAAAAATTGAGCTAAGCTGGGCATACTAGCTGGATGTCTCGCCAAACTCTGCAAAGGGATTTCCTTCCAGCACTGAAAAGTCTGGAGAATCGGATTAAAGGTCAAGCACATACTTTGTGCTTGGCACATCGTGAGTGTTGACAAAAAAGCACCCATCTGAGGATGAGAAAACAAAAAATAAACAACACAGTAGGAATAAAGATGGAATAGGAACAGTGTAAGATGCAGCAGAATAAACAGTTGGAAATCATCTTAAAAGTTGGAAAGATAATGCCAGGAAACATGAACATTAATAATAAAAGGCAATTACAGTGGTTTTGTAGACTCACTATAGGATGCAAAAATATCCTCAAAATCTATGATGCAAGTTCAAATGTGTATATAAATAAGCAGCTAATGTGGATATAAAACAGAATGAAATAAAAAGGGAGATGGTTGAGAAAAGTGAAATTGGTCAAGGACTTAAATACAATGAAGCGGTAGAGAGTAAAACTGGGTTTAAAATTAAATCAGTGATAAAATTAAGAGCTCAATTATTTTTCCAGAATACTGTAAACATAATCAAGAGACTAAAAAGAAGACAACAAATGGGGGGGGGGGGTGGTGATTGATGTGGTGGACATTCACGTGGAAGAAGAATAATTTCAGGACTCTTAAGGGCAAAAATTGAATATAGGTAAAATCTAAACCAAATATGCAAACAAAAATTGAGTGAACCAATGGTGTTAAAAGTCACACCATTCCACACATAAACAAAGGGCCCCACACTCCAACACCCTTGGCAATGTGTTGAATTTGATGATTAAAGAAAATATTGAAAGAACATCCAGAAAACTGGCTGCCTTTGTACTTTTCCTCTGCATTACTAAGTGACAGAAAATGTTGGCACGTTATCTATTATGTTTTCAAAGAAAAAGGCTGTAACTAAAGGCTTTCTTAACTAGCTAAATCATCTTTCATTTGTGAAGCTAACAAAGGGATTCTCATAAGCTAAATTCACAAAATACAGTAATCACCTACTCATCTTAGAAACAAAGGACATAAAGTTACATTTCAGATGACAACAAAATCACAATTAGGAACTTAAGAAGATGGAAATAGTGGTAGAAATGATAGAGAAAATTTTGCTCTTTGATTCCTCTTCTAAGAAATACTCCAAGAGGAACTTAGGTTGTAGTACAATTATGACAAACCACAAATTTCCTAGGTGTTCAGAAATAATACCACGTAACAAGTTTACTTTATAATGAATTTTGAGAGCATAGGTTAATTTTACAAGAAAATATTTACTAAGGAGCAGAGTATAAAATGACAAACCCAAGAAGTAAAAATAGAAAGAAATGGCACATGCAAACTTTCATTTGCAGCATTTTATATCTTTAAAAAGATATCTAAAGTAAACACTAGAAATATTAGCTTTTAAAATTTTTGGACAATAGATATGTAAGTCTTTTTAAAATTAGTATTTTTCACTGTATATAGTTTTTTTCTAGATTTTTCTTTGTCAAATAAAAAAAAATCATAGGAAATACATGGTAAGAAAAAATACCAGAGCCTATTGCTTCTGGATGCTGATAATGTGATTATTTTTTTCACTCACTATTTGATATTTTTTTGTTAATTTTTCTATAGTTTCTCCAGAAAGAAATATACTGGCCCAATCTAAAGGAAAGCATCCATCAGCGTGTACTGGAAAGACCTCAGGCTTTAGAAATAAGAGTGTTTCAATAAATTGCAACTCCCACAACCATTAGTTAAATGAAATGATTTCCCTATTGATTTCCTCATTCAAAAAATTAAAAGGCTAAGAATGTCTGCTTCCTATAATTATGATGAGGATTAAGTAATAAAGTGCTTCGGAGCAATGTATCTCCATAAGAAGGATGCTTTCTGAATGGCCTTCTTTCCTTGGAGGAGCTGATTCTAGCTGTAAATAGATTGGTTTGGCTTGTGGCTCAGAGGCACAGCGATTGTTCTTTCAGTTATAATAGGAGCTGAGCTGCCCAGCGCAGCTCTTTTAACAGGGAGCATTGCTCATTTTCCTGGGAAGACAGGGTAAAACAACATCAATGTCACTCTGTGACTCTGGCAACATTAAAGAGAACAATAGGGGCAGAAGCTGAAATTTTGCTACAGAGGAGAGAGCCCTTATCTATTCAGGAAAGCAGTTCAACGTCAAGTACAGAAAAATCAATAATAGGAGTGAGTAGTGAGGCATCCTAACTCATCTAGACAGGCAAGTGGTCAGACGCAGACAGGCAACAAGTGCCAGTCTGTCTAGTCACCGGAAGTGGTGTCTCTTCCTCCTCAAAACACAATCAGACTACCTTTCCCAGCCTTTCTTGAAAAAGGGTTTGCCATCAGGGTTGAACTCTGGCCAATGGAATATTAAGTCAAGGTGACATGCACTTCAAAATGGCATGCCCAACCTAGGGAACGCTATAGGCATGATCCTTTACTCTCGTTTTTCCTTACTCTGGCATGATACAGATATCCATGGGAATCCTTTTTGGCAAGCTTTGACAAGGGGAGAGCCTCTGGACCATGGAGCCTGGGCCCTGGTTCTTGCCGCAGTACTCATCCTGGGTTTTTCATGAACACAAGATAAACTTTACAGTGTTACAGTGGTTAGCATTACCCTCATTCACAGAGGTCTCATCATTCCAGGAAGCAAAAAGGTAAAGTACAAAAAAAATTTGGAGGGCAAAAAAATCTGACAGTTGCATGTAAAGATCAGATGTAACATGAGCCCTCAGAAAGGGCCTCCGAAGCACAGGTTTCCAAATCGAGGCAGCAGAGAGTGAGTGAGGTCCCCATGCCTAGCAGGCACGGAGCAAAGATCCGTTGATATAATTGCTTTGCATTGCTCTGAATTATATATAGGACTTGTAGCAAGGATGGATCATGCCTAACATGAAATCCATGGGAGTGTTATGTGACTTCTTATACCACCGACATACAAATGTCCTAAGGACTGCAATTTGAAAAACAAGACAATCTGCAAAAAGCTTCCCTTGATTCCATATCTCCCCTCTAGTTATCACCATATCTCATTACACTGTTCAGCCTAACTTCAGATGGGACTGATGAGTCTTATCTCCCATCACTCTTCATGGAGCCTCAACACATTCCAACATGTTATTTGTTCCCATCCTTCCAGTGCAACCATTTCTACAAAGGTGGCCAACGGACTTTAGAAAGAAGATCCAGTGGAAATTTTTCAACCCTGGTAAAACTAAAACTTCCATCAGCTTTCAAAAAAAAAAAAAAACTGGATCATTCATTTTCTACTGAAAATTGTTCATTACTTTCATTGAACTCAGCATCTCTGTGTTTAGGCTGGTCATTACCTCCCTAGACAATAGAATGCACTGGTTTATTGCATTGAAACTCTCATGTTAAAAAAAAACCCTAGTTTCACTACATTTCAACTGTGACCTCTGCTACTTCCTTTCTCTCTGCGGCAGTTTCTGTTATTTGTAAAAGAAGAGAATGACAGTATCTCCCATGTAGACTTGTTTTCCATGCCTGTCACATATTAATAAAGCTCTATGACTATTATTATATATCTGTGCTTTTATCTTGATACATTGCCAACACACTGGATTTCTCTCTGCTCCTTGAATGAGCCAAGGATTTGTTCCCACCGCCCCCACCTGCTCACTGACCATGTGTCCTTTCTCCTGTCTGGAATACTCATGCTTCCAATCTCTCTCTGGTTGCCTTTCACCCTTCCCTTTGAATAGTTTTTTTTTTTTTTAAATCTAAAATAGATCCTCATTTTAACTTTTAAATGCTATCCCATTCTTCCTCTACAATGTATATGAAGCAGTTTGTAATTACTTTGAAATACATACACACTGGCACCATGGGGTGAGTGTTCTCTCTCCTTGAACTCTAGTCTTCATGATGCTAAGGCTGATGAGGCCTCTTCTAGAATGAAGGCTTCATTCTTCTAGAACGACATTCCAGGTTGTCAGTAAGTATTTATTGAATAAATGAATGAATATAAGTCCTTCCCATCCCGGGCTACAACTAGAGGATTAAGAAGTCATTGATGCAGACAGAGAAGGCAGGCAACAGGCAGTGCTTTCTATGAAAATATTAGAGTACGGAAATTGAATATTTACATATGACTATTTTGTAGTAATCAAGAACTAATTCATGTTTAGATAGTAATTATGACATTTTTATGTAGCATACACTGTGTGTAGCTAAGTTTAAAGTTGTCTCACAAGTCTTCACAGAATATTTGTTAGATCAAGAAATATGCTTAAAACGAATAGAAGCTCAATGAAGGCAAGTCTTAATGGTGTTACATTAGCTTTTGGTCACTGCAACCAAATGCCTGAACAAGAACAACTTAAAGGAAGAAAAGTTTATTTGGGGCTCATAGTTTCAGAGGTTAGGTCCCTGGTCAGCTGGCTCCATTGCTCTGGGTCTGAGATGAAGCAGAGCTTCATGGTAGAAGGGCCTGATGGAGGAAAGCTGTGGGCTCATGGCAGCTGGGAAGCAGGAGCCAGAGACAAATACAATCCCCAAGGACACACCCCCAGTGACCTACTTTCTCCAGTCACCACCGAGTAGTCCCTTCAAATTAATTCATCAAATGGATTAATCCACTGCTGAGGTTATAGTGACCATAATCTTATCACTTCACTGCGACCGTTGCCACACTGGATCTCATGTTTCCAACATGTGAGCTTTGCAAGGGACACTTCATACCCAAACCACAACAAGTGCCCAGGACAAAGAACTGGAAACTGTAGCTGCTTGACAAAAACTGATTAACTAATTAATTAATGAGTTAGTTAACCGTTCCCTTCAAGTGGTTGGGTAGCTGTAATTGCTACAATTCTAAGTGACTTGCCTCTAATTTTACATTTTGATGAAAGCAATCCTGCCAAGAGAAATTGGCTGCAATTTCTGGCTAAGCTCAGCTGACTTTAATATTTTTGGCTTCTCCCCAAAATATTTATAGTTTTCTCTTCACCTTCCAGTGATTTACTATTCAACCGTAGTTCACAGAGGTTAAAAGCACCAACCTTAGTACATATACAGTGTTCCTGTCAACGTCTTGAACAATTTTTTTTTTATCCCAAGGGCATGGCAAAGACTTATCAAGCATTAATTATATGCCATCTCTTCCTTTCATTCAAAACATGCTTTACTGAGAGAATATTATGTATCAGACATCACCTATAGAGATGACTTTAGTGGGGTCAGGGAAGGAGAAACGGGGAAAGTGCCTCCAGGTGACATAAGAACCTTGCTCTTTCTGTTAATGGTTTGCATGTGCTGATGCCTCCAGACAGCCTCTATAAGTTGCTGAGAGAGAAAAATCCAGATCTCTGGTATATAACATGAAAAACAATATCCTTACTACTGAATCAAGTGGGGTTAGGAAAACCTCATCCCTCTTAAAGAGTAGAATGGGAAGCGTGTGTGGCAGATGCACCTTTATGAGACCAGTGCCTGGAGCTGAGGGATGGCATTTCACCTCTGTTCCATACCAGGTTCCTGTCTCCTAGGGACATGCACAGTGTACTTCCTCCAACAGGGAATCCTGAGAAAGATGAAGACTGTTCACAGGTGCCCTCTTTTTGAGGCTTCTTTGGCAATCTCCCTTCAACCCTGTTCCTCCACTCAGCCATTTCTCAGGGCCCTGCTGCTAGTCTCCCCATCAAGAGCCTCAACACTGTACCTCTCAGACCCCCAAACACACCCTTCCTCTTTTCCACAGCATGTGGGGATTGAATGCAGGGCCTCAAGCATGCTAGGCAGCTGCTCTGCCACTGAGCCACACCCCTACCTTTCCCCCCAATTTTTTTCATTGTTGGTCATTCAAAACATTACATAGTTCTTTCCCCCCAATTTTTTAATCTCAGGATTTTTCGTCCTGTTAAATGACGTAGCCAACAGCTCACTCAATTGTCTGTCTCGGTTGTTTTTCTCAAGGCTAAATGTAAAGAAGGCAGAATCCAAATTCCACACCTTTCTTTTGCTCATCTCTGAATTTCACTTCTAGTTTCTATTGAAACTGGCAACTTTCATTTCTTCTTCTCCCCTATTTCTTTTAGGAGCCCCACAGAAGCAATTTTATTCTCTTTCTTTCCTAATATAAATGACAAATCTATAATTTTCTACTAAATTATTTTTATCTTGAAATTCACAAAATTTGTTTTCAAAGTTATAATCTGTTCATTGGTTATGTTTTTAGTTTCCATTTACCTTCTGATTATTCACATCCAATCTCTTTTTCAACCACTGATACAAAGTAGACTTAATAATTTAAAACTTCACAACATGGTTAAATATCTTCTTTCATTCATTAATTTATTTGCTCAATAAAAATTTATTTTATATTAGTGTGCCAGAAACTAGGCGTGAATAAAAGGTATAGTAAGGCTGAATGTTTTCTCTGATATGCAGATATTAATTCACAATAAGGGAGAGTGGTGCTAGGGAAGAATAGAGTTACTTTAGATTAAATAGAGGGGAGTGAAGGGAGAGGAGGGGATACAGAGAAATGAAACAGATATTATTACCTTATTACATATATGACTGCATGACCAATGTGATTCTACAAAATTTACAATCAGAAAAATGAGAAATTGTACCCCATTTAGGTATGATATATCAAAGTACATAAATGCATTCCACTGTCATGTGTAACTAATTAAAACAAATAAAAAATTTTAAAAAATAGTAAAGAAGAGAAAGCAAACATTGCTAGGGCTTAAGATTTGTTTAAATCCAAATATGAAATCAGGATATATTTTCAAACTTAAAAGATGCACATAGATGTTTGAGCATTTGTAATTTCATTTGAGTCACGTTGGTGAATTACTATACAATCTTGTTACATTACAAAGAGAAGCATTTTTATTTTTTCCCTATTATGAATTTATATAGGGGAGAAAAAGAAGCAACTATGAATTTTTATCTTACACTAACCCAAAATCTGTGATGAGATCAGTGAACTTAAATTCAGAATTCCAAACAAAATCTCTCTTTCTTTGATAACTTTTAGGGCTCCAATTGAACCCTGGATGAGAATTTCCAAGGTCCCAGGCAGCATGTGAGAACTCTCCCTGGAGCCCTAGGATGCATTACAGGACACTGATCTAACATCTCAGTCCCTCTTATGCCATGTCTCCCACTGAGAGTAACAGCATGCCCCTGGATGCCACAGAACTATCTCTATAGATGAAACCAGGGATTCATTCTGAGGGTCAAGGCCAGCAAGCTCATAGAAGCTATTGTGAGCACCGTTGGAAATGATTGCAAGTTGATGGTGAGTGCGCTTTTCCAGGCCTGTAGAAGGGTTTTAGTACTGCAGGTGCAATTACCACTTAGCACAGAATCAGTACCCTCTTACTGAAATTAGAACAGAAAATGAGTCAGGCTGGTGGACAAATTGCAGTACATGGCCCCGCTGTGTTAGTGACCTATATTCACTTTCCCAACTTAGTGTGAAGCTCTGTTTCTGGAGCCAGTAATTTAGTGGAAGGTGGCAAGGAAGATAATGCATTCAAGGGGGGAACAGGGAGCATTCAGCCTTGGGATGCAGTGCAATCAACCCCCATCTTCCGGCTTCATCACACCATGAGAAGTCAAGTGTGCAAGGTCGTGGCTGAGGAACCGCGGGACAACAGGAAGGGCAGCACAGAACTCATGGAGGAGTTTGAACGGCATTAAAAAGAGGAGAGCAGCATCTCCGTGTTCAACACGGAAAATGGAAGCGCCAAGTCTAGGGAAAGCTTTTCATGGATAACATTAACGGAGGTTTTTAATGGGTCGACTTAACTGAAAGCATGAGCCGGAGGAATTTCTACTTTTCTAAGAGTGGACTTCATCTGAATCACTTTATAAATGAAAATAAGCAAAGAAATTGACTCCAAAACAACTATAAAATGAACTTTAGCTGGAAAAAAAAAGAGTGAAATAATATGACTCATCTAGATTTTATGGATATATTTTTTCTGTGTGTAACATTTTGCTTTTTCTGTTTCTAATTTTTGGGGCCTAGGGGATCTTATAAATTATATGAACATGGACACAAAAATAAATGTAAGAGAAAGTGAAAACATTGAGAAGTATAGGCACCCAAGTTCATATCTAATTGGAAGCACTTTAAAAATTTATCATCATAAAAATTAGAGTATATATTTGACCTAATTAAAAAATAATTGATATTAGTCTGATACTATTTCAGAGATGGAATAAGATTAAATTTTACCTATTGAAATCATTCCAGTCTGTACTTTTTTTTTTTACTAAGCATCATTATAAAGCAATTTAAAGGCCTTTTATTTTTAAATTTTGGTCTCTTCTGGTCCCCCAAATGTAAAACCTCGTTGAGAACAGGAGCATAGTACGAGATGTGAATGAGAACGAGAACGGGATGTGGTAGGGGCTGTGGCAGCAATTGGGAGAGTTCATTTTATACCATGTCTTTGGTGCCCAGTTTTGACTTAAATCTAGACCTGAGGATGCTCACAAATTCCAAGAAGGTGGAGTTTCAAGAAATAAAACATAGTAAACACTATGCAATCCTCCAAACCATAAAGAACAGGGAAACTGAAAAAATATAGTATTTGGCTACTAGAAAATCAGGTGGAGCTGCAAACCTGGGATCAGAAAGATAGTAAAATCTGTGAGAAAACTGAGCAGTAGCTGTAGCTAACTCTTTAGGGCACAAGCAGTAAGGGTGAGAATATCTAGAATAGGACAGAAACTTGAGCGGTACGTGTGTGTGTGTGTGGGGGGTGTCGTTCTTTTTGTTGTTGTGTACATGTAAGGGTGAAATTTGGGAATGTGCATACACAGGGAGGGTGAAGACCATAGAGGAAGAGACATTGAAAATGAGAACAAAAATGTAAATTTAAAAAGTCATAAGATCTTGGAGGGAACTGGGGTTGTGGCTCAGTGGTAGAGTGCTCGCCTAGCACATGCAAGGCCCTGGGTTCAATCCTCAGCACCACCACATAAAAATAAATAAATAAATAAAGGTATTGTGTCCAACTACAACTAAAAAATAAATATATATATAAAAAGAGATCTTGGTGGAGCAAAGATGCAATGCTACCAGGGTCAAGTGGAAACATCCGTACTGTCTTGAGATGAAGTGTCCCTTCCTGGCTGTACAGGGAGAGGGTGGTCCTTCCTTTCTTCATGGGGAGGGTGGTGAGTGGTTAGGGAGTCCAGGAGCCTCAAAGGAAATGCAGGTGTTCAGCACAGGAGGAGATGTGGACTTCGAGGACAGAGCTGACCGGCTCACGAGTGGTGTCTGAATTCTCTTTTTTAAGAGGCATGAATGTTGAAACTGAATTTTTTCTTCTAGACTAGAACAAAGGGTCAGTTTTGCTCTAATTCACTCAAAATTGTAGGTGACTTTAGGGAGGCAGGCAGAGTAGATGAATTCTAGTCTTGTTTTCATTGTTATTTATAACACTGATTCTTTCTTTGGTACATTCCATAAACTGTATTAGGTCCTAAAGTCTTCCTCAACTTTTTAACACCTTCCATGTTCCCAGTATTTATTTCAGAGCATGAGTCAGTATATTAAGTGGTAAATATATTTGTGTTAATTTTTTTTTTTTAAAGCAGATGTTTAAGGTGTGGAAGAAAAATGGGAGAGGTTAGCATTTAATGCTTATTTTCAGCAGGAGAGACAAGATTTGAGACTAAACCAACATGGCAAAATATAATGGTAAAAACCATTGACTTATTGTTAGAGAACACTGAGTTTTGAACACTATATTTTAGTAGGCAGAAAAAGGACTTCATAATGAATATTGTTCACCTTGGAACAAAAATCTAATGAAAATATTTAAACTTATAAAATCTTTCCCATCAAAAAGTATAATTTGCTAAAATTATACTCCTCAAAGTTTATATTGTAACTACAAGTAACATTATACAGAGGTGTTTTTATTTTAGATAAAAATTTATACCTCTGTTTAAAATAGATTTATAGTAGATTTATTCCAAACCCTTCACTGCTGAGCAAAAATTCTGAGTTTTGTGGAATAATAAACTCATCAATCATATGCTTCAAAGAGCTTGTAGTTGGAGTTAAACAATTCCAATATTTATTCTTGGAAAACTTTGGGAAAGAAAATTTTGTTATTCTTAAGTAATGAAGAAATAAACAAAGAGATACCGAATACAGGCTAAATGGTTTTTTCAAGGTCACATGATTATTTAAGAACAGGCAGAAACATATAACCTTTTGTAACTCTTCATTTAGTCCTTTATCCATCTATGCATATCAAGCTTCTTGTTTCCAAGAAGGTCTTTGTAGACAGGTGCTTTGAAACCCAAGCATCTCTGTCTTCCTCAAGTAAATGCCTCTTGAAGATTTCGTAATGGTATCATCAACTCCCTTGCACCTGGGCTAACTGAAATAGATCGTCTTACACATGTAGTGTTACCCTACAAGTGTGACTGAAAGGAAAAATGGAAGAGTAGGGTGTGGAAATGGAAATTAAATTGGAAAAATCACGATAGCATATGCTCTTGAAATTAGTGAGCATCTATTTTTTCTTCATATTTGTACTGAACTTTAAAAATATTTTAGGTGAAATTTTCTGCTTGATAGTTTTTATAGGCTTTTTTTTTTTAAAAAAAAAAAAAAAAGACAGCTATATTTCACCTCAAAGAAGCAGAACCAGCAGATCTTGCTGCTGTGATTAAAAGACCTGACAAAACATCCTAGAGAAGGAAGAGTTTATTTTGTTTCATGATTTCAGAGGTTCAGTCCATGGTAGGCTGACTCCATGGTGTGAGGTGAGGCAGAACATCATGTCAGAAGGGCGTGGTGGAGGAAAGCAGCTCAGGACACAGTGACTAAGAATTAGAGAGGGAACTCCACTCACCAGGGACAAAATACAAACTCCAAGGGCACACTTCTGGTGACCTACTTCCTCCAGCCACACCCAGCCTACAGTTACCACCCAGTTAATCCATGTCAGTGAATTAAGTCACTGATTATATTTCAGCTTGCATTATCTAATCATTTCACCTCTGAAAATTCTTACCTTGCTCAAACATGGGCTTCCAAGGACACCTCATATCTAAACCATAACAAGTAGCTACCAATCCTAACTCAGTCTGAGGCCAAGTAACTGATGACCTCCATTAGTCCCAAACTGGCAATAGATACAGTGAAGTTGGTGGTGAATGGTCAGCGACACTTGACTATATGCTTGTGCATTGGTTTGCTAGTACTGCTGTATCCAAGTACCACAAACCAGATGGGTTACAACACAGAAATTTATGATCCCAGAGTTCTGGAGCCTGGAAATGTGAGCTCAAGGTGTTAGCAGTGCTGATCCCTTCTGAAGGCTGCAAGGGAAGGAAGGATCTATTGTAGCCTGCTCTCTTTGGTTTGTAGACAGCTACTTTCTCCTTATGTCTCTTCATGCTACTTACCTTATGTGTGTGTCTCTGTGCCTAATTTTCCCCTTTGATAAGTCACCTAGGATTAAGGCCTACCTTAATTAACCTTATTTATTTGGATTACTCTCTAAACAGCTTATCTACAAATAAGGTCACACTTTAAAGTTAAGATTTCAACTTAGAAATGTGAAGGATGGGGGATACAATTCAATCCACAACAACTTGATAATAGAAGCAATACTGGCTTGAGTCTATTATTTGAAGTTCTCAAAGTAGCTTTAGAGAGGAATCAAACACACTGACATAGTGAAGGTAGATAAATGGATAGATCAATTGATTGATTGGCTGATTTGAAATGATGAGGAAGATTCTAAAATAAATCTATATCTATTGCCAGGCTCTTATAAAAGTAGACAAATCAAGAAATGACAACATAAGTATCTTATTTGGAAATGTAAGGCTGGCCAAAAGAAGAAATAAACCTGGAAAACATTAAACCTGGTTTTCTCTGAGGTATCAGTTCTAAGGTGTGGGGGGATAGGGGCTGGGGTTAGTTGTTTTCTTTATAGATTGTTGCATTATTTCAGCTTTTGAAACAGTGTGTGCGTTTCAAGAATGCTTAATTCAAACTTTAAACTAAATACTTAAAATCCTCTTGATTTTGAGATCTGGCAATATGTCTCTTTAAAACCATTCCAAATAGTGATAGTTTTTTTTTTCCTCAAAAGTTTCATTGTCAAACAAAAATTCTGATATAGGTAAAATCTGGGAAGATCAAGTAAAATGATTTCACCTGATAAAAATGGGTTTGATGTCCCTGGGCAGGGAGTTGGCAGTTGATAGTGGAAGGTGGCACATGACTGAGCCAGGGAATAGAGGTGCCTTTTCACTGACAAAAGAAGTATCTAGAGGAAAGCACCGTGGGTCAGAGTCTAAAACTGAAAATACCGTTTTAGGATTAGAGGACAGAGCATGAGGCTAGGAGTCCCTGAGGTTTTTTCCTAGACATATCATTCACTTGTTTTATAATTTTGAATAAGACACTTAACCTTTCCATCTCACTGCAAAATTATTTTTATTATTTCTACAATGGGAAAACAACTACTCTTCCTTTTGATTTTTAAAATTTGTTTCTTAACACAACTTTTAATTTTTTTAATTATTTCTACATATGCATCTATATGCACATACATAGAGACACATGTGTGTATACATAACACATTTGTATATATTTCTTTTGTTGTCAAATGTAAAAGAAATTGCATTTGATTGCTATACTGTAATAAATCTTCCTTCCAAACACTAAAGATCAGAAAAACTCACCCTCATTCTGACTCTACTGCAAGCTTCTTGTTTTCTGAGTTGTAAATAAAAGGTAAAAACCCATGGCTGACTAATAGGAATTAAACAACGACCTGTTAGCCCTGGATATGAAAGTGCTGCATGGGACACTTTGCAATGACCCTCACTCTAACTGCTAATCAATTTAAGGCAGATCCAATTTAACTATGAAGAAAAACAAGCAAACAGACAAACAAACAAACATGCCTATGTTCAATGAGACTCTGCAAAGCCTACTCCTGCAGAGAACCCAGAAATTGAATTCTGAGAAGCTCTTTTCAAGTTTTAATGAGCCACCTGCCTCCAGCTATAAAACCCAAAGAGAAAGGAAAGGAAATATGTTGAACAGCAAGAGGCAATTTCTAGCATTCTACAGCAGGGTCTCTCTAGTGAAGTCATCCTTTGTATAACATCTCCAGAGTTTCAGAGAACATGGAGTTAGGTCTTGGGTAGTTAATATGCAATTATTGTTTTAAGTGTTACCATCTACTTTTTAAATGTATTCTCAACTTAGATTAAACAATAAGGTTAAATTCTATTTTTGTGTAGCAGTAACTAAATATTTGTTAAAGGTTGATCACCACAGCAGATGCTACAGACCTAAAACAAATTTATAAAGAGACCATCTGCATTTAAATCTGATGACATATTGACCCAATCATGAGATTTCCTAGGGAAAGAGTGTAGAGAGAAGAGAGAGTAAAAAGAAGGAAAGGGAGGGGAAGAGATGAGAATGGATAGAAGTGATAGAGGTTGAAGAACAGTGTTTGTAATGTTAAGAGTTATGTGACCTTAGAGTGACAATGACAATAAATGGATAGGCTCTTCCAGCAGAAGAAACCATCATCCTGGATCATTAAAGAAAAAAATTAGTACTCAAATACACTATCTACTTGATGAATATATATATAAAATTTTGAGATATATATATATATATATATATATATATATATATATATATATATATATAAATTGTTTTGGTTTGGAGACACTTTTTCACTTATAAGATAAGTAAATCTCATTTATTTGGGAACAATAAAAAAGGATGGAAAAGTTGGATTTTTTTAAACATCTTGTTTCCCGGACTTTGATGGCTTTGCAGTATGTCATGGTAAAAGTGACTTATTCCCAGTTTTCTTTGAACCACTGCCACTAAAAACACTTCCTCTCTGATTTAGGGAATGAGTTATCTCAGGGATTTTTCTTGTTTTATTTGATTTTAAATTTTTTTCTGGATATGTTTTGTCGTTTTTAGTAAAAACAGTGACACATGCGAGGAATCTGGGAAGCGACTGTGGTGGTGGTGAGGAGGGAGGAAAGGAGGCAGAACTCTTGGTAGTGAGGTGGCCAGGCATTCTGGGCAGAGTCAGTGATCATAAACCTGATAAAACAGGTGCAAATGACACAGCTCACAGAGGCAAGTGAGCAGAACGATGCACCCACACCATCTCCTTTTCTGAAGCACCTAGCAGGCTGGGTGTTGCATACAGAAGTTAGTACTAAGACGGGCTGGGTGAATAAACATCTGCTCACCCCTGAAAGACAAAGCGCCTGCATTCATGAGAGGGCGAGTCAAAACTGATAGGCTGTGGGAAGGAGCATGATGAGGCAAGGGTGAGCCAGGGTGCAGCCTGCATGCCTGTTGGTCCCAGGAGGGTGTCCGGTCAGGGAACTGCATATTCATTGTGACGGTCACCAGATTCACAGTTGTTGATCATCTGGGTAAGCCAGCCAGCTCTGGGAGTACAGGGCCATGGTACATGAAGTGCCACTGCAGGGGTGAGACACTCTGCATTTAAATCTGGTGACATATGGACCCAATCATGAGATTTCCTAGGGAAAGAGTGTAGAGAGAAGAGAGAGTGAAAAGAAGGAAAGGGAGGGGAAGAGATGAGAATGGATAGAAGTGACAGAGGTTGAAGAACAGTGTTTGTAATGTTAAGAGTTATGTGACCTTAGAGTGACAGTGACTAGACATTAGAAAAGGTGTTTTCTTACAATCTTTTTTATTTTTATTTTTTTTATTTTTTAGTTGTTGATGGACCTTTATTTTATTTATTTATTTATATGAGGTGCTGAGAATGGAACCCAGTGCCTCACACATGCTAGGCAAGTGCTCTTCCACTGAGCCACACCGCAGCCCCTTACAATCTTAATTATTAAAAAATAAAAATAAAAAACTGATTCCTCAATGGAGAACAACTAAATCAGTAACCCTTTCCTTCTTTTCCTTCTAAGAAACATCACTTGTCCTCGTATTTTGAACTAATTAGGTGACTGTTGTAAGTGTGAATATGAGGGAAAATTATTAATGAAATCCTAATAATAATGCATAATGATTTTTAGAGTAATATTTCCCAAAATATACATTCAATGAAAATCATTGAGCTGCAGTGATGTTTGTATTTATTTTATAAAGCAGAGTGTACTTGCTTACACACTACCTTAATCCTAAACTGTGGCAATACAAGTCTGAGGTCTGTCTAAACATATGAGCCACTTTTTATTTATTTTGTTGACAGTATACAGTTTGGTAGAATTTTATATATACACATATATGTATGACATGTGTATATATATGATATATATCTGTGTGTATAAATACACATTATATTTTAGTTTAAAAGATTATTGCAATGTAGGCATTCAAGAATTTATGGATTAAATTAGTATATAAAAATAATAAATTATGTTAAGAAGCATTGTTTTTATCATTTTATGTTCATATGTATAGAAAGGTAGATGATAAAAATGTAAGGAACTAGTGTGCTGGGAATGCTCAGTGGTATCATCTGCCTGAAATGTGCAAGTTCCTGGGTGCTTTCCCCAGCATTGCATCCCTCCAAGAAATGGTAGGTGCAATAGGGAGGAATCTTCAAGGAACTTACACCTTAAAGAGTTAAATATTTGGGAAATGCAGTGCTCTCACCAGTAGAGACCAGCCATCAAGGTATAGTAACAGTCCTATAGGAGAGATGATATATACCCACAGGAGAGCCAATTCCATTTACTACCAAGGCACGTGATAGTAATAGGGCTCTATGTTTAAAAAATAGGTAATGCTATGACTCTTCCATTGGATTCCTGTAATGCTGAGCTCTGTGTTGTCACTACTGCTATTCTTATTAAAATGTACCTTTTTTATTATAAGCGTGGAATGAACATCATTGATCAGACTGTCGATAGACTGCCTGGTCTATGGGACATACATGATGTGTAGAGAATAAATTAAAAGGGAAAAAATGTTATGGGAAAGCTGTCGTATACCATTCTTTGCACAAACCAAACAAAGCTAAATAAGAATATTAAAACATAAGAGCAAAAGGACAATTACCTCCACATCTCTGCAACTTTTTTTGGTAGCTTCAGTTTCAGAGAGGTGAAGGCAATTACTAAAGTCACCAAGCTAGTTGACAGCACACAATCTGACATGCTTTCTCTGTGTGTTAGGATTGGTATAGGTAAGGGAGGAACTGGAGAAATGGAAGAGATGGAAGCTATGGAGCACAACTTTCACACTAAAAAATAAAGAAAATTTAATTGCTGCTCATTCTCTCAATGTTTCAATTCTTTTGATTTTAAGCTAATTTCTACTTCAACTGAATTTCATTCCTTAGACAGTAACAATATAATCAAAGCAGGGCCAGGATTCGTTTCTGTGAGATTTTTTAAAGTCTTCTTCCATCATTAGGATGCTAACCTGTGTAAACTGTGTGCAAACACACACACACACAAACACACACACACACACACACACACACACACACACACACACACACACGACATAGTAGAATGCCCAAATTTTTCTGGAAACAAGCAAAGGATAAAATGTACACTGTTTTCACTTACTTTTCACCTCGTGCGCTGGCCTGTGATTTTTGCTGCTGTGAGAGTGCTCAGTTGAGATAGGGTCATCATCTCTATGGCCTGTTGTGAATTTGCATACAGAGGAAGGACATTTGGGGCAGGAGACAAGTGGTGGGAACAAACAAGCCATTAGTGCAGAGAGATCCCATTTTCAGGCAAAGGACCTTGCTGATGAAAGTGACACTGGAATGCCAATGATTTAAGCAGAATCCTCCAAAAATACTCTCTAAATTTAACTTTCTATATAAAGCCTTCTTCAGAATTTTCCATAACCCATTAAAACATCTTAATGAATATCATACTGAGATGGAGGGAGGCCATTACATTGTGTGGAGAATTTGCATTAATAACTAAAAAGGTAATGGTCTCTTGCTCTTTAGGAAGTAGAAGAGATTTCTTGTTTTTTTTTTCCTCCCCACTTTAAGATGACCTTGTTTTTTTCCTCCCTCATTTATAGCCCCAAGGGGAAGAGATTAAAAAAGTGGATATAAAAATGTTAGTTTTATGAATGTAGTTGCTGTCAAACCAACACGCAGAAAGAGACAAACTCCTTTCACTCTGTAAACTATTAGGAAGGGGACAGTATTGGGTTTGGAGGATGTCCCCATCCCAACCAAAACTTACAACAGTGTCTAACATTCAGAGTGCTGACAACATGCCAGATATGTTTAATATGGACATTGCATACCCCCTCCCAAATGCCAAACATAAGTTACCCATTTACAACTTAAAGAACCCCAGTGAAGCCAATGTTAATGTTATCTGAATTCTCCACACGGGGAAACTGAGGCAGAGAGAAATTAAATCGCTTGCTCAAAGTCACACAACTGGTAAGCAGTAGAACTGGGATTATCATTGAGGCAATCTAGCTGTTCTTCACCTACAGTTATAGAGCTTCTCCTACTGAACAAAATGTAGGTTCCATGAGCCAAGTTGGCATTTTCTCCCAGGTAACATTGTAATACAGATCAGCATAGAATTTAGCAATTTGTGAATTTCATGTCCTGAATAGTAGTTTAAATGTAGTCCAGAAATCATAAATTCAAAATCCCTTACAGCTGAAGATCCTGAAAAGCTAAAGCATATGAAAAACTAAAGGAGAACTAGAAGTTGTAGTCAGGTTTCCCAATACCAACCCTTTTCCTTGTTCCTGAGTTTTCTGGAAGACCTGTAAGCATTCCCTTTTATGTGTATATGAAACATATGAATTCTACAATTGGAAAATTGCACAAATAATTTCAATAAATGTTAGGTACTATATACCAGGCAATAGGAGAAGTGTTTTTATACACAATTTCTAACTTACTATCCTTACTTATCCTTATTATCCCTATTTTGCAAGTGAAAAGTCTGCAACTTAAATGTTCCAGAATGGTTTCTGATCTGCTTTAATTCAAAGACTGACATTTCTTTCTCAGAAACCTGCTCTAAAGCCTGTTGTATTTATTGTCCACTGACAATAAGACTGAAAGTCCTCCTCTCTTACTTCTGCCTTCTGGGAATCGCCTAAGCTGCAGCTTCCTGACCTAAGACCCCGCCCCTCCCTGAAGCAGCCCATGTTCATAGAGTGCTCAGGACAAGGTTCAAGGACCATCTCAGCCTCCAAGCTCCACATGGATGGTTGTGTGGGCTGAGGCCAAACTATGACTTCATCGCAGTCCTCTTTCTAGTTTTCCTCTCCTGCTTCCTTCACTTTGCTTCTCTGGTCTAAAACCCCAAAGCCCTCCTCAGCAAGCTTCCTACGGGCACATCTTCATCTCAGAGTCTGCTTTTAGAGGAACTGGGCATGTGACATCTAACTTTGTGTTTCTTTGGAATTAAGTAATCCTTTCTAAGGGATCAGAACAGGTCTATTTATAGGTGCATCATGTGTGTGTGCACTTGTGTATCAATGAGAGGCAGAACACACACATACACACACACACACACACACACACACACACACACACCATTTATCTCTCTCTGATCTTCTATCCCTAGCCCCAGGGTAGCATATTTTCATGGCCTAAGCATCATTTCTTGGATGGAGGTGCTTGGCAATGGTGCTATTCTTAGATCAGAATTCCACATTGCTGGGTCCCGTGTTTTAATACCTTTGAATGCCAAGTGTGAGAATCCTAGTTCAATGTGGAACATCATGTTCCCTTTTAGTGCCGACTGTAGATCCAGGATGATTTCTTCATGATATTTTTAACCAACAATATCAGTAAAGGACTCATTTGTAACTAAGGCTCATTCTGAGGTTTTGGGTAGATATAAATCTGGAGGATGCTACTTAATTCACTACATGAACAAATAAGTTATTCCTTTCTTAGAGGTTATATTAGAGTATGCAGAGAAAAAAGAGAGGAGAAGGGAATTAATAGGGAACTTGGCTTGGGATGATGGAAGCTGAAAAGTCCCATGAGCAGCTGTCTGTAAGCCAGAGATGAAGGGGAGCAAGGAAGGTGGCTAAGAGTGAAGGCCCTGGAATGGGGGATGCTCCAATATGACTCCAGGTATGAGGCAGAAGTCCTGAGAAGCTGGGGGCCATTGTTGAAAGTCCTGGAATCTGAAGGTCAGAGAACCTGGGGTTCCAAATTTCAAGGGCAGAAGGTGGGTATTCAGCTCTAGAAGAGACAAACCCTCAGCTGGTAGATTGGTGCCTGCCCACATTGGATGGAGGCCCATCTTCCTTATTCAGTCCACTGATTCAAATGCCAATCATTTCCAGAAATTCCTTACAGACATGTCCCTAAATAGTGTTTTACCATCTATCTAGGTATCCCTTAATCAAGTCAGACGCAGCTACAATTAACCATCCCAGTAATGAATAAAACTGTTTTAGGAGCAAAAACACCAGAGCAAAACAACTCAGATTCTCAATATTTCTAAATGTGTATACTTTTTATTTGACATTAAAAAGAAACTTGAAATACTTCAACAGGTTTTCACAAAAAAAACTTATTAACAAATTTCAGGCTACTGTAATGTATCTTTCATGGTCAGGCAGGTTTGTGAAGCAAATTGAAGTCGACTCTTGTCAGCTTGGACATATTTTCGTAATTCTTATTTTGTGCCCATTGTTCCTTGTTAATCTCTATAGTTATAAATTCTGACAGCAGTTACCTGAATAATCACATTAATCATTATCACAAGGAATGTTGCTTACAATTTAATGTAATTGTTCAGCACCGTTATTCTCTATGAAAGCAATGGAATTTTAAATCATCAGCAGGAATGGGTTATAGAATTTAAGATTTCTCCCAGATTTCCTCCTGTCCTTCTCTAGTCTGCAAGAGCTTAACTAATTTTCATATTTGAAATTGGTCTCCACTGGTAAACAGTCATGTATATCTAGGAATATTTCATAGCATCTGCCTTCCTGGTGTACTGCAGCAGTGTTCCATTTAGTCATGCTTTTTCTTGAGGCTCATTCCCCACCTTGCAAAGTGCTGATTTCAGTTGAGCCACCATCATAGGGTGATTCTGCAAAGGAATGTGTATGCAGATTGTAACCGAGTGTGACAAATTCAGAGGGATCACACAGAGCTTATCTGAGTGAGTAGCATCAGCAAGGATGAGGCATAGTTTTTCATAATTTCATCTGAATAATAAGGGATTCGGTTACAGTCGTTTTGGACCAAATTTATCCTCTCAAATGCATATGTTGAAACCCTAACCCCTAGTGTGACTATATTTGAAGACAGAGCCTTTTAAGAGATAATTAAAATTAAAGGAGGTCAGGAGGGTGAGGCCCTTACCCTATATAACTAGTATCACAGGAAGAGATGCTAGGGCTATGTGCACACAGAAAGGACATGAGAGGACTCAGCAAGAAGGAAGCCATCTGCAAGCCATGAAGAGAGGCCTCAGGAAAAAGTCAACTGTGCTGACACTTGGAATTTGGACTTCTATTCTCCAAAATTGTAAAAAAAAAAAAAAATACATTTATATTGTTTAAGCCGCCAAGTCTGTGGCATTTTTGTAGGGAAGCCCCAGCAAGCAGCAGTGCAGAATTTTTAAATAGTTTTGTGGGTGCACCCATCTGAGTGGAGGAGAACCGTGGGTGATCAAATAATATTAAGGCCCTGTATGATTAAATCATAGACATGTCACAGGCCTAAGTTACCTCCGGCATATACCACCCAGAACTTGGAAAGTGAGCCAAATGGGCTCATAAATCAAAACCCAGTGCCAAGGAATAATTTGTTCTTTCTTTCAGCTGTGCTTCTTGAGTCAAGTTTGCTGGTGCTTCTTCCTTCATAGAAGGGAACTTTATCAAGAGGAAAGAAGTACCTGGGTTGCTTGATGCTGACCTTGGTTGTCCAGTACCCTCTTCACCAAGGCAAAGACACATGTCCCAATGCAGCTGTTTGTGTGCACTGAGATAGGGCCATTCCCACAGTGTCAAGTCTGAACAAGTTTCCATGCTGCCTCGGACATTTTTACAAAAGTGAAATCAAATTGCATATAACAAGATGCGATTTTAAACGAACTTTTAAAACTTCACATACTTTTGACTTTTAGAAGCTGCTCTGGCCACATGTCCAACACAGGAAGCTCTGATCATCCATGTGATGAATTACTGCACCAGGCCCTGTCACTGGCTTTTTTTTTTCCCCCTCATTCTCTATCTTACTTCCCTAAAGTCCTACCGGTGTTCCCTGGGATCACCTTCTGCATATAAGGCTGGTTCTTAAAAGTCTATAATAAAAGTCTCACAGGCTGCCCTGGGGCTACCAGACGAAGAGAATCACTTAATGTTGCTGTGAGGGTTAAATAAAGTGCTGTATTAAAAGTATCTACATTGATGCTCGATGCTTTATTGCAACTCAATAAATATTGGTTTTTATGATAATGTGGATCCCCAGCCCTATTGAGCTGACTTGGACTCTTTGCTCATCTAGCCTAAACTTGGAACAAAATTCAGGACTTATGAAGCATCTTTCTTTTCCCTGCCCATATTTGAATAGTAGCCCCAAAGTTCAGCCTTCTCACAGGGAGATGAGCACATTAAGATGCACCAAGGAGCCAAAGTGAATTGAAAGACCCCACAGAAACTGGAAAAAATGTGCAGGGGAAGCTCATAATGAAATCTCCCTGAAAAAAAATGGCTTCAGTTTATGAGCTTGACAGAGGTTTCTACCAACCCATGAGTTGTTTACCCTTCTGAGAAATGTGAAATATAGTGTGGTTGGACTGGGGGTATCTGAGGACAGTGTCACTCTGTATCAGAAACTCCTAAAATATCAGAAAGAGATTGTAATTATTCATAACTATCTGAAGGTCTGGTTGGTTGGTATTGTAGAAAGAACATGGGACTGAATACAGAGACCTGGATTTTAGACATGACTTCAGTTACTGATTGTGTTTATCTTGGGCAAGTCATTGAATTTCCTCTGAGTCTCAGATTGCTCCTGTGAATATTATGGGTTCATTACAGTTGTCTTATAGTCTTTCCAAAGCTCTAAAGGACTATAATTCATTTTAGTTTAGAATGCATTTTCACAACACATTAACCTGTGCATACGTAGAAACCAGTAAAATTCACCATCCCAGAGTCAAACTGTGAAACAACTATGAAAAAACGGAAGTGCTAATTTGCAAATTCAAAGTTTGGTTTTTAAAGAACTCAACCAGGGAGTGCAGAGTATTCAATAAGCAAGCTATTCTAGATCATCGTTCTTATCATTTGGAGTAGTGATTTTTAACAGCTGTGCGATGCAGAGGCCTAGCCTGAGCTGGAGCTGTGAATCAATTGCAAAGAGCCCTGAGAGCTTCAGAAAGAGGTACTCCATGTAGCGGTAAAAATATGATATGTTGTATGGATTATTTGACCCAAAGTCAATACACTCCTCTTTTTCCCGCTTGCGCATGAAACACAAAAAAGTACAACTAACTCGAAATCAAAATTAAACAGACTCATATATCTCTGCTGGCCAAGACAATTAAAGAACAGAATTGACCCAAAAACATGTACGATGAGAAGTAAATAGGTTGTTAAGGATTTTTTTTTTTCTCAACATTTAAAAACACAAGTGTCGTATTTTGCCCTTCTCTCCATCAGTTCAACAGTACTAAGTGCTTTCACTAATCTCCCAAATGGCAGCCTTACAGTGGCTGTGCCTACTCTGTGCCTTTGAGAATACGCAGATAAGACAAAAGGAAGACCCACCTCTTATCAAAGGGCAAGTGCACACATGCTTCTGGAACACCCGCAATAGGCCTGGCACCTTTCCCCACAGCTGGCATTTTTGGCCTCTGCTCTGGAACATTCTACTAATATTTTTCAATTTTTGTTTGCATCTAGATTTATTCAGTTAACCAAAGTTTGTAGCTTATTTCTCATGTCCTCTTTTTCTTCCTGTTTCACAATAATCACCTTCATTAAGCCCATACCCACCAGATTTCCACAAAATTCTCACAAAAAGAACTTTTTTTTGGAGATGGGGTTTCTCTGTGTGGCTCAGGCTGGTGCCAAAACCCTAAGCTCAGGGGATCTTCCTGCCTCAGCCTCCAGAGTGGCTAGGACCATAGGGATGCACCACCATGCCCTGCTGGAATTTTGGTGTTTTTTTTTTCTAACTTTCCTTGTATGATTATTCCAAGAATATGTCATCAAGTTAATGTTCACACCTTCAGTCATCCACTTCTGCTCAAAACTATGCTAAAACAGCTTTCCTTCTCCAACAGGTTAAGAGCTTGTTACTGGAATATCTAGTTGTAACCAAGAAGAAAACTACCTTATGCCCCTCCTGACCCTGTACCTTCCAGCCAATTAATCCAGTCTTTCTCTTAGGAGTGATGGCTTCTGTCACTAGGGTCTGCTGTACACTATTGGACCCGGCTTGTGGCACATTTTTTTGCTCCTCTATTTCATTTGTTTTACTGTCTCTAGTCTCAAGGTCCAACTCACAGAAAGCTCTTCCAATAAGTTTTTTCTTCCCAAAATGGCTCAGACTAAGGGCTCCATTATGTGAGGTTCTGGGTCCTGTGGTACCTCTATGATTAATTACTGATAATAATGATAATAAATAAATAGTAAATAACTGCCACACTTTTTAAAAGGTGTTATGAATTATCTTTTTGTACTTCTGTCACATCCTTATTTCTATACTACATCCTGGCCTCCGAGTCTAGATTCGGTTATAACTAAAAGTTAGAGAAATATTTTAACACTAAACTGTTTAAAACTCTAGCTACAATGTTTACTGAATCTCCCTGTGCATACTGCTAGGAGGCACTCAGGGTTGTGTGCTGTTCAGAATTGTGTCCCAGCATCCTGGCCACCTCAGGCTCTATGATACATATGATACATATATTTATCACATATCAAAAATGGAATATTTTAAAAATCACTTGTTTGGTACATTTGTTTAGAGATTAGCAAATCATTGCATAAATTTACTAATACATATGAAATGCACAATCAAAACTTTTAATAATAGATCAATCTATGGTCTTATTTTGGATGAGGGGCAAGTTCCAAATTCCTTGTGGTAATGGTTGCATAGCTCTGTAAATTTACTAAAAAATACACACTTACTGCAGGTGAATTGTATGGTATCTAAATTATACATCAATTCAGACTGCATTTTCATTGTCTACGATAATTCCTTAAAAATATGTGTTTAGATTATTTTAAAAACCCATCAACCCATGTTGGTCATCCGCCTGACTTTCATCTTATTATCACCCTCTTGTAATCTTTGTACATTATACCCACTGCCATTATTTTCATTCACACTTCCTAGAGGTTTTAAAGTAGGAATAAACTTTTCTATAGTGTCTCTAAATCACCACTTATGATATTCTCTGCTATGGTCATATTGAAAGAAACTGTGAAGAAAATTATATCAAACTCATATACATGTTTACACACGTGTGCACGCACACACACATACATACAAAATTTAATGCCTGCTGCCATTTGCTTAACTAGGTTTTCATTTCAATCTCAGGTGAAGAGATCGTGGCAATTACAAACACAGCAAGGACAAATCTAAGCTGAGGTCCTCGTTTAACAAACAGCCGTATTGCATAGCAGGCTCATTCAGAGTACCACCCAATTAACACTGAACTTTTCCTTCAGTCAATACATCATTAACTTAATTCCTTTTGAATTGCAGTTCCTCTGTTCTAATATTGGCACATTAGGAGCTATCATCACTCTGCCTTTAAAGAAGGGTTCTGGTACAAGGCTGCCCAGGACATCCCCCACCCCTCCTGCACCCAAAGTGTAGAGTCATTAACAGTGTCTCCTGCACCTTAGAACCTGTCAGTGCACTCTAAACCAGCACATTGCATCTCCATATGTTAATTGTCACAATTTACTGAAAGTAAAACTTTTAACTTACCTAAGCTAAAGTTTGCAGATCAAAGTCAGATTCCATCAATACTCTACATGACTAGCACCTGTCACATCAGTCTTTCTGGTCTTGGAATCCTTTTATACCCTTGGGTGCTTGCAATAAGCAATTTTTAAAGATCTCTTGCTTCATTTAATTGTTTTTTCTTCTTTGAAACATTTTGGGTTTCAGCACCTCATGAATGCAATGAAAGAAAATAATGACAATGTAAAAGATGAATTCAAAAGTTAAGTTTCTCTCTCTAATAACCCAGAGCCAAAGCTTCAGGATCAGGACTATTGACTATTTGTTCCCCTAGCCTATGGGTTTTGATCAGCTGCCTCTGCCTGCACATCTCCTTCCACAGACTGCTCTGACACCAGCGTTGGGGGAGGGGGCTTGGGGGTGGGCTAGGGTTGGTATGAAGGGAATGGTGTGAAATGAATAAGAAAAATGAAATCCAAAATGAAATGAGGACCATCTATTCCTCTTCGTGTTCAGGTGTTTTTCTCCTCACTGTATGACTTCTAGATTAGGCCTTCACATGGAGAATGGCAGGGAAATAATTATTCTAGTTTCACAGTGGCTGAAAATTTACTCTGCTGTGGCTTACAGCTAGTATTTCCAAAACTATAGCATAGAGCAGAGGCTGATTTTGTCACAGAGAATTTGGTTACAGGTGGGTAATCATATGGCAAATAAGAAATGGTGTTTGATGGTTTAAATTCATAATTGTGGTTAATGAAGTGTTGTAAAAATCCTAGAATAAAAAGTACATTTGTATAAAAATAAACAACATATATAACTTACTATAACATCCATAACATATGAGCAGCATTTTACAATCTATGCATAGGGAACTTTGGGTATATAACACATCATTTTACAAGAATATTAATGGAGCGCAACTAAATAGTCTTTTTAAATTATTAAGCTAGATTGAAGGTTTTCCATCAAATTATAAAGCACATGACAGAAAATGGATGATTCCAGTTGCTTAATAAGGAACAAATATTTTGGACTGCTGTATTATTTAAATATGTGACTCCGTAAAAGAAAAAAAAAACAGTTCTACAAATTGCAATGGTTTTCACATAGAAAATCACTGAAAATTGCAGAGTTTGATTATCTAAAGAAATCAAATACAAATGATAAAATGAATATACTTGTATTTAATTGGAATATTGTGAAGGTTAATGAAATCAAATAACCTTGAAGGGCTGTGGGTGACAGTTAATACACCACATTGAATTTTTGGATTAATATTAAAAGAGAACAACCTGACTCATTTCTGTTTATTCCAATATTCAAACCAAGTGAAACTCCTGGGAATTATTAGAGAGACAAATTAAAACAACAGATGGACTTGCAGTCGCCTGCATAAGAATATCTTTTCACAAAGTCTCCTGACAGTTTCAGAGATTCTAAGGTGTTCTATTTAATTTCAAATAAAGAACACTACATTTTTCCCTCTTAGCAGGCTGTCAATCTTTGAAGGCCCTAAAGAAAATGATTTGAAAACACCATGAATTTCATGTTATCGGGCATTTTATAAGACACATCTTGTAAAATAGATATAAGACTGATTATTTCTTAATGATAGAAAGAAGAAAAATATATAGTCAATTTCTATCTGCCCAAGTATGAATCTTCATTCTGGCTATTATGAGAGCAATTATTTTCATGTAATATTTTTTACATGGCTTTTAAAAAGAAAATAAGCACTTTTGACTATATATTTATCCCATGTAATTTTGTTTACATTTTATGCATCACTGAGCCAAACTAGCTGTTGAAAAAGTGGCTTCGTTAGCATCTGCACCTGAATAGATTTTACCCCTGGAATCTCAGGTATATACATGTATGCATGAGGAATTTTGTACTTTGAAAATGTTTTGGATAAAAAAATATTTTGGAAACTTGCTAGTGTAACCCTTATAAGAAAATTCATGTTTTTTTTTTTTTTTTGGTTCTGTTGTTTGTTTTATTGTGTTTGCTTTTTTTTTTTTTTTTTTGATAAAAGATTCTTGCATATATCCAGAGTATAAAATGGGAGCTTCTAATAGGGAAAAATGTTTATTTTCTAAACATTAATTGTACTACTTATACTGAAGACTCAAATAAAGAAGACTCTGTGCTTATAAAATAAATAAATTATCAAAATGGGCCCTTGACATTCCTGATTCTAGTAACTGAAGAGGGCTCTGCGATCAATCCTCCTTCTAAGAACTAGAAAGACTAGAATTAAAAAAAAATTCTCCAAAAGCATCTAAGAAGAAAAAAAAGAAGCTTAAGGAATCCAATTCTAGAAGTAAAAAGTACCACCCAAAAATGCACCCAACATTTATCATCACTCCTGTCTTTGAGTCATTTTCTGACAGACAGAGAAGCTGTGAAGAGATTCTGTCAATGTCATGTGACTGGGACCAAGCATAAGTCTGAGTATGTGGTGCCTATAAAACAAACTGCCAGACTCTCAAAGTTGGAGGAGGATGATAACCTGAGTGTGGGTAAACCAATGATCAGTTCTTCCAGAGACAGAAATCCAGCTGGGAATCAGATCAATTCTTATATGAATGGAGGGAATCTGTTCTTAGCCTGAACACATACCAAGAGCAAAACTAGATACCCTGCAGAAAACTTTGTTCCTAAGTTATATATTAAGCACTCAATCAATATTGATAGTGCATTCCATGAGGCAAGATAGCAGAATAAACACACACACAAGAAGAAAAACTCAAAAAGTAAATATATGAAGTATTTACATTCATGCTATCAAACTTGAGTTTGAAAATAACTATTGTGAGTATGCTCAAAAATATAAATGACATGGTTGAAAATGTTATCAGAGAATGGAGAGTAAGAGAAGATTCAAATGGGTACACTGTAAGTGAAGAAATATAATAACCTAAATGAGAAACTAATAGGCAGGTTTAATATCAGATTAGACAAACCAGAAAAAAAGGATCAATGAACTGGAAGATAAGTCCCTAAATGATAGGAACAAAACACACAGAGAGAAAAGGATGAGATGGGAAGAACACCAGGAAGAGGACTAATGAAATACATGTGACCAGGGTCAGGGAACAGAAAGTCTGGAGAAAGGGAAGGAGCAACATTTGAATGATCATTGGGGATTTTCTAACACTGAAGGTGGCTGCCGAGACCTAGGAAGCTCTAATATGGATTCACAAAAAGTAGAATTAATTGTTGCTGCTGGCCATCAAGTTAGTTAATACTTTGGGTGGACAGGACCTGGAACAGGGCATTAGGAAGGCTTCAAGTGGGGGCAACTGTGACTCATGATCTGAGTGTTTGATCCAGATATAAGGGAGTGTCACACTAGTGAGAATCAATCGTGCTGCAGACTGAGGGTGTGAGCTTTTCTCCACGTAATTTCCACTTCAATGTAAGGTTAATAATAATATATGACAGTAGTAATAGAGAAGCTCTACAAATTCCCACGCAAGAGAAATATGATGAAAACCACCCCTGGGTACAACAGCAACTACTTCTTCTTCTTCTTCTTCTTCTTCTTCTTCTTCTTCTTCTTCTTCTCCTTCTTCTTCTTCTTCTTTTTTGTATTTTTTTTTTTTTTTTTTTTAGAGACAGGGTCTCACTGAGTTGCTTAGCGCCTCATTGTTACTGAGGCTGATTTTGAACTAGCGATCCTTTTGTCTCAGCCTCTCAAACTGCTGGGATTACAGGCATGCGCCACCGCATCTGCACCTGGCAGATGTGAAAAACACAGGGAAAAAGTCTAATGAAATACATGTGACTGGAGTCGGGGAAGAGGAAGGCAAGAAAATGGGAAGAAGCAACATTGAAGGGCTAAGCACTGGGAATTTGAAAATTCCCAAGTAATAGAGCTTATCAAAAAAGAACTGAAATTCTTGGGGAAACACAGATAGATGCTGTTTATGTGACTCATTTTTTCTTTTTTAATATTGAAATTGAATCCAGTGGTTCTTTACCACTTAGCTAGTCCTTTATATTTTTTAGAGACAGGGTCTTGCTAAATTGCCCAGGTTGGCCTCAAACTTGGGATTCTTCTGCCTCTGCCTTGTGAGTAGCTGGGATTACAGGTGTGCAACAAGGCAAATAGGTAGTACCCACATTTTAATTGAAAGGACAAAAACAAGTTGATTGTAAAAGAACTGAAAAAGATAAATATGGCCAACACCAAAATAATTCTTATATAACTATACCAATATCAGATAAAGTAGACATCAAAGCAAAAAGCAACATTAGATATTTAGGACATTTTTAATTATCAAGAATCAATTCACCAAGCAGAGATGACCATAATTTATATTAAATCCAAATCTTTCTTTATGACTGATAAAACAAAATAAAAAACAAAAAAAAATGTGTTAAACTTTGAAATATCTGAACCATTATGCATTCAATCTGAATGTCAATTATGACATATAAAATAAGATCAACAGGGCTGGGGCTATAGCTCAGTGGTAAAGTGCTTGTCTAGCACAGGTGAGGCACTGGGTTCCATCTTCAGCACCACATTAAAACAAACAAAAAGTAAAGGAAATAAAGGGTAAATTCTAAAAAAAAGAAGATCAAGAATATGAATTCCTTTCAAGTAGTCATGAAATATTTATCAACATTGTAAAGTCAAATGTACCCAGCCATTTCATAACTGAGGAAGTTGAACTGATGGTCTATCAAACAATTGGCTCAAGGTTACAAAGAGTAATAGAGCTTATCAAAACACTGATCTGGAATCTGTTCCACAGCACGCCAGCCTCCTTCCCTTGAATAAGGAAGACTAAAAGTATATTCTAACAAAGCCCTGACAACCCCGTCTTTTGGAGAGGCTGCAAGGAAGATTATGCCGAGACGTAAAGAGAAAGCCCTAATGACTGTCACTTCCTTTCCAATCAGTGGTGAAGTAGTGCCCACGGTGGCAAATCCTGTGCTGTGGATGCATTGAGCTAGCCTTCAGGTGATTTGATAACATGATTAGAGTGCAATGACTTCAGACACACCTTACAAAAAGTGATGGAGGGGACTTTACTCCTGCTACTCTGCAGACAACACATGGACCTCCTAAACCTTAGACCCCAAACTACTTAATCAAGTGGAATTTAACAGTCAATAGATGATCTATAGATATTTTTGTGGTGCATGTATTAAAGAAGAGTGCCATTCCTCCCTGAAATTCAGTGAAAATATGAACTATTAACATTAACAACAGCTGCAAGATGGAACATTCTATGTGATTTTATATTTTCTACCATTTCTCTGACTCTCACCATGTGCGAGGCCCTATGTTACCTACCTTACACAGGGTACTTCGAATCTTCCTAAGAAAATTTCCAAGTACAAGGAACCTTGTGTTCTGGAGGTGTAAGTAGTTTGTTTAAGGTCATCAAGCTGGTTTGGATCCCTGTCTTGTGTACTCATTCTCAATTCCCTCTCTCAGTCAATTTCCACACTGAAATTTGATACAGAGAAGTATCAGAAAACTTTTCAGTGATTCCAGGAAGCACTCCAGTAAAAGTAGGAAAGAATGTTAACTGTAAAATAGAGAGAGCAGATAACATGAAACCAGGATACGGAACAGGAAAATACCAAATAAAACTAGAGCAGATGAAGATCTGGGAGGAACTGAACATTAGAGAAACACACCTGCATTATTAATGGTTTGGAATAAATGTGTGTGTGGTGGCGAGGAGGCTGATGTGTATATGTGTGTAAGAAATATTACGCATCTTTTTAAATGAAGTTTTGTAAACTCTAATTTGTTTATTTCACACTGTCATTACAGTTTTTAATTAATACTTGTATTAATAAATCCCCTAGGTCAGCGACTCTCAAACTTTAGAATGCAAAATATCTAGGGATCCTTTTAAAAGATTTGACCACAAAGAAATGCCAAATGTTTAAGGAGATAGGGGTTTGTTAAATATGGATCATTGAATTCCATCATCAGTTTCTGACCCAGTGTGTCTAGATAAGATTCAAAATTGTCTATTTCCAGCAAGTTTTCAAATGATGTTGATGAAGCTGGTCCAGGAACATGTTTTGAGTACCAATGCTGGAGATATTTCTATTGAACAAATGGGAAATTTCAGGTAGGGATCAATCAGTAATTTGAATGGCTAGTAAAAATAAGACCTAATATTTACTAAGCTAATATTTACTATGCATGCACTATGCTGAATTCTTTACATCATTAAAGCTCCACAACACCATTTAACCTACACTATAATTCCTTGAGGTAGGCAATATAGGTTTCCATTTTATGGATTAAAAAATAAAGAAAAATGAAAGGCTTATGTAACTTGCCCAAGCCGAGTCTATTAGAATCACTTGAACCTGACTACTATATCTCCAAAAGGAGTCCCAAATCTATGTTTGCATTGTTCTCCAGTATTTGTGTACAAAAAGACTCATGCAAATAATTTTATAAACATTCGGATTCCTGGGCTCTATATTCAGAAGCTCTAACTCAAAATATTTATAATGAAGCTCCGCAATCTACATTTCTAACTGGCAACACGTTTTTAGACATTGAGTTAAGTAGTAAAATAGTCTGGTCCCAGAAAGGTATACCAGAAAAATAGTAGAATCCATTTTGTTATGCTCTAGTAGGAGGGCTTTTTCTTGTCTATGGGTATCATACAAACTTCACAGAACATTTTCATCACGATAGAGGAAGAAATAAAGTCAGATTTCTTGAAGCTTTTTGTTTAACCATCAATTTAATAATTCCATAAAAATTTAAGACATAAGGGCCATAATCTATGGCTCACACCAACCATACTCTTGGTCAATTGCCTGTTATAGCTCAGCAGTGGTTCCCCGATGCTGAGATGTATAAAAGAATCCCATATGAGTTCTGTTGGTGGGTATTGTTTGTTTGTTTTAATGAGCTTTGGAGTTCTGATTTGGTGGATCTGGGGTGAGGCTCAAATGATAGATTTATCAGAATATTTTAGGTGACATATCATCAGTCAGGTAGGGAGACCACTGAATTTCAGATCATTTTCTGACTGGAATTGTTTCTAATTGTAAAGAGCTGAGCCACAGAGAGCAAACAGTGCCATTTGTTTGGCTGTTGCATTCTGCTTCAGTCCTTTTCCTGAATTGCCTCGAGGATCACAGATGGTGGCCCTGCCAGTCAAGTCAGCGCAGCCAAAGAGGAGATTGAGAATGGAGAGAGAGGGAGCTGAGCAGCGGAGAGGATCTCACTCTTCTGACCCCTGATTCTGGTGCTCAGTTGGAGAAGTCACAAGTTATTACTTCACTGATTTTCTCAGGCAGTCAAATAATTTCAAGCAGAAAATCCGCCCAACTGGTTTGTATAAGTAGCAGTAGGGAGAGTGTGAAGACAGTTGTTGGAGCTGAAAAGAGGCATCTATTCATCCAGCTGATGTGTGCTGCAAGTCTAAATGCCAGGCACTGTTCCCTACCTCGGTGACCTGCAGGAAGCCAGAAGACAAAGACCCTAGCTTAAACTGGCTAGGAGAGTTAGTAAACAAACAAGTAAAGGAAAGAATCAGCCTGATTCTAATAGTGGCATGCATTGCACAGAAAATAAAACAGGGTGATCGAAAAACAAATGACTAGAAATGAGACGGAGCTGCTTAAACAAGGGGGTGATGGATAAACACCTGAACGAGGTGTCATTAGCAAGATCTTAAATAATAAAAAGTAATTAGCCATGTGAAGAAAAAAACCAGGAACAGAGGAAAGAGCATACACAACTTTTCTGAGCCTAAAACAGGCTGAAGCATCAAGGAACAGAAAAATTAAGTGATTAAAAGGAGCTAGACTTGGTGGTGCACACCTGTAATCCCAGTGGATCAGGAGGCTGAGGCAGGAGAACCAGAGTTCAAAGCCAGCCTCCACAACTTAGCAAGGCCCTAAGCAACTTAGTGAGATTCTGTCTCAAAATAAAAAGGGCTGGTGATGTGGCTCAGTGGTAAAGCACCACTGGATTCAATTCCCGGTACCAAAAACAAAAACAAAAACAAAAAACAGCAACAAAAGGTTAAAATGAAGGCAAGGCCAGGTCAGGAGGGTGTTGGCAATTGACATGAGGTCACACGCATACGGGACCACTTGAGTAAATGAAAAAGCAAAATGAAAATCATATTTCTATATAGATAGACTAAAAGACATACAGATGAAAACTTTCCCAAAGAAATGAAAATAACATTTTTATAACTCGATAATTCCATAATTCATATGGACAAATAAAAAGCAAAAAAATTAAGAGATTGATGTCAAAACTGGCCCTTCTATATTTTAAAATAAAAAGCCTCAATAATTTGAAAAGTATAGTACTGAAATATAAATTGTTTTTCATTCATCATATTGAGCTCTCAATGGAGCAGAATAAGAAGTCAAAAAACAGAAGCAAATAGATATAGAGCTTTGGAATATGACAAAGTTGGCATTTCAAATCAGTATCAATAAATTGTGATGGACAACTGGATGACCATCTGGAAAACCAAAGTTGGATTCCTGCTTCATCCATAGACAAAAGTATGTTCTATGTCAGTGTGGAAATGCAAAATGGTACAGTTATTTTAGAAAACAGTTTGGCAGTTTCTTATGAACATGCACTTACCATATGATCAAGCTATTCCATTCCTATATCCAAGAGAAATGAAAACATATGTCTATACAAAAAAACATGAATGTCTATATTGGCTTTATTTATATTCACCCAAAACTGGAAACATCCAAATACCCTTCCATTGGTGAGTAGATAAACAGACTGTGATGTGGCCACACTAGTAAATGCTATGTAACAACAAAAAGAGACAAATTATTGTTACAAGTTTTAACATGGATGCATTATGCTAAAAGAGAGCATCAGGTTCAGAAGGATACTTACTATATGATTTCATTTATATGACAGACTGGAAGAAGCAACATGGTAGTACAGAAAACAGATCAGGGATTGCCAAGGGCAGGGGTGAGGGTGGGAAGCAGATGGACTTGATTATAATTTCTTTTTGCCAAAAATTCATAGAACTTCATACTCAAACATGAAGAATTTAACTATATGTAAATTATATCTCAATAAATCTAACTTAAAATGTTAATAAGTTTTATTAAAGCATAAAACTATTAGAAGAAAATCTGAAAAACTGTTTCATGACCTCTGAGTGAGAGGCTCTTCTAAAAATGATGCAGAACCTAAGAGTTCTTTTTTTAAAAAAAAAAAAAAAAGTTTATATACTTCATTACTTAAGAAATAAGAAAAACCTACATAAGGAGGAAACTTTGTTCAAAAGTCAAAATACAAATAACACATTTGAAAAGACTTTTACAACTCATGTCACAGAAAAAAAATATATATAACAGATTCTAAAAGTCATTAAGAAAAGCAGCCTAATGGAGTAATTGGCAAATAATATAAACATATTTCATAGAAAATGAATCAAAACTAAGTAATTAAAGATATATTCAACCTAAGGAAAAATAATGAGCTATCAATTAAAACTTCTCTCTGAATTATTTACCTATAGTATTGATTAAAACATAAAACACAGCCTAAGTAAGGCTGTGAACAAACTCCCCACACACACACACACACACATACACACATCCCCCCCACACACACACACAAACTTCATGAAGAAGACAGGATTTGTACAACTATGGAGGATCATTTCTAATATTCTATTATCTGAATTACAAATCAATATGAATATCCAGTACCTTCTAATCTAAGACAATTTAACTTACCTTCCAGGATTTTCCCCTACAACTCTGTGAAATGAAGTATATTAGGCTTTGAGGCAACAGCTTGCATTTCTTTGGTGCTTATGGTGTGACAGTCCCCTTATGATCCCTTGACAGGTACTAAATCACTTATTTCTTGTAACCCCTCTATCAACTGAGGAAAGAAATAGAAAGTTATTATCAAAATAGATTTAGCTGGTTACTCAGGATTGAGAATTAGGTGTTCTGGCTCCAATGTCCATTATCTTAACACTTGGACTGAACACTTGTAACAATTGTTATAAAGCAATTGGAAATCACATTAAAAAAAACTGATTAATCAAATGTGGTGCCCTAATCCAGGGAGCAGTATGCAACTGTAAGAAAGAACAGGATCCCTTTATGCATGAGTAATGCCAAGACATTCAAAATATACCTGCCCATCTGGTTTTATATGTTACCATTTGTACAAAAGGAAGGGAGGTAAAGAACAAATCTGCCATTTTTATTGATGTGAATTTAAAAGTGGTGAGGTGGAAGGAAGGTGCATGAATGGAAAGATTCTTGGTGTTGGGGTCACAGCATCAGCAGGGAGATTTTCCCTTATATACCTTTCTATGTTCTTGAGTTTAAGTTAAATAATGTGAATGTAATATATATTGAAAATTTAAATAAATGCAAAAAAGTGAAAACTATTAATCAACAGAAACTATGAAAATGAGAGAAAATTACATCAGAAGATATTTGAATTTTCCAGAATGTACAAGGAATTCCTGTAGCTCTCATTGTTTCTAAGAAAAAAAAGGTTAGACAACAACACTATAGAGATGTAAAGAGGAATTTCACTGAAGAAACATGAAGCAAATAGACATCTGAAAAGTGACCTCACTTCCCTGGTGACTAGAGGAAATGTATGAACACCAAATGCCACTCCTTTCAGGTTGCAATTGTTTTTTGAAGTCTGACAGTCAAAAATGTTGGTAAGGATGCAGATAAATAGGACATAATATATCCTTCTGTTAGAAGTTTTAAAAGTTACAACAATTCTGAAGAGAAATTTGGAAATATCTAATAAAATTCAAATGTACTCCCCTCACTGGGTACTGACCTGGGAATATTCATACCTAAATAACAAGGAAATACAACTAAGATTGTACAAAGTAGGATTGCTTCTAACCCTGAAAAATCTAAATTTAAAGTTAAGAGAGTGGATAAATAAATTGTGGTATACACAACAAAGAGAAACTATATGATTACTAAAAATAAATAAATGCTAGCTACAAATATTAAAATGCATAAATATCACTTATGTAATGTTGAGAAAGTAAAGGTAATTGTAGCTGGACACATAGAATATATGATGTATAAATACGCAATTATGAATACAATGTCATGCAGTTTAAAAGATGTATACATATGTGTTAGCATCCAAAAAGATGCAAGGGCTGATAAGCATCAAGTTCAATTTATTGTGGATTTCTGATGTGAAGGTCAAAGAATGGAATTAGGGTAAGACAGCATAGAAGCTACAACATTTTTTATAATATTGTTTAATGTGGAGGGTGTGCACGTGAATGCTTGTTCTATTATCCTTTAAATCTTTTTGCATTTGTGTTTTCATCATTTTATGATACATAAAATGATGAAAACACAAAACAACTTGTGTTGGCTTCAAGATATAAATGGAAATATTAATCATATTTGCAGCTGGGTGTATCCTGAGTATTAAATTCATTAACAAATAAAATGATCATAGAGTAGAACCCAGTACATTCTAAATGTAAAAGTATACTAACATTGTAAGTGCTCAATAAATATTGCCATTATTTTATTTATAATTATTACTGAAATAAGGTCATATAAAACAAAAGTCTGATCTTGGCAAAAAGCGATCATCCTAAAAGAATGGTGGAAAAAACTGTTTACAACATTTAAAAGAAAAATATTTGTAAGGAAACATGATTTTAAAAAACAATGATGACATTAATCTTCAGGATAAATAAGTAACTCAAAAAAACTTAAGAGCAAAAAAATAAAAACAAACAAACAAATAACCCAATCAATAAATGAACAGAAACCAGACATTTCACAGAAGAAATGCAAATGGTCAACAAATATATGGAAAAACTGTTCGACATCACTCGTATTTAGAAAAATGCAAATTAAAACTACACTGAGATTCCATCTCACTCCAGTCAGAATGGCAATTATCAAGAATACAAGCAACAATAAGTGTTGGTGAGGATGTGGGGGAAAAGGCACACTCATACATTGCTGGTGAGACTTCAAATTGGTGCAACCACTCTGGAAAGCAGTATGGAGATTCTTCAGAAAACTCTGAATGGAACCACCATTTGATCCAGCTATCCCACTTCTTAGTATATACCCAAAGGATCAGCAAATCTCAGTGATGCAGCCACATCAATGTTTAATAACAGCTCAATTCACAATAACTAAGCTATGGAACCAAAGTAGGTGTCGTTCATCAGATAAATGCATAAAGAAAATGTGGTATATATACACAATGGAAATAACTCAGCCATAGGGAGAATAAAATACTGGCATTTGCAGGTAAATGGATGGATCTGGAGACTATCATGCTAAATGAAATAAGCCAACTCCCAAAAACCAAAGGCCAAATATTTTCTCTGATATGTAGATGCTAACACACAATAATGGGGGGCCAGGGAGGGGAATAAGTTCATTGTTTAGACAAAGGGGAATGAAGGGAAGGAAGGGGAGATGGGAATAGAAAAGACAGTAGAATGAACTGGACATAACTTTCCTATGTTCATACATGAATACACAACTAGTGAAATGCCACCTCATGTATGACCACAAGAATGGAACCCTAATTAGAATAAGTTATACCCCATGTATGTATACTATGTCAAAATACATGCTACTGACATGCATATCTAAAAAGAAAAAATACAATGACAATATACTATTGTTCCCACTTGTTATTTGTCTGACTGGCAATACAAACCCCCTCCTCTATAGAAGAAATCGATATGATGTACGTTTTGGCAAACTCTTTTCTCCTTGGAAGCAAAAAATAATTAGCACCCTTCTGTCTGTACTTCAGCACTTATAGTGGGCACGTCACACAATTTCATCCAATCAGAAGCTTCCCCTTAGGACTTTGAAATTTGAACAAAAACAAAAAAAGAAAGAAAGAAAGAGAAAGAAAAAGAAAGAGGAAAGGAAGGACGGACCCAGCAGAACTAGGGACCAATACCCCAAAGTAAATAAAAACATTCATTAAAATTGTACCAGGTATTTTGTAGCTATTTCAAAACATATCCTAAAATTACTATTGTGTAATGATGGACTCATTCATTTTGTAAATACTAGAATGCTGAAAAATAATTAGATGGATGTCCCACCACAAAGAAATTCAAAGTCTGATATTAGTCGCCTAAACCCAAAAAACAATGGTGGCAGCATCAACCACAATTACAGCAGTATAAGATGTGCCTCGGGTTGCACAGAAGCATAAAGAAGAAATTGAGTCCATTTGGACTCCAGTGAGAGGGTGGAGACAGAAAAGGCTTCAAGGGAGCCCTGGAAATTGTGTAGGAATTCACAGTCAAAAGGAGAAAGTCATTTCAGGAAAAAAAATATTAGACGAAGAAGAAGGTAGCCATGAAGCAACCTAGCACATTTTTTTTCTTTAATCCTGGCTCCTTTATTAAAAAGAAAGGGGAAAAATACAAACTGCTAGAAAAATTGAGAACCAGAAACAATAAGAGATAAGGTGAATTCAAACTCTGATCTCTAGAATCTTTATTTTTTAAATTAATTTTTATTTTATTTTAGTTTTTACACAAATGGAGCACAACTTTTCATTTCTATGGTTGTACATGATGTAGAGTTACACCATTTGTGCAATCATATGCATAAGTAGGGATAATAATGTCTATACATTCTACCATCTCCCCCCCACACACACTCACCCTTCTTCTCCCTCCCCTCTGCTCAATCCAAAGTTCCTCCCTTCTTCCCTTGCCCCACCCCCACCCCACCCATTAAAGTCAGCATTCACTTATCAAAGAAAACATTTGGCCTGTGGTTTTTTTGGGGATTGGCTTACTTTGCTTAGCATGATATTCTCCAATTCCATCCATTTACCCATAAATGACAAAATCTCATTCTTCTTTAAGGCTGATTAGTATTCCATTGTGTATATATACTGCAGTTTCTTTATCCATTCATTTATTGAAGGGCATCTAAGCTGTTTCCATAGTTTAGCTATTGTGAATTAAGCTGACATAAACATTGAGGTATCACTGAGATTTGCTGATTTTAAGTCCTTTAGCTATAGACTGAAGGAAGAGTGGAATAGCTGGGTCAAATGGTGGTTCCATTCCAAGTTTTCTAAGGTCTCTTCCTACTGCTTTCCAAAGTGGTTGTACCATTTTGCAATCTCACCAGCAATAAATCAGTGTACCTTTTTCTCCACATCCTCACCAGCATTTACTATTGTTTGATAAACCTCTGTCTCTCAGCCTGTACAAAACTCAACTCAAAGTGGAGCAAGCACCTAGAATTAGGCCAGAGACTATGCACCTAATAGAAAAAAAAACAAAAAAAACAGGTCCAAATCTGCATCATGTTGGCTTAGGACCTGACTTCCTTAACAAGACTCCTAAAGTGCAAGAAGTAAAATTAAGAATCAATAAATGGGATGGATTCAAACTAAAAAGCTTCTTCTCAGCAAAAGAAACAATCAATGAAGTGAAGAGAGAGCCTTCAGAATGGGAGCAAATTTTTACTACACACACACACACCACATAGAGCACTGATCTCCAGGATATATAAAGAACTCAAAAAACTTAATACCAAAAAACCAAATGACCCAATCAATAAATGGACTAAGGAAATGAGCAGACACTTCACAGAAGAAGATATACAAATTTATGATTTGACCAACAAATTTATGAAAAAATGTTCAACATCTCTAGCAAGATTTCATCTCACTCCAGTCAGCATGGCAGTTATTAAAAAAAAAAAAACCAGCACATTTATGAAAACATGAGTGACTTTTCCCAGCAGGGAGCACAGTGCTTTTACACGGAAGTTATTTAAATGTTAGGTTAATACATGATTGAATAAATGCACACATTAATAAAACTAAGCTTTGGGTAAATGTTTGGTAATCATGTGAAGTCAGTAATTCACACCTCAGTTTGTTAGTCTCTGAGCTTAGATGAGTCTAGTTCATTTATCAACTCAGTTTTTGAGAGAGTTCATAAAGCTTAAGTTGTTGAAGGAATCTATTAATAATAGGAGTGTTTTACTACCATGATCTTATGTGTAAAAATAATTTTCATAAAATTAATATCAAATAAGCAGGTTAAATACTATAAATAACAAATTAACTTATTTGGCATTATCATTTTAAAACCTGAAGAGTCATGAATTTAATAATCAGGATGATATTATATCAAAAGGTAATTAACCCTATTAAAAACAAAGTGGTTTTTCTCTTGAGAGACTAATGAAATATACTGATGCAGATAGTTTTTTAAATTCCTTTGACAAATTTGTATAGGACTAAATAAGGGGAAATACCAGAAGTTTCTAAATGACCTCAATGTATTTAAATAAAAATCTTTTAAAAGTAAAGAATAATAAAATTAAAACATTCCACCTTACATTTATTCTTAGCATTTCCTAAATGGATTTAAAAAGTGAGGATGAGTTGCCCTCACTAAATGCTTCATGTGGCCAGGGCTTGTAGCACTTCAGTTCTCTCGAAAGTGTTAATGTGAAATTTTGAATTCACTAGATTGATTCTAAAATTTAAACTCAATTCCTGAAGTGCTCATAGTTTCTTATTTTTCTATTATTAGTTCATTGCTAAACTTTGGTGGAAGTGTATGTGTTCCTAATTCATTTGTTATTTAACACTGATTCTCTACCTCCAAAAGCAAGAAGACCCAATGATCTTACAAGTAAACGTAGTATGATAAAAATTCACTGAGTTTTAACATATTCACATGCATGTATGTAGTCATCACAACGCTGTGAGGTGAAATGTTATCTCACTCTACCTCTTATCCCCACATCCCAATTCTCAGTCTTTTCCTTACAATTGAAACCTTTCCTTCAGTCTAGGACATGTTTTTTTTTTTTTTTTTTTTATTGACATGTTTTACTTCTCCCTAACAAAGAACATGTCACCTCTTTGAAATGACTAGGAATAGTTTTTATTGACCCATTCTTTCATTGATGGTAGCCTTTGAGGGTTCTGATTCATATCACAGTTACAGATTATGACTTACTGTCTGGAATGGAACAGACTTTATCTCCACCAGTCCTGTGGGCATTAAACCACCCTCCTCAAGACTGGTAACCTACCTGCCCCTGCACCCCTCAGGGAATCCTTGCTATGAACCCGAGTTTCAGATGCCCCCTGTGATATTAACTCCAATCTCAGCAATGCATTAACAGGGAAGATTGTGATATTTTTATCTGTCACTTTAAATTTTTGCTTTTTTAAAAAAATCAATCTGCCATATTTTCTGTTCTTAAATTAGAGCAAAACATACACTCCCAAGAACAAAACCAACTATGGTAGTTTTAGCATTTACTGGCCATTTCACCATTTCAATCAAGCTTTGCAGGACAGATGATATATCCTAAAGTTGGTTCCATTTACAGTAACACTTAATATTTATGACTATTTTTAATGTAATGGTTTAAGTTGTGTTATAGTAGATTACTCAGAGCTCAACAGTGGTAGCTAATTGAGGTTACAGAGCTAATGCACAGATCCATTCACAGGATGATTAACCAAGATTTATGGCTGTCACAAAGCAACAAAAGAAATTTCCAACGTATGTAAATGTGAAACAGTTCAATAGGAGACCCTTACTTCTGTCTTAATTTCTTGCTGGCAATATACAAAACTGATCAATGCACCTTTCCTTATCTACTTCTAAAAAAAAATCAGCTTTTCAAATTCTTGTTAATAACGCATTTGCCATTTTCTTTTTCAGCTCCTGAGTATGCAATTGAATTGTAGAATTTCAAAAGTAGATTGTTACTTATTTTCTAAGTCTGATTCTTTTAATTCCTCTATGTGGAATAGTTATATTTAAGATAAAAGAAAGCAAGAAGAAATTACAGTTAAATTGATAGAGTCTAAAGTATGCAGAGGTGTTGCTGGGAGAGAACATCAAGCTGCAAATCAGGGCATAGCTTTGATTATTGGATGGTGAGCCACAGTTGAAATGTAAACTGATTCCTTGATTGTAGCTAAGTCCCTATATTTTGTAAAGCACTTTTATAAGTGTGACAGCATATGCGAAATATTTTTGATCATTACAGAAAAGATATAAATAAATTTAACTGAGTTGCATTGTTTGTTTTGTTAAAAGTAAAACATATTAGCAATGTAAATATAGGTATATCATTTGTGAGTACATCATGTTGGGTTAAATGAAATACATATAGATCTTCCTTAGGTGATCACCTTACATTTGTAGTCTTTGCAATACGCTTAACGTATGGCAAAGTCTACACTCAGAAGAAGGAATAGTGTTGGGGCAGTCCAGGCTCTAATCTTGGTCCAGTGGCCAAAAAGACAAGCAAAACAGAAGATTCACAGGAGGCAAGGACATGGTGATGTTTCTTCTCTGTCTTGCATGATTAGTTCTATGTCCTGATGAATACAAGGGTGGCTCCAAGAGAACCCAATTAATTCCCTGAGTGTGAAGTTGGAGTTGGCCGGGGCAAGCAGAAAGCTCATGATGGAAAAGCAGTTCTTTTATCTCCTTTCCCTAATGCCAGAAACTGCACTGCAGAATAAAGCCAAGGAAACTTGTGTTCCAAGACAGTTTACTTTCAATGTTCTCTGGTGGCTGCTTTTGTGATGAACTTGGCTTTCCTATCAATTACCAATGCTTGGGCTAGCTGGCTCAGATATAATTAAAGTCAAAAATCAAACTTTGATCCTCCAGCATTCAATGCCGTTTCCAAGAACTGAATTCGGGCATTAATGTTAAACTGAAATGTACTGTTAATTACTTGAATATTACATGGTTAAAAGGGATCACTGGTGAGTTTCTGCTTTAATCACTGAGGGCCTATTTGACACTCAGATGAAAGAGAGGTAAGTATTCCCCAGGGTGTGTTTAGAGCTGATTTTATAACCCTGCCTCTTTGAACACTCAGTTCACAAGCACTTTCTGCTTGGTTACACTTTTTGGTCCGCTCTAATGTTAATTTTCATCCTCAGTCATGTGTCCTAACCTTTTGGTGACTTTAATTTTTATGACATCAGCTAAAGTAACATTGATGCTTTTGTCACAATATAACCCAAACCAAGAATTATAATTGTAATCTGTTGTGCAGAATGGGAGTTTTGAATTAAACACTGAATTTGAATAGTATTGAGTTCCACAAAGAAGAACTACATGAAACACACACACGTGGCTCTGGAAGGAAGTCCTGGGGGGAGCATTTCAGATCTGTTTATCTGAAACGCACTGAACCCCACCAAGCGAAGGTCACAGAAGTGTCCGAGTGTGTGCCTCTGTTGTTGTGCGTCAGTGTGTTGTTTACTTCTGAAATGACACCCCAAGGAAACATGTGGCCATTTCAATTAGATAAAATTATGGCTCTAAATTAGGTTGATTAAGGGACGTTACTGAAAGGAAGGAACACTGCAGCATCAATGAGGGTATCTAACCAAGGAACTGTCAGTCAGAAAAGGTAGTGACGACCTAAAGGTGATGAGGACATTTAATTTGGAAAGATGTATTTTAGGAAGAAAGAAGCAGCTCTGTATTCTTAATATTATAATCTAAAAGCTGTAGAATCCTTTTTATGTTAATATTATTTTCATTGGTTTGGTAATCAAGTAAATCAACTTGTAATGGATTAAACTATGAGGGTCCAGAATCCTTCACCATTTTTAATTAATCCGGTTTGCTATGCAGCTTAGTTTTTATTGTCTAACCACAGGAAGACTTCTTGCACCAGAAATCTGCAAAATTTGAGAGCTAAGCTAAACTGAATTTGTTAAGCTGCAATGTTAAGGCTTGTATCATTATCTTAAAATTGATATCTGAATATTAGTCCTATTCTTCTTCAATTGTTTATATTTAGAATTGCCTTTAGCGCTATCTATGTTATTTGAACTTAATATTTTTGGAAAGGAGAAAATTATATCTATAGATATAATATAAAATTATATATATATATATGTGTATATATATATATTTTTTTTTTCTCTTATATATGAGATATTGAGAGCTTTAAATAAAATTCTTAACGTGATTTACAATTTTCTGGGCCTTATTAGTCTAGTCTCATATGTCAACACTTTTCTTGGTATGTAGTAAGTGTTCAGTAAATACTACTGCCTGATTCAATAATTGGAAGATATGTGGAAAAAAGCAGAGTGTCAAATAGACGTGCCCTCACATATTTAAGTTTATAACTTTAGGCAAGGTACATAACCTATGAGCTTCAAATCTATCTTCTGTTAATAAAACCTACTGCTGTAAACAATGAAGTGAGATAACACACACATTGAGCATACAGGGTATTGCCCTGATGTAGTAAGGATTCAATAAATATGAATTCCTTTCATCAGATGTTTTTTATGCTGCACATAGTGGTAAGTGAGCCGCTGCACCTCAGTTGGAGTGGTATTTATGGAATGGTTGAACTTCATTTATTTAATTAATGCATATATGTATTATAAAAATAACCATGGTGTAGCATTACAATAAAAGTTGTAGGTTGGTATGTAATGAAAAAATGCACTGAACCATCACTGCTATAAACTCACTTGGTCCAAAATTGTAATAAAATAAGAAGTGAGGAGGTCTTAGACTTGGGCTGTTTATCATTTCTAGATAAACATTTGGTCTACAATGGTGTCACAGAGAGCAACTGGTCATAAGCAATAAAGTCTGCTCAAGCCAGGTAAAGCCAAGAAAGATTATTTCATAACATCATGGCGCTACTTTAGGAACTGCGTGTAGGGACTTCAGATGAGCTGCTAGAGGCCCTGGGCCTGCTAGGACATAAGCCATGCAAGCTGTCTGTCCCTCTGGTCCCTTTTCCCTCCATAATCAGTCCCGTATGTTGCAGCCTCTGACCCATCCTGGTGACTTGCCTATTCCTCAGTCACAATTTCCACGGCTCCCCTTTCCAAGAACCTAACAGTGACAGCCTAGAAGGTCTAGGTATTGATTCCAGATTTGGGGGGACCGATCTGAGAGGCTTGGCAGAATACAAGATGGGGCTCTCCTGGGACCAGATGATGATCCAAGCTTATGTGAAAAGGGCTCTCAGAAAATTGTAAAATCATGGATTAAAATCCACTTGAAATTGGTCATGACTGATAAATTTAAGGGTAATATTTCAAGTCAGCCTAATCACAACAATTAATTAAAAACATGTATCTTTATTCTAGATATTCTTCTAGAGTTTGCAATTCTAGATATTCTTCTAGAGTTTGCAGTGTCCAGAGGCCATTTGATTTTCTCAGCATGCTGTGGGGGGATGAGTGTTGATACCTTTGTTTTGGGTGATAGAAATGAAGCAATGAAGTATTAAGTGATGTCCCCTGACCACAGAGCAAGGAAGTGGCGGAAATGGGACTCTCAACATTAGCAGCTTCGCTCCCCATCTGTGCTTGGAACAGCCAAGCTCTTCTGCTTCTCCATGAAATGGCTTTTTACCTGTCAGACAAGTCTGATTTTAGGGCTCTGGGAGCTGTGAGTAAATATAAAAAACATAATGCCTAGGATCTTCTGATTCAGGAGATCCCAAGGACAGAACTGTGTTTTTGAGAGCCCGGGGAGCTGTGGGTACGAACACTAAGTCAAAGCAGCTAGTTAGAATCAAGACAGAACTACCTGTGTCATCCCTGGCAGGAGATCCAGCCTTTGCACTGCTCACAGCCGGTACGAAGGTGTGGAAGGAATGGGTTCTTTTCCTCATGCACTCATTAACACGTCCACCTCATGGAAGGCCATTTTCTCCAAGAATCACATGGGTAGGAAGACATCACTTTTCCTGCAAAACTGTAGTAGATCTCACTTATTACCCACTCTTTTCATACAAACCAGTGTAAAGGAATATTACCTATCAGTTACCAGAATTACAACTCCATTTCCTATCAGCATGAAAATGTGTGCAGAGGTGTCATGCAGTTTGACATAATGTGCCTGGCCAATTGGATATAATGATGATGCTCAATGTCTTTACAATGAAACTATTTCATTTCCTCCTTTCTTTCAAAAATTTATCTATCACTGACACTATTTGAAATACTACTTTTAATAAGAAAAAAGTTCCCCAGAGTATAGGGAAGAATGAAGGACATGCCACCTTGAAATATGTCCAACTGATATGTTCTTTCAAGCTGAAATCATTTGGGGAACTCTAACATCAGATAGGGCCATTTGACCTGAATTTCCCTACGCACATCAAGCCATAAAGTGTATTTGGGGAGGGAGGCCCTTCCCATACATACAAGGCTGAAAAAATAGTGTTGGCTACCAAAGTTTCACAATTGGGGCTGAAATGAACCTGAATAAACACACTCTTGGAAATATCCCTCCTCTGCCACTATTGCCTGCATCTCCTCCATGTAGCTTAGTGATATCCCAGAATTTACTATCCTAGGCCAGGTATCCATTTGTCCTGTTATCCCTTGACAGATTTATTGTTCTTTATATATAAAAATATAAAATCATCGTGCTTTGGTCATTTCTTTGAACTCGACTCATTTGTGAAAAATCTCCATATTACACGTATAATTAATAAAGTTTTATGCTTTTCTTTGCTAATTAGCTCTTGTGTTAATTAGGCTACTAGATCCAGCCAAAGAGCCTACATAAAAAGTTACATGGGCGGAGGGAAATCTCTCTCTCTCCCTCACAATAGAAATGTTAAATCAACTTCAAAATAATTTAAAATATAAGTTTTAGTGTTTTAGAGAATTAATTTGATACACTACCACTAGAATAAGTCTACTGTGTTTAAGAAAAAAGGCACAGTGTATGTTCATGTCTGCTAATAACTTTTCCATAGCCATGGGTGAAAAAATATTTTTAAAAGACACGGTTAAAAATATCTCTTAGCAATCTCTGAGAGGCATATTACAAAACTGCCCTCTAACAGATGTGCCTTTGACAGTAAAAGAAAAAAATAAACTTCCAAATATTCATGGGCATGTTTGCCCACCTTCCAAACCTAGTGTGCAATTACTCTGGTGGAAAATCAAGCACCTGCACAGTGGAATAATTGATTGACTGTGACTAAGGGCTGTGCCAAAGTTTTTGAAGCCTTCTTAAGGCTCCATAACAAAACACATATAACAATGGTTGGTCACAAAGCTAACACTGACAATTAAGTTTCATGAACTAACAGAGATTTGCAACCTTCTGGTTTCAATTTTACAGTTCAGTTCTGCCAGATGGAGTAGGGAGAAAATAACATACATAATTAAAATCAATGAAGTTATATCAACCCCAAACATAAAAACATAAACCAATACCAATCATAAGTCTTTCACATCTGTGAAAAAAGTCACAGAGTTAAAAAAAATCTACAAGTCAGAACTTGGAAGCCTATAGGAATAAATATCAGCTGGGATGCAAAGAACTTTAAATAAATCACTTAGATCAGAACAATAAGCAAGAATAAAGATAATTGGCTATTAAGAAAAGAATTATCTAGATGAAGAAAAAATTAAGTCATCATGTGGATGTTTGAAATAACAGTAAGAGGAACTTGCATGATACTTATTTCAAAAGTAAATGTGTTCTACCAACCACAAGAATTGCTAACTGAAGAGATAATGAGAAGTAGCACTGTAGCTGCTATCTAGCAGACTTCTAATTATCTTTAGCTAGTTAGCGGATTATTTACTCCATAAAGACCTTGCATCAGCATTTAATATCTGATAAGGTGTCAGAAATCAGTGGGTGACAGACAGTTAGGTAGCTATTGGGTAGTGGGAGAAATTGAGTTCTCTCATTTCCAGACATATATCAGATAATAAATTAAGCTCAAGATGATAGAAACATACATGCAGACATGACTTAATCTTACCTCTAGATGTAATAGGACTTTAAAAAATTTAATTGCTTTTTAAATATTTTAAGCTAAAAAGGGAATGTAACATCTCTTTCCATCTGCTGTTTGCACAGTTTTTCAGGTCTTTCCCTGAAATCACAAAGTAAATATGTTTTTAAAAATTAATAACTAGCCAAGAGTCGGTGGCTAATGAAAATGATAAAAATTTTATTTTAAAAATATGGAACTGTCAACAACACAGCTAAGGAAATCTCAAACTGAAATTCCAAACAAGAGGGGATGAGAGCAGAGACTCAGAAATGATCCAAGAAAAGAGTGTATATGCTATATTGTTTATAAACATTACTGAGACCAAACATTGAGGAAAAGATGATAATATGTGAGAGAAATTATAAGATAAACAAAACAAAATAGGATTAAGATATGAAACAGATTAGAATCTATACCTGTATATAACTAATAATTTTAGTAAAAGTCAAGAAACTACATACACACATACTTATGTATATATATGTAAATCTGCATATGTGTGTGTATGCACAAACACAAGCTATAAAATGAAACTACTGATGTTCATGAAAATTAAAAACATTTCCTGAAATAATTTAATTAATATCAATTCCCAGTTAGAAAAACAAAAATATTCAAACTTGATGAGACAAAGTTTCTGCTAAGGTATTCTCTCAGAACATGTTCCAAGAAATATAGATACAGAAATATTTATAAGATTTTCAGAAGGAGACAGAACACTCAAGGAAATAATGCCAACATATCTTGCTGGGCTGAAGGAGAGCAGGACTGCAGAGACACAGAGAACAATCTTCAAGCAAGAAAAATAAACAATGAAATAAAATTCAAACCACTGTACACTGTCTTTCTTGCAAACGAATACATGCGTACATTGATAAATTTTCAGAACTTAAAGAAAGGGGGAAAATCTTTGCAACTTCAAGGTGGTAGAGAAAAAAGAGGTTGCTTATAAAGCAGTAAAAACCAGTCTGCCCTGAGACTTCAAACAATTGAAGCACTTAAAAGTCAACCAATATCTACCATCAAGGGTGGGCCAGATTGTGCAGCACTGAGGATAAAAATTAGTAACGTACAACAGTTTAGGTTCTGCTCATTCCATGTGTTCAAAGGGGGGGGGGTGATGGGCGGGGGTGGTTCTGCCTGCATTAAACTCAGGTGCTCAGGTTAACAGACACCTCACTGCGGTGTGGGCAAAACAGTCTCTTCAGAAGTCGCCAGGCAATGTGGCAAGTCATAGTGCTTCTTTAAGCTGCCACATCACTTTCTCTCATACTCCCCAGACCAAAGCAAACCATAACTTGCTTCTGAGGGGGTGGCAAAGTGCTATCTGACTATTCAGGAAGACTGGATATAATGGGTTCATGAACATCTGGCCAAAACACTTGTATTTTACTATCCTCCAGCACCTTCACCCTCAGACAGACAACCTAAAATCCTATCAAGCTCAAAGTCTAGAATCTCCAGGTAATTTGTACTAGATTCTTCAGTGAGGGCAATACCATATCCAATGGCAACCTGAGTGTACTTGATGAATAGATCTTTTTTTTTTAACACCTTCTGCTTTATATGGTCAAATTATGCTCAATTTCAACAGGAAATAATTAGAAATCATCTTTATTTGCTATATTAATTCTCTAATTTTAAAAAGTGACAATTTGGAAAAGGATATTTTTATATTTTAAAGATGCTGTTCAAATTCAGTGAAACATTTCATGTACTATTTTTATGTAAAATTCACATTCACACAACCAGGAATATTACAGTTTGCCTTTTGCACTGTATTAACTATTTTAATACAGTATGTTACTAAATGAGCACACTGTATTAACTTTAATAAAATTTCACAGTATTAACTTTTCACTGTAGTAACTGTTAAGTACAAATAAAACTCCAAGTGGTCACCCAGAATGACAGAACTAAAGTAATCCACATTATTTCATCTTTAAAATCACTGTATGATTAGCATTTATCTTACATCTACTGTATAAATGTAGGAAAGTGTAGAACCACAGGAGTTAGAGACAGAAATTGCACACCCAAAGAGAGCTGGAAGAAATCCAAACTGTTAATAAATATGAAAGAAATGCAGGCAACTGCATCCATATATCGAGGGGAAAATTAGTATAACCAGAATTCTCCCTCTTGGCTTAAGAAGATAAAGGTCATAAAAAAATATGTAACAAATGTGTGCTAATCTGAAGCTTAGAAAAACGATTTTAAAACTTGAGAGTAATTGAGGCAATTGTTTAGGAGTTAGATGAACACAATACTTGGGGAGAAGAACTTTCTACTACTGTCATCATCAGCTCATGGTGACAATAATGGGCAATGGGGAAAAGGTGGTATTACAAAGTTTGAGTTTTGTAACAATCCTGTTGCCTACATATTGGAAGTGAGCAAGAGTGTATCTCAGGGAGTAGGTGAATGTTACCACAACCAGATCAGGTGTAGATCTATGTACACATGATAATTGAAGATGAATATAATAATAATAATAATAATAATAATAATAATAATAATAATAATATTCTAAGTAAAATAAAAAGGGACTTTTCATTTTTATGAAAAGCACACATCAACACAAAGATACAACATTACAACAGGTAGGAATGTTTAGGCACCTAACTATACATATTTAGAATGTATAGCATCCCTGGGACATAGGGAAGGATAAAATTACTTTCAGGATTCAACAGGTCAAAGGCAGAAAAGAAAAAGTTCTCTCAGCCTGACCTCATTTTGCTTAAGACCGTACTCAAGAACTTCTGAAAGCCCAATTTTCTGATGACACAAGATTTTCTAAAGTCTGCATTCATGAGTTAGCCACTTTCCAAGATGCCCTGCTTCCTAGTCATGAAATCTAGGACCACATACCAAATATATTAGGCACTAATAGCAAAACATCAAACTCACTCACTTTGTCCACGTAGGAAATTAACAGTGGCATCCTCCTTTGCTCCAATTACCATGGATCAGTTCTTATATTTCCAATTAACTTAATATCTTTTTAACTTTCTTTAATAAATGAATTTTATTGATACATTCATCTCTTTCTACTAACTGTATTATTTCTATCCCCATTGTGACCAAGTTATAAAGTTGTTCTACAATTTAGAAAGCTTTGTTCTATGAACAGAGGCAGGAGAGAGAGAGAGAGAGAGAGAGAGAGAGAGAGAGAGAGAGAGAGAGAGAGAAAGGGGAGGGAGGGAATCAGAAGGAATCCCATGTCTGTAAGTGAATACTGAGCATAGGATGTATATATAGAATAACATATAATAAATAAACATTAGCAATGAAAGGAAAAATGCAAACTTCTTGATTTTTTTTTAACATTCTAAGGGTAGATGTATTTTTTGGTACAATAGCTTTTGCATACACCCTAATTCAATGCATCTCAACAAAATACAATTTTATAGCACATTATATACAGTAGTCATTTTATTTATAAATTTTGAAAATTCTTAAAATAACAGCAGCTTTAATTTCACACAGACTACCTTGATATTTTTTTAAATATTTATTTTTTAGTTGTAGTTGGACGCAATACCTTAATTTTACTTATTTATTTTTATGTGGTGCTAAGGATCAAACCCAGGGCCTCACACGTGCTAGGCGTGCGCTCTACTACTGAGCCACAGCCTCAGCTCAAACTTCTTGATGTTTAGCTAAAAACTTTCCTTGAATGATTAATTACCACAATTAAAAGTATCATCTTCATTATCAGAAACAGTCTTATGGATAAATTAAAATATTTTAAGGGCATTGTATACATGCAGGATTTATTAAATTATTTTTGAACCAGATGAATTTTCAAAAGCAAATGAATGATTTCAGCACACATAACAAACTCAATGTAAAAATTTATCAAAATCTTTTAAATTCTATCAACAAGTCTACAGAAATGGGCTCTATACATCTATATTTTATAATGTTATCTCCACTCCACAAGAACTAGTTAAAAAGATTTGAATGTATATATTCCATCTGTAATTTTAGATGAACTTCATATGTAGATGCTTTTCCAACCTTTTATAAGAAAACCCCAGGCAGTTTTACCTACCTGTAGAGCTTTTCATTTTTACAACAAAGCAAAACAGAACCTTCCTCAAAGTAACATATGGTGGGTCTCACTAGACACAGTGTTTATATGATTTAGAACATCCACCATTACCTAATGCTAAGCTTTTTTGTATATATATGTGGGTGTAATGCCATTTTTTTCTCCTAAGCAATTTTGTCCATATAATAGTCAAAATACTTATATTGGACTTAATACATACATTCTTACCAGTCACTGGGATTCCTGTTTAGACCTAGGGCACTATTTGATTTTTAGTTAGCTGTGGGAGGTCACAGAGGACCCCATGCTAAAGTAATCCTGTGATGAAGCATCTTCTTGGCAACTGGAAGCAGGTTCTAATTTTGTAAGGGCAACAGCGTAAGTGTTCACAGAAAAGGGAACCTACCTGAGCCTCTGTGCAGCTCCTTCTAAGAGCTTCTTTCAAAATAATTTCATTTGAAAAAATAAAGTTATTTGTTTATGTGTTAAACAATCCCAACATCATTATTCAACTTCCAGTTTAAGAAATCAAACAAGACCCCTGAAAAGCCCGCTGTGTACACTTTCCTCTTGCCTCCATCTCATCCTCACTATCTGAAACTACTATTTTGAAATTATAATTGCCATGCATAGTTTGTATTTTATTTTGTATTTTTGTATTTTTTATATAGTTTAAAATTTTATAGAAATGGTGTCATACTGTATGTAAGATTCTCCTTTTCTTCCTTCAAAAATATATTGGTAAAATTTGTCTATGTTAATCTGAAGTTTAGTTTTTTCACCTTCATTGTTGCATAGTATTATATTATATGGATATGCCATGATTGATAACCACTTTCCCACTGATAGTCATATTTATTTTTTCTTATAAGCAGTGTCATTATATACATTCTTGAATATTCTTTTAGTATATTTTCAAGTTTCCTTCGGGTATATGAATAAAATATAAGCTATTGTATTTTCAACTTCCTAGCTAAAATTAAATGTTTCTGAATTGATTTATATTCATGCTAGCAGTATCTTCAAGTTTTGAATGCTCATATTTTTGCTAGGTCTTGATATTGTCAGATAATTATTCTTCTAATTTTGAGAGTTAATTGATTGTTGTTGTTGTTGCGGTAGTAGTACTGGGATTGAACCTAGGGGCACTTAACCACAGAGCCACATCCCCAGCCCTTTTTATTTTATTTTTTTTTTAATTTGGAGATAGGGTCTCACTAAGTTGCTGAGGCTGGCTTTGAACTTGGATCCTGCTGCCTCAAGCCTCCCAAGCTGCTGGGATTACAGGCATGTGCTACCACGCCTGGCTCCTTTCCTACTCTTTATTATTTCTGTGGACTTCTGAATCTTTTTAATTTCTCATATTTGTTGGGCACAGAGCCAGAACAGGGCCGGGCCACCGCCCAACAATGGCAACCACCCCCAGGGCTTTAGGCTCTAGGCTTCCAGGTTCTTCTTCCTGTCTAAGAGAAGGGGCCTGCCAAAAGAGCCACCAAAGGGCCATCACAGGTCCAGGAGCCCAATAGGGAACTGACAACAGGCACGCCAATCATAACCACACACACACTTCCAGTAGGAGTGATTTAAGTTCCTAAAACCACGCTGCTGCTGCTGCTGCTGCTGCTGCTGCTGCTGCTGCTGCTGCTGCTGCTGCTACTGCTGCAGACACTTCTGCCTCTCCTGTAGCCGGCGCTGAATAAACTGATCTCTGGATGACTGGTGTGCTCCCTCATTGAGTGGTTTGGGTCTTCGGGGGTCTTTCAATACTAAAATCCACTACAGTCATCATTAGCTTGATGTTCAAACCATCCAGATTTTGGCTGGTGGGGGCCCTTCTTTTTGGCATGTGTTCATTATTCCATTGATTATGGTACAAATGCTGTTTAATGCTCACCTTGTACTTTTCTGGGCTCAGACATGGAAACAAATACTTCTCCAAGGAGTCCTGAAGAGAGAAGACATTTAGAGAGCACCACGTGGGAGCAAGGTGAGCTCGAGGTTGCATGCATGTTGCGTGGATGCAGCTGAGCCCCTCAGCAGTTACCGGAAAATACACATGATGTCCTTCAGCCACGTCTAATTCCCATCCAACATCATCGGATCCCTACCTTCCCCTATTCCATAATTTTCTCTCCTCAAAACATTTTACTCTTTTGCTTTTTCTTTCAATACCTACAAAATAGAGATTTACTATATTGATGCCGCTAACAGTAATAGCCATAGTAAGTAAAGTTAAAGATCTCTGTGGGGTTTGCCAGTGTCAGTGACTATTGTTCTTACAATATTCTCATTTTAAGGGAGTCAGAGTATTGTGCTAAATACATCTTGAAATAATAATTTTATTTTGTATGATAATGTCAAGTTTGTTTATGCCTTTTTGGCATTTTTAATTATTTTAATCTTTTCACCTTTTTTTCTAGTAATTTTAAGATGTTTGCCCTCTATCTATTACATACATTGCAAATGACAACTCCAAGATATTGTCTCAAAGTGCCTTTCGAAACCTGTCCTGCTTTTTTTTCCCCTTTTTCCTCAGCTTTACCTGATGTCTAAATAAGTTTCCTTTGCTTTAGGATTTTCTAAGGTAAAAATCAAGCACAGGGCAGAAAATAGATCTACAATAGTTAAAATAAGACACTGGTAAAGAGCCAAGTGAAGACTACAAATTATGGGTGTTTTCTAAACCTCAGGAAGACAGGCAGACATCTGCAGAAGAATTTAGGATTTTGTGAGAGCCTAATAGTTCCTGGCAACGGGTCTGTATCTAAACTACTTTATATAATTGTCTTTCCTCAGATGAGGAAAACCATTGTAAAGCAGCAAAATAAGAAAGATTTAAATACCTCAAGTGTGTAAAATCTATTTTCATGAGAAAGCAAGAGAAATAAAAATTCATAACATAAAAATTCACAAACCTCTTCTTTAAGAGAAATTAGACAAAGATTCAAAATTATAAGCTGAATAAACATAGAAGTAGACTTTAGAGAACTTTCAAACTGTAATAAGGAATAGACTTAACACCTAAAGTAATGAGAGATTCACCCTCCCTCTTTATAAATGGGTTCAAAACTGAATCAGGAGATAAGTTAAAAAGTTGAAATGAAAACTTACAAATAGAAAATATTCAGCATGTGGTAGATGATACCCGAAGCCTGAAAAAGTTAACAAGTTAGAGATCAGTGCAATATAAGGCCCTTTCAACCAAATAACTGAAAGTTCCTGTCTGTCAGGGTATCTGTAATTCTATAAACCGAAAAGCCACGAGAAGAGGCAGAGACCTGTGTTGAGTAAGGAAAGAAGGAAAATGTCCCCAGGTCTGCCAAAGATGCCACCATGGGAAAGCTATTAGTACTCCAATACATTCTGTCCTTTCTTTACGCTTAACTATAAAAATATAAATGGACAACACTACAGCATTATTAATTTCACGGTTGTCATGAGATCTGCCTTTGTGCCCACTACTACTATAGAATATCAGACCCGTCAGAGCAAAATTTTAAAGATACTCAAAAAATAAGAAGGCAGGCAAATTGACTTGTAATTAAAGCATGAAAAGAGAGAGTGGGTGAGATTGAGGGTGAGAGAGAGAGAGAAATTGTATCCTAAAATAAAAATGACTGGTTATGCCAGATTGTGAAAAGGAATAAAAAAAGATTCATTTAGTAATAGCTATGAAATGCTTGAGGTCCAATGTATTTTATTGTTTTGTATACTAGAGCCACTAAAGTAATAGAAACTTCTATCACTAATTCATTTTCAGAATTCCAATCTGCAACTTTTATTTTAGGATCTCTATTAGAAGAATGCTTCTTTTTCCACCGTGACATAATTTCTACAAATCTAATAAATAACAATTCGCGTTCTAAAGGAAACTTTCAGATAAATCATACTGTTTAAAGACTATTTTAGAACATGTTTTAGATGTTCATAGACATATCCAGAGTATAACTGATCTATATTTCTGAACACCTGCACTATTTATGAATCAAGAAACTAGCAGAGTTAGAGATGATCATAGTACCTGTGTAGGAAAAGGACTTTGTAAACAGGGGTAGTTTAATTGTAGGAAGGTCATTGATGGTTCCTAGATGATCAGTGTAATGGATTGAATAGTGTCTGTTTTCATTGGTTTTCCATCACTATAACCACAAGACCTGACAAGAACAATGTAGAAGAGGAAAAGTCTATTTTGGCTCGCTGTTTCAGAGATTCAGTCAATAGCTGGTGGACTCCTTAGCTCTGGGCCCAGGGTGAGGTAGAACATCATAGCATAAAGGTGTGCTGGAGGAAAGGAGCTCAGGACCTTGCCACCAGGAAGGGAAGAGAGAGAGAGAGAGAGAGAGAGAGAGAGAGAGAGAGAGAGAGAGAGAGAGAGAGCACGCACAACCCACTGGGGACAAAATGTAAGCCCCGAAGGAATGCCCCTAGGGACCTACTTTTTCCAACTGCACCCTATGTGCCTTCAGTGCAGCTGATTTGTATCTAAACTTTCTTGCACTGTTTAACACCTGAGTTTTGAGGGCCCTCACATATCTAGACCAGCCTGGAACTTCGAAGTGTGACTTTATTTGGAAGTAGGGCCTTTGGAGATGTGATTAGTTAAGATGAGCTCATTCTAGAGTAGGGTGAGCCCTAAATCTAATGACCAACTTCTTATAAGAAGAGGAGAAGGCGTACAGAGAGGCCGAGAGGAAATACCATGCCAAGGTGGAACCCAGAGCCTGGAGTGAGGCAGCTACAACCAAGAAAGGCGGAGACTGCTGGCATGACCCAGGGCTGGTGATGGGCCTGCCCTCCTCTGCCAGAGCATGCAGAAAGAGCTAACTCTGCCCACGCTTTGATTCTGGAATTCTAGCCTCCAGAACAGCAAGGGGATAAACTCCTTTGTTTTAAGCCTCTGTACTTGTAATTTGTTATGACAGCCCTAAGAAACTAATACGGTCATAAATCTTTCTTTTTGTTTGTGTATAAAAATTTAGGCCATGCTCAATGACAGGCCAAGGCTGCAACTCAACCACACAGCAATTATAGGCCTCAAATAAATTAGTCAGAACCATGCTCACGTCCTGCACAAGGCTCATTAAATCTCACATCACTGCATGGAGGGAATACCTATTGTTAAAGAAAGCCACCGACAATCTTCTACTAGTTGATTAACTTATCATGAGTTATGGTTACGTCAGACTTCTCCTAACACCGTTTGCTTGTGTAGCACTCTTAAAGCAGCGATCCCATGAGGATCACCTGACAAAGGGACTCCTGTGTTGTTCAGGCCACACCTGGAGGTGGAGGAGGTACTCAGTGAAGACTCCAAAGCCTTCACATCACTTGCTAGAAGTTAATAAAGATTTAAAAATGAATAAGATATAAACATAAGAAACTTACAGAGCCTAAAGAACAAAAACCAAAATCACATTAAGGAAAAGGAAAAACTTGTGGGGAAAAAAAAGCAAACTTCAATAAAATTGACCTGTTTTTATCTATATACTCTACGAAACAATAGTCTGATGGATTTGAGGACGAATTTAGTTTTATTTCTGTCAATTTCATTGCTATTAAATCACTTTGCTTTCTATATGAATTCTTTTGCATGGCTAAGACATCCACCTCCATTAGATCTTGAACAGAAATGAAAGGAAACATAATCACAAAGCATATTAAGGAAGAAAAATAAAAAATAACTATAAAAGTAAGAATTAGAAACATGATTTTTGATGCCTTGTCAATACATAATTCCTGTGTCCTGGAAGTGAGTTTTGCTCTGCGTTTGCTTCAAGTAGAAGATATAAGTGAATCATAAAAGTGCTTTTAATGGTTAGTGTGGGAATCTTGACATATAACTCTTGGAGAAAAATGTCCTACTGTAGCATGAGATGTAAGACCACAGTTGTCTTTGGAATATTTAGAGTATTGAAAACCTAGAACATGTTTCCACAAAGATAAAACGGTGTTGCACTGAAAATCTCTTAAAATGATACGAAGATTTCTACCTGATTTTAAACTGCTGAGATAAGCCTTGAAATGGTGAATGACTTCTTCAGAAAATGTTATTTGAGTCTCCCCGTAGTTTTCTGTAGACTGCTCACATCGCATTGATGCCAAATACTCTGGGTTTTATCAACTTCCTCTGAAACTCATATCCTAAAAAGAATTCCACAGTCACAGATGGGGTTGAGTCTTGGTTTTAGCTAGGAAATTAGCCATATGCATAAAACCAAATTCTCTTCCCTTCCCGGCTCTCTCCCTAGATGTAAGAAAGAAAACTGGGGAGCTTCTGATTAAACCTGTGCTTTTAGCAGCACCAAATTAGGGAAACTCAGCGGCAGAATCTTCAATTCCTCTTAACACCAGGCCAGCAGGGGACCGTGATTGGTTTTGGAGTATTTGAAAGTGTCTATATGCATCCAGGGTGCTTAGAAGGAAAAGTCTGATGCTAGTCAAAGTTACTTAATATTCCAAATTTCCCTTTTGCTCTCGGAAAAAAATCCGCAGGAGAACCAAAATCCCTGGTCTAATGCTCACTTTTAGGCTTTATCTCTTGCAAAGCAGGTTATAGTCAAAGAGGTAACAACTTACTAATCAGAAGATAAATTATTAGCTTAAGGAGAATTGGAGTGCAGATCCTAACAGGAAAAATATCATGATCTAAGTAATTATGTTCAGTACATTAAATTAAAGTCCAGTAAAGATATTAGGGACACAAAGAAAAACTTGGATGGTCTCTTTTTTTGGAAAACCTCATTAGAAAATATTTTTAATAAATAAATTTTAAAAGAGAGCAGAAAATTATGACTTCAACTCGGTAAACTAATGAACTTTGAAAAATGCAGTCCTTTCATTCTGAAACAACTGCAATAGAGAACTCGATCCAAAATAGACATATTGATCAATCTATTCCAGAACTGATGCTTCAGAAAGGTGCCCTGAATGTCACTAGTGTGAATCACAATGAGGTACTTAAAAACGAAGCAGCTCTTTGGGATTTATTTTATAAAAATAACATTGAAGATGAGTAAGAATTACTGTTTCAATCTGAAAAAAAAAAATAAACTCTTGTCAGCTGAAGCATGGCAACAGTATGTTTTTTTAAAAAATCCCATCTTGAGTATGTAATTTTCTACCCAAAATATGACAGATGGCATCACTTAAATAAATGATTGGAGTCTGGAAGATAATAGTTGGAATGGTATTTCTCCCAGTGCAGCTCCCCAGTTCTGTAGCCCCACATATCAAAGTCTTTCACCTTCAGAGGACATGAGGATGAATTGACTAACAGTCATTATGTCTCCAAGATATACACAACACTGCAAAGAGTTTATGTGGATGCATAAAACCATTAAGAAGAAGGTTTATGGTAGTCATACATGGAGACATTTCTAGGTCAGCCCCAAATAGCCATTGTCAAGTCTTACTATGTTCTAGATGAAGCTGGAAAAAATAAGATGCACAGAGAGAAAAACGGAAAATCAGAGATTTTAGTCCATTTCTTTCTTTTTCCATTTTTTTTTTTTTCTCTGTCAAGTTTGGTTCCTTATCAGCTTGTGAAAAGTAACAGGGATTTTGCTGCCAGGTCTGAACTGCAGGGTGTGGAATTGGTAGCAGTAAAACCAAAAAGATTGAGCAAATAAAAGATAATATAGATTGTCTCCTGTTGTGTCTGTTTTCAAATTACTGTGTTTAAATGAACTTCTTTTTTAGCAAACTGTCTTTAGTCGCTCTCTTCCTGGCCTCCAATGACCTTTCACTGATTCTTTATTTCCTTTGTGTCTCAAAGAATCTAAAACTGCCATCTTTCTCTGAAAAGCCTCATGTGAATAAATATAAGACTTTTTGGATCAGCAGCTTGGTTAGGACTTATAGGCTACTCAGTCAAGTAAATATAGCTTTATATTATGCCCTGATTTGATGCATTTATTAAAATAAATACTGTTTTAAAGGGGAGATAAAAGGTAAACTGTAAATTTAGAGCATTTCGTCCTTGGAGAAGTGTAATGATAGAGTACTAGAGTAACACTGGCTTTCCACACGGTCTGTTATATCAAGTTCAGCTGATCAGAGTCACTTTTGATAGTAACAGCATCTTCCCCACATCTGCTTGATAATTGGGCCTTTGAGAGAAGACAAAACCAGATCTCAGGAAGGAAGAAATGCTCAACCATAGCAACTCTTCTACAAAGTCAAACAATAGGCAATTGCAAACACTTTACCATTTTAATCAACTGAAAATGGTGATTTCATACAGTTCAACTTCATGGGTGTCCATGAAAGAATGAGGAAGCAAACATGTCAAATCTATTACCCCACTTGACTTTGATAGGTGCTATTTCCTACTGTGCTTCAGTCTGCCCTTTAACTGGATGGTCAATAAAGCTACATCAATCATCAAGTATTACAGCTGAATAATCATGCTAACCCTTGAGGCTCCTATATTAGGAACTTGTGATTCTGCACAGATTTCCCCAACTCATAAATAATTCTGTGTATGAAACTCATCAAACAGGAAATATGCAGACAACCAGTTTCCAATAGGAGTGGACAATAATTTGTCACCTCTCACCTGACTTTAAGCAATAAAAATACTATAGATATATGTGAAGTTTTTCACATCCTTCCCCACTTTCCTTTCTTTACTTCCATCCTGAATATTAACCACGAACATAAAGTCAATGTCTATATTTTCAACCCTTATGACTTAACTAATTTCTCCAGTATTGGTTTCTGTGGTTTAATATTACACATAAATGATGTTCTCTGCGTACTCTTTCGTGATTTACTGATGATTTTAAGAAATGCACACATAAAATGAGATCTAGTCACTCCTCTGCTCTCGATGCTAGTACTGCAGAACGCAGAGTCCCTCCAGGTCATGCAAGGCCCTGGTGTGATTTTTTTTAGCTAATTTTCTCATCTCCTTCTCTTTCCTCTTTCCCCTTTCTCCAAGGCTTTAGTCATGTCAGCCTGCTAGCTTTAGTGGGTTTTGTTCTCTCCCCTGGAATCCCTTTTTTAAAAAAAATAAATTTTATTTTTAAGAAACACAACTTGAAGTTATGGGACATATGGACAGTAAATTGGTTACTATAGTGAAGCAAATGATCATATCCATAATCTGATATAGTTACTGTTTTTTTTTTTTCTTTTTGTGGCGTGAGCGGCTAGAATGCTTTAAACAGATGCATAACACTTTGCAGTACCTATAATACAGCTGACCTAATAGGTGCTTTTGACTGATTGGTGGATTGCATCCCTACAAGAATATATGTCCCAAGAAAGAAGGAACATTTAGGGGGAGGGTCACTACTCTCTGTGTAACATCAAAAGCAATTCCTGGCTCAATAAGATTGGATGAATAAATGATAAGAAACTCCAGTTCATTTATTTCAATTGTACAGCATTCCATTAAATAAGTGCATATTTTGACATATAAATATAAATAAATGCAATATACATATGTGTTGGCCATTATGTTGATACTAAATTTCTGTTACTCAAAAAAAAGTACACTGAGCAAATGGGCTTTTGTATGTTTAAAAAGTTATACAAGGTATAGGACTAGAAACAGACTTATTTATGTCATGAAAGAAACATCATGAACCTTGTGAAGTCTAAGGAACAAATATGTTTTAAAATGATGTGGGAATTAAAGAATGACCCAAGTGAGCAGATACAGGCAAAAATCAATCACTCCAACAAAGACATAAGAGAGCAAATATAGGTTGCAAGAGATTATTTCAAGAAAGAGATAGAGATACTGAAAAACAAACAAACAAAAACAAACAGAAATCCTTAAGATGAAAGAAACAATAAGCCAATTAAAAAACTCAATAGATAGCATTCTCAGCAGACTAGACCACTTAGAAGACAAAACCTCAGACAATGAAGACAAAATATACAATCTTGAAAACAAAGTTGACCTCACAATGAAGATGGTAAGAAACCATGAACAGAATATTCAAGAATTATGGAATACTATCAAATACTAAATTTAAGATTTATTGGGATAGAGGAAAGTTCAGAGATTCAAACCAAAGGAATGCACAATCTCTTCAATGAAATAATATCAGAAAATTCCTCAAGCATGGAGAATGAATTGGAAAATCAAATAAAGAGGCCTGTAGGACATCGAATGTACAAAATTACAACAGATCTACTCCAAGCCAAATTATAATGAAAATGCCTAGCATACAGAATAGAATTTTAAAGGTTTAAAGAGAGAAAAATCAGATTACCTATAAGGGAAGACCAGTTTGGATCTCAGCAGATTTTTCAACCCAGACTCTCAAAGCCAGGAGATCCTGGAACAACATATACCAAGCTCTAAAAGACAATGGATGCCAACCAAAAATCTTACATGCAGCAAAATTAATCTTCAAATTTGATGATGAAATAAAAACATTCCATGATATAGAAAAACTAAAAGAATGTACAGCAAGAAAGTCTGCACTACAGAACATTCTTGGCAAAATATTCCATGAATAGAAAGTGAAAAACAATGAAAATCTGCAAAGGGAAGAACTACAATAATAGAAAAAACAACCAAGGGAAAACTCAAGTCAAGCTAAATACCAAAAAATAAACAAAAATGACTGGTAATACAAATCATATCTCATAATAACCCTAAATGTTAAGTTCATTCCTTCAAAGAAGAAAAAGTCATCAAATAAATGACCTAACATTACATCTCAAAACCCTAGAAAGAGAAGAACAAGTCAACCCCCAAATCAGTAGGAGACAGGAAATAATTAAAATCAGAGCTAAAATCAATGACATTGAAATATAAGAAACAATTGAAAAAATTGACAAACAAAAAGTTGTTTCTTGGAAAAAATAAATAAAATTGATAAACTATTAGCCAGGCTAATGAAGAGAAGGAAAGAGAAAACTCAAATTACTAACATCCATGATGAAAAAGGAAGTTTCACAACAGACACTACAGAAATACAGAAGATAATTAGAAATTATTTTGAAAACTTGTACTCCAATAAAATAGAAGATATCGAAGGCATTGACAAATTTCTAGAGTCATATAATTTGCCCAAATTGAATCAGGATGATATGCACAATTTAAACAGATCAATTTCAAGTGACAAAATAGCAGACACCATCATAAGCCTACCAACCAAGAAAAGCTCAGAACTGGATGGAAACACAGCCGAGTTCTACAAGACCTTTAAAGAAGAACTGACATCAATACTTCTCAAAATATTTCATGAAATACAAAAAGAGGGAATACTTCCAAACACATTCTATAGGCCAATATCACCCTGATTCCAAAACCAGACAAAGATATACCAAAGAAAGAAAATTTCAGGCCAATATCTCTAATGAATATATATGTAAAAATTATCAATAAAATTCTGGCAAATCAAATACAAAAACATATAAAAAAGATAGTGCATCATGATCCAGTAGGGCTAATCCCAGGAATGCAAGGTTGATTCAACATACAGAAATCAATAAATGTAATTCATCATATCAATAGACTCAAAGATAAAAAATCATATAATCATCTCAATAGATGCTGAGAAAGCATTTGATAAAATACAGCATCCATTCATGTTCAAAATGCTAGAAAAACTAGTGATAACAGGAATATACCTCAACATTGTAAAGGCTATCTATGCCAAGCCAGGCCAACATCATTCTAAAAGGAGAAAAATTGAAAACATTCCCTCTGGAACAAGACAGGGATGTGCTTTGTCACTACTTCCATTTAACATAGTTCTTGAAAACCTAGCCAGAGCAATCAGACAGATGAAAGAAATTAAGGGGATAATGATAGGAAAAAGAACAACTCAAATTATCATCTTTTGCAGATGATATGATTCTATAAGAGGAGACCCAAAATGCCACCAGAAATCTCTTAGAACTAATAAATGAATTTAACAAAGGAGATGGATATAAAATTAACACCCATAAATCAAAGGCATTTCTGTACATCGATGACAAGTTTGCTATGTGAAACCAGGAAAACCACCCCATTCACAATAGCCTCAAAAAAAAAAATACTTGGGAATAAATTTAATGAAAGAGGTGAAAGACCTCTATGATGAAAACTACAACACTCCAAAGAAAGAAATAAAAAAAAAAAAGACGTTAGAAGATGGAAAGATTTACCTTGTTCTTGGATAGGCAGAATTAATATTGTCAAAATAACCATATTACCAAAAGCACTATACAGACTCAATGAAATCTCAATCAAAATCCCAATGGCATTCCTTATAGAAACAGAAAAAGCAGTCATGAAATTCATCTGGAAAAATAAGAGACCCAGAATAGCCAAAGCAATCCTTAGCAAGAAGAGTGAAGCTGGTGGCATTACTATTCCAGAACTAAAACTATACTACAGAGCAATAGTAATAAAAAAACAGCATGATATTGGCACCAAAATAGACCTGTAGACTAATGGCACAGAATAGAAGACACAAAGTCTAACCCACATAACTACAGTTATCTTAAATTAGACAAAGGTGCCAAAAATGTTCATTGGAAAAAAGATAGCCTCTTCAACAAACGGTGCTGGGAAAACTGGAAATCCACATGTAACAAAATGAAATTAAACCCCTATCTCTCACCATGCACAAGACTCAACTCAAAGTGGATCGAGGACCTAGGAATTAAACCAGAGACCTTGTGCCTAATGATAGAAAGAGTAGGCTCAAATTTCCATCATGTTGGATTAGGCCCCAACTGTTAGGGTCCGTAAACAAGTCAAGATGGTGCCTGCCACTTTGCCAGAGGGAGTGGTTTGAGAAGTAACACCAGCGAGCTATTAAGATGATAGAAATTCCTTAATGACTGACTGCTGTGTCTAGATTATGTCAATTAAGCTAAACTGTGTGTAATCATTAAGATGATGATTTCTTATTGGTTGACTGCTGTACCTAGTTTATGTTAATTAAGATAAGCTGTGTGTAATGTATATATACCCCTACTGTCCTACAATAAACAGCTCCCACTCCTGCCGTATCAACCTTCACAGGTTGCTCGTCACCCCCCCCCCCCCGTTAGTTTGCTGCAGCCAGGCTGCGGCACCCAACTTTCTTAATAAGACTCCTGTAGCACAAGAATTAAAATGAAGAATCAATAAATGGGATGGGTTCAAACTAAAAAGATTCTTCTCAACAAAAGAAAAAAATCAATGAGGTGAATAGAGAGCCTACAGAATTGGAGCACATCTTTACCATAAGCACATCAAATAGAGCACTAATATCTAGGATATATAAAGCATTCAAAAATCTTAACACCAAAACAAACAAACAAAATTCCAATCAATAAATAGGCCAAGAAACTGAACAGACACGTCTCAGAAGAGGATATACAATCAATGAACAAACATGAAAAAATGTTCAACATCTCTAGCAATTAGAGAAATGCAAATCAAAACTACTCTAAGATTTCATCTCACTCCAGTCAGAATGGCTGCTATTGAGAAAACAAACAATAAGTGATGTGGGGAAAAAGGTACACTCATACATTGCTGGTGGGACTGCAAATTGGTGCAACCACTCTGGAAAGCAATATGGGGATTCCTCAGAAAACTCTGAATGGAACCACCATTTGACCCAGCTATCCCACTCCTCAGTTTATACCCAAAGACTTAAAAACAGCATACTACAGTGATGCAGCCACATCAATGTTTACAGCAGCACAATTCACAATAGCTAAATTATGGAACCAACCTAGATGCCCTTCAGTAGATGATTAGATAAAGAAACTGTAGTATATATACACAATGGAATATTACTCAGCATTAAAAGAGAGTAAAATCATGGCATTTGCAGGTAAATGGATGGAGTTGGAGAATATAATGCTAAGTGGAGTAAGCCAATCCCCAAAAAACCAAAGGCCAAATGTTTTCTTTGATATGAGGATGCTAACTCATAATGGTAGGGGTGAATGGGAGGAATGGAGGGACTTTAGATAGGGCAAAGGGGAGGGAGGGAAAGGGAGGGATAATGGGGTAGGAATGATGGTGGAATGAGTTAGACATTACTTACCTTAAGTACATGTATGAAGACACGAATGGTGTGAAAATACTTTGTATACAATCAGTAACTTGAAAAATTGTACTCTATATGTGTAATCTGAAATTAATTGCATTCTATAGTTGTGTATAACAAATTAGAATAAATAAATAATTTTTAAAAAGGAAAAAAATCATATTGCTGTCTGGATTTGTGTTCTTTTATCCCAAAGGACTTCGTTAGTGTTTCTTAGCAGGCAGGTCTTTCTGTCAGTGAATTCTTTGGTTTGTCTATTTGGGAATGACTTTATTTCCCAGTGACAGCATTGCAGAATTTAAAATTATGGCCTCTCTTTGCTTTCGTCAGTGTGAGGTGTCTTCCACTGTCCACTTCTTCAGATGAACAGGCAGCTGTCCCTCCTACTTTGAGTTTACCATCCTTAAGTTCATTGATTTCCCCAGATCTCCAGATTAATGTTGTTCATTCATTTAGAGAAAGTTTCATTGTTATTTATTCAATTTTACCCCTTTCCCTCCTGTATCTCTTCTGGGACAATGATTACACATAAATGTCGACTTTGTTCCTATCCATCTTCAAATTGCATGGTTTCTATTTTTAATTTGATCATTTTTTTCTGCAACTTCAACTCTACTACTGGACACTTCCAATGAATGCTTCATCTTGATTATTGTTCTTTTAAATTCTAACATTTCCTTTTGGTTCTTTAAATTATAGTTTCCATTTTTCTACTCAGTATTTATTAAGTCATTGTGATCTGGTTTTCCTAAAATACTTGAGTGTAGTTTTCTTCAATTCCTCAAATATATTTAAAAAAGCTCCCTTAAAATCTTTGCTAAGCCCAACATCTAGGGCCCACACAACATCAATTTCTATTAACTGCTTTTCTTCCTGAGTATGTTTTATATTTTTATATTCAATTACATATTTTTGCATTAATACTACAGAGCTCATATATTTTAACAATTCTAGATTGTGATAACTTTTTTGAGTTTTTATTTTTTTGTATCTTACCTAGACCTAAACTTTAACAACCATCTCCTATGTGGTATTTGTCCCTGGATGTCTATATTCAGTCCCTTTGTTCTTACTTTTAATTTTAGACTGGCTTCCTAGTGGTTTGCTCAGTTGTCTGTACAGCTCAGTAGTCAACCAGTGCTTGGGGCAGGCGTTGTGCTCCGATAGCTTGAGTCCATCAGGCTTCCATCCACAGCTTTCCATCCACAGCATGAGCCAGGGTTGGAGAGCTCATTCAGAACTGAGCTGTTACTCAAGGCTCTTTTGGCATTTATTTTCTGCCAGGCTCTCTTAGTTCTCCCTGCTCATGTACTTTCCTGCACAGGCAGGAATATGTACATAGCCCATTTAGCTCTTTATGACCCTCTCATCTCTAGAGTCTGTCCCTCTGTTAATCTTCTATCTACCCCACTACTCAGGCCCATGGAGATGATAAAGCCAGGCCAACAAAGCTTCAGGTTTCTCCCCTTCATTTCCTGTTCGTCTCTACACCTCAAATTAAATGCAACCTCTGGGAGAAAAGCTGCTGGTTTTGTATCCAGACATATGTAAGTAAAACCATCCTTCTCACCAAATGAAGTCAATGGACACTCAGCGTTCTCCCTCCCCCCAAATCTAGTTGTTTATAAAAAAAAAAAAATCTCCTTTTTTCTTGCTACCTTTGGTTAATTCCCAGACCCTGTGATGATTATTTTTTACAGATTCACCAATTTTATATTTTTTGAAAGAATCAATTTCTTGACATTTTAACATATCATACCTAGAAGTCACATCAAAGGTATAATTTCAAATTACTTCTAGTACTCAATTTTACACACTAATACATATGCATACATATCTTATGATACATCATTGGTAATATGTTATATAATAATTATTTATTAATTTGGTATGTTACTGAATACAAACATGTATCACTAATATATAAGAAAACTGAGTTCAGAACAAGAATGTTCAAATGTTGTATTTGACTACATGGATTAAGTGATGAGTCAAATATGAATTAGGTTTTCTGAATAAAAATACCATGCTTTTTACATTGTATCTTGTTCCCTTTTAATTACAATGTCAAATAGAGACACAGGTGAAGCTCATGTATTTGTAATAATAATGCAATGGAGTAGTTTGAGATACCAATAAGTAGAAAAAAACTCAACTCTTGTATTGCCAACTTGATTGCTATGACCAAAGGAAAAATGTAGAAACTTGTACAGAAAAGCATTAGCAAGCTCTCCTTCTCATCATCATTTATTTACATTTCCATGATTGCATTGCTCATCTATGATTTTCTGTTTTCTCTCTACTTCTCTTGTACTTAATGAACTAGAGATAAACTGAGCATGGTGACACACCTGTAAACCCAGCAACTTGGGAGGCTGAGGCAGGAGGATCACAAGTTGGAAGCCAGCCTGGACAACTTAGTGAGACCCTGTCTCAAGATTAAAAAAAAAAAAAAAAAAAGCAGCAGCAGCAGCACTAGGGGTGTGGCTCAGTGGTAAATTGTCCCTAGTGGGGTTCAATCCTCAGTATTGCAACAAATCAAAAAATAGAGACAGAAATAAACTAAGAAATAGGTTTTCATGAGGAAATGCTCCGTACTAAATCAGGATAAAGGAAAAAATAGAGAGCAAATCCACTTGTGCCAGTACTTTTGCTGATAATTACTAAACATGTAGATTCCAGGTTTAACCCAGAGAGATAGAGCTACAGTATGTGCCAGTCATTGTGCCACATGTGACCAAAGTCTCTGCTTCAACAGACTGGTCTATTGCAAGCACTGGAACCATGGGGCAGTGGACTCAAAAATTATTTTGTATTATCTGATGTCATTTTTTGGAGTACATATAATCTTTTGGCTAATCTTTCATCCATCTTCAATTTTAGTGAGATGTAAAGAAATCATATTTATAAGGGCTTGGGATGCAGTTTAGTGGGAGAGCACTTGCCCAGCATGGTCAAAGCCCTGGGTTCAATCCAGGTATCACACCACATATAAAAGGAAAATGTCTGGGAGTGTAACTCAATGATGTTTAAGGCCCTTTGCAGAATCTGCAGTACCGCAAAACAAACAAAAGAAATAATCTTTAGCAATAAATTTTTGGTAAGGAAAAAAAAAACCTCAAAGCCCACATATTCATTCTTGCTATTCAGCATTTCTCTTGTCTATTCCATAAAAGACAATGTCTCAAGGTTATTAGATAAATGACTATCAATAATTACACAAAAGTTTTACACTTAACACTAAATAGGAACACTTACACAATTAGATGTTACTTGAACATAACATTATTCAACAGAAAGAGTGAGATGGAAAAAACTGAAATTAGTTAATAAGATGCTTAACCGCACATTTATGTTTTTTTTTATTTTGGTATTCTTTGAAAACCAGCCCCTTATTATAGTGAGCTGTCCTTCTTTCAGGGTTTTTCTCCAGTACCAATTGTTATAACAACTAAGAAGTTAGGAAATATTTATCTTTAGACTTGCCAGTAATGTAGCAGAGGTACTGCTTTATTCATCGTTAGTGAATAAGATGAAGAGCAATAAAACAAGAGCATCAGTAAGGTGCATGGATTGGGAGAGGAAAAAGAGATGATTAGCCAAAGTTCAGCCCCTTGGTTCAGCCTCAGACTTGAAGCACCATAAAGCTGGTCACTCCAACTCTCATACACCTAACTCTGCTATATTCACATTGACTTTCAACACCTTTTCCTGATGGTGTAAAGTAGATTGTAGCTTTGAAAACCCCATCTCTCTAATTTTGCATCAGAAATACAAGCTGCTGCAAGAGTTCCAATGTCACTTGGGTGGGGGATTGGGTCATTGATTAATATGCTTACCCATAAGTTTACATCTTTTAGTGTGTATTTTTATCTCTCATTAGAAAATCAGAGGTATTTTAACAGCTTTATTGAGTATATTTGAATACAAACAATTGCACACACTCAATGTATACAAGTTGATGAGTTTAAATGTATACATACACCCATGAAACTATCACCATTATCAAGATTATAGACATATCCAACATTTCCATCAACATCTTCATGTCTTTTGTGTGTGTGTGTACACATGCTAAGAACACTTAACATGAGATCTATCCTTTTAAAAATTTTAAGTGTAAAATATAGTATTGTCAACTATATGTGCTGTGTTGTTCAGTAGATCTATAGAACATTATTCATCTTTCATGGCTGAAACTTTATACCAATTGAACAGCAATATTCCATTCTCCCCTGACCTTGGTAAACACCAGAGGTATTTTCAACTGCTGCTGTGGCAAACTGTGTCAAAGCTGAAAGTTATGAAGCCATGTTGGATTCCAAGGCATTTGAGTCCCATGTACATTATACTGTTCTGCTAAAGTACATAGATGAAGTACAATATACTGACTACATAAACCACACCCCATAATTGTTTGCTGCTATTCTTACCCCCAATAAAACACTTTTTAAGCCTAAATTTTCTTCAACTAGTTTCCACAGTAAGTCTTGTACTTAAAAAAAAAAAGTATTATTTTGCTCTAAGAGCTCCACACCAATACTTTAATAAACAGTTGTATGCAAATGTTGTTATGCATAGTAGATAAATTCAGGTTCCTTCACAACATTCACAGCAGTTTCTATATGCTTGAGCTTAATATTAATTTTCAGATTGTTTAAAATACAGGATGCTGGACTTAAAATTTTATTAAATATTGAAACTATTAAGTCTGCAATTTCTTTGTACCTAGTCTTTTAGTTGGTAAATATAATTGTCAGCATTAAACATGTCTCATTTGCATCAGAAAATTTAAACTTATTTTACTCATCAATGACATTTTCACAAGTTATCAGAATAATATCAGAATTATTTGGGTCAATTTATGAAAGTATGTGTTTACACATATGGTGTATGTAATATGATAGGTAACTTAATAAATGAAATATCTATAAATATAGGGATTTGGGCTTTTCCAGCTTGACTGAGTGTAATAATAATAATTGTATGTATATTGAGAACAAGGATTGAGTTTTTAATTTTTCTTCATTTTAGAGAAAACAGCTGAACTTCTTCACAAATAGACTCCCAATAAATGTTGGTTTAAGTAATGAAGAATTAACACAGAAATGTGTACATATTCACTATTGAAGATGTGAAGTATATTTTGCACTGGGTTTAGATATTTCAAAACACAAATCTTATTATTTTAATTTATAAGGTCTGTTGCTAATAAAATATTTTTAAAAATTCTAGGTCACAGTAGCAATAAGTATACGTGATGGAATTTCTCAAAACAATCCACTATATATTTAAATCTAGTTTGAAATTATCCTTAGATTAAGTACCAAATTATTTCATCTTTGTTCATGAAAATGTGATAGAAGCAGTGAGCTGGAAATAAATGTGATGTTGAGAGCCACAGCCAAAGGGGCCCCAGCAAACTTCCAGCTGCCAGCAAACTTCCAGCTGCCAGCTGATGATTGGCTCACAGCGGCCCCAGCAACATCTAGCTGATTGGCTCCTCTGCGGTGATGCTCATTGGGCTGTTTCCCTGCCCTTTCAGACCACGGAGCTGCTCATTGGGGGACTTCTTTGGCTCCGCCCACGCGACCCAGCCAATGGGCCTCAAGAGCAGGAGGATTGTGGGAGGTGGAGAGGCTGGTGTTGGGGAGAGTGGCTTGTGGGAAGCTGGTGGTGGCAGTTGGGCTCTGAGGGTTTTTTCCTGAGGAGCTGTTTTGTTTGGCGTGTGTAGTTCTAAAAATAAAGTTAGTTTCTTTTGACAAGTGGCTCCTGAATTGTGCCCAGCCAGACTGCGGCAATGTTTCTCCATATTTTGACCAGGTTTAAAAACTCAGTTTATAAACATTGCTGTTACTGGAAAAGCATATACCCTCCCAAGAGCATGAAGACAATTCCTATGATATTTATCCTGTAAAAAGATGGTGACAGTTAATTCTCTTCCCCTCTTCCTTCATTCACTCACTGAGTAACTCATTTGTTCATCTCTGCCATTAGACACTCATGTTGAATAAATAATTTATTTAACACATATTATGCAGTACCTACTTCATAGGCATGAAAGATTCAGAAGTAAGGTAAGAATCTGCCCTCAAGGAGCCTATACTTATAAACATGTAATTATGACTCAAAATGCAAATGCAACACTAGTAATATGTATAACATACTTACAAGACCAAGAAGGAAACCAAAAGATCTCTGGGGATAAAGAGGTAAGCGTGAGAAGTCAGTGAAGACTTCCTTGAGATTATTCAACTCTCTAGGGGTCATAATCCTTTAACAAGAAGTTCTTAAGAAAAGGGTAAAACAGTTGAACATATGCAAATCAATAAATGAAATTCACCACATAAATAGAGTTAAGGACAAAAATTACATATTAATCTTAATAGATGCCGAGAAAGCCTTAGGAAAAATTCAGCATCCATTCATGATTTTAAATAATCTGAAGGAACTAGGGATAGGAAGAACCTAACTTAATACCATAAAGGCTATAGATGGCAAACCCAAGCCAACACTATAAGGGGAAACTGGAAGCATTTCCTTTAAAATCTGTAAGACAGGGGTGTCCACTTTCACCACTCCTATCCAGTATAGTAACAGATTTCTATTCAGAGCAATTAGACAGGAGAGGGAAACACAAGTGATAAAAATAGGGAAGGAAGAAGTTGAATTATCACTGTTTGCAGACGATGATCTTCTGTACATAGAAGATACAAAAAGCTCCACAAGAAGAGCTAATTAACACATTTAGCAAAGTAGCAGGTAATAATATCAACATACAAAATCAATAGCTTTCCTATATACTAATAATGTATCTGCTGAGAAAGAAATCAGGAAAATAATTCCATTCACAATAGCCTCAAAAAAAAAAAAAAACAACCTAGGAATAAATCTAAGGAGATGAAAGACCACTACAATCAAAAGTATAGAACACTGAAGAAAGAAATTGAAGAAGACCTTAGAAGACAGGAGGACCTCTTATGTTCTTAGATAGGCAGAGTTCATGTTGTTAAAATGGACATATTACCAATTCAATGCAATCCCCATAAAAATACCAATGACATTCTTTACAGAACTAGAAAAAAATCAGTCTTAAAATTCATTTGGAAGAATTAAAGACCCAGAATAGTCAAAGTAATTCTAAGCCAAAAAAGCTAGGCTGGAGGCATCACACTACCTGACTACGATGACAGAAACTGCATGGTACTGGCATAAAAACCAGACACACAGACCAGTGGAACAGAACAGAAGACACAGAGACAACCCCTCACAGATACAGCCATCTGATCTATCACAAAAGTGCCAAAAACATGCACTGGAGAAAAGACAACATTTTAAACAACAGGTGCTGGGGAAATTGGTTATTCATGTGTAGAAAAATGAGACTAGATCTTTATCTCTCACTATGCGGAAGAGTCAACTCAAAATGGATCAAAGACCTAAGAATTAGATCAGAAACTATGTAACTCCTAGAAGAAAACATATGGTCAACACTCCGACATATGGGCACAGGCATTCTCAATAGGATACCTAAAGTTCAGGAAATAATGCCAAGACTTAATAATGGAATGGCATCAGATTAAAAAGCTTCTGCACAGCAAATGAAACAATTTTAACAATGTGAAGAGATAGACTACAGAATGGTAGAAAATCTTTGCTAGCTACTCTTCTGTCAAGGGATTAACATCCATAATATATAAAAAGAACTCAAAAAACTTCATACCAAAAATAAATAAGCCAATTTAATAAATGGACAAATGAACCAAAAATTCTTCTCAAAAGGAGAAGTACAAATGACCAACAAATGTGTGAAAAATATTCCACATCATTAGCAATTAGGGAAATGCAAATCAACTACATTGATTTCATCTCCCACCAGTTGGAATGGCAATCATTAATACAAACATTAATAAATGCTGAAGACGATGTGGAGAAAAAGGAACACTTTTACACTGTTGGTGGTATTGTAAGTCAACCACATTGGAAATCAGTATGGAGAGTTCTCAGAAGAGTAGGAATGGAACCACCATGTGACCCAGCTATACCACTCCTTGGCATTTATATTAATAAAGTCAATATATGATAAAGATATATGTAGAGCCATGTTTCAGCAGAACAATTCACAATAGCTAAACCATGAAATCAGTATAGATGTCTCTCAATATGTGAATGGATAAAAGAAATGTGGCATATATGCACAATGGCGTTTCACTCAGTCACAAAGAAGAATTAAATTGTGGCATTTGAAGGAAAATAGATGATACTTGAGAAAAATATATTAAATAAAATAAGTCAAACTTAGAAAGTCAAGGGTCATGTTTTCTCTCGCATAGACAGGGTAGAGAGGGAAAAGGAAAAGAAATGTGGGGCATGAGGAGCCCATGAAAATTGAGGAGATCAAGAGAATAGAGGAAAGGGACCAGGGGGAGGGAAGAGGGGAGGGAAAGGGGAAATCCTGAGGAATGATACTGGCCAAAGTATATTGTTCATTTGTATGTATGTTACAAATAGGTAACAATGAATCCACCATTCTGTATAATTATAATGCACCAACAAATATATAGAAAAAGGAAAAGGGAAAAACTGTGAACTACAAGACATAATCTGTCTTTTCCAAACCAGTTGTCACATAAGTAAAGTGCCAAGTCTGGACATGACCTCTCAGTTTTCTTCCTATATCCTGTCACTGTAGAATAGAGGGCCAAAACGCTCCATCACTGACCCACTTTTGACAATCTTTATGTTGTCCCAGTTTCACAGTCACAAGTAGCTGGAGAAGTCTCCCCCAAACCTTGAGTCCCCAAGCTATTTGGGGGAATTTTCAAGAGGTAGCACGCTGCTTGTGCAGACACTTGTCAAGTAATGATGACAACAAGCAAATTCAAATAAAAGAGCCTGGAAATCAATCAAAACACTCACAGAGGAAAAAGGTTTCCCTGACAGCCAGGGTGTCTCTTGGTGTAGCAAAAAGAGCTGAGCCAACAATCTACAGGTGCACACTGTGGGGGACCCTGGGGGTGAAGCTGGGAGAGCACTGATGACAGCTCTGATTTGGGTCCTGGAGCACCGTACCCATCTGTTAGGCTGCTGCATCTCCACTGCTTTTGTGCTTCCTCAGAGCCCAGGCCTTCCCATGCTTTCCAGGATCCACAGAAGAACCAACAATGAAACAAAACTGAAGAGATGAAGTTAACAGGTCATACTTTCTTTGAATTGGAATCTCAGTCATTTTCTCTCAACATCATTGATCCAATACTTCTATAAGGAATTAAATGTGTATGTGAGATCTATCACCTATCTATCTAGCTCTATCTATTTGATTAGCTTATGTGTCTACTTATAAAACATTATAGAAAACTGATCAGATTAATCTTCAAACTTTTTTTTATCAATGGTATTTTTAAAAATACTCATTTTGTGTTGTATGAAATAATTTATTTGGCTCCAAATCAGGTCGGAAAACTATGAAATTTAATAACTTGAAGCTAATTTTGAGTGCACACTGAATCAGGGCAATGTCACATAGCTCATTTTAATAAAGCAACTCAGGGCAAACTAAGGTGCCGTGAGTCACAGAACTATGTGTTTTGGTTCATCAATGCTTGCACTTCCTGGAATTCTCAGGATAGCTACCAGAAACACATTTTTTTCCCCCACACACATTAGAATGATCATCTTTTAAGTAGGTTTAAAGAAAGGGCAGAGTGCAGTTGGCTGAGCTGTCAGACAAAAGTCCTACTTATTCCGTATAAGCCCCGTGTAGGTGATGGTGATTACAACCTGCATTAACAACAAAGAGGAAGACACATTCAAATGTCAAATGCCCTAGGACTGTGTTGGGATGACAGAGGTCCAGAAAAGCTGCTGTAGAATGCGTCACTTGGATTAATACTTCAAAGGCCTATACTTGAGCTAGTGTTTCCAAGCGGTTGCATTTCAGAAGTGGAATTTGTAGATCTGATAGGAGATCAGTCTACGAAAAGGAACAATAGAATGAGAGCATGGGTCAAAATCAGAGAAATTCAAATTGTTTGATATAAATGGCAGAAAGAGAGGAGACAGACTCAATATGTAGGACACAAAGATTGAAGAGACCTGTGTGTCTTTCTTAAGAGTTCAGGTTTATTAGGAAGCTATTAGGTAATTCTGAGAAAAAAAAAATGAGATAACTAAATTTAGTTTTAGAAAGACTGGACCTTACTAATATAATAAAAACAAAATGCCACAATGGGCTAAAACAACAGGAATTTATTATCTCATAGTTCAAGAGGACAGAAATCTGAAATCAAGGTACTGATTTCCTCCTTGAGAGCTCAGAGGGAGAATGTGTTCTGCACCTTCCCCCGGTCCCGGGGGTTCCTTGACTTGTGTCAGCATAACTGTAATGCCTCCCCTCAGCACACAGGGCTCTTCCTATGGGTCTCTAGCGCTGTGTTCAAATTTCCAGTCACTTTACAGAATAGGGTCCAGTCCAATCCATTATTATGACCTCATCTTAATTTAAATACTTATAATGTTCTTGTTCCCATAGGATGTCCCATGCATGGGTGCTGAGGGTTAGAACTTGAGTATTCCTTTTGAGGGGACAAAATTTGTCCCACAGCAACCACTTGTGTAGCATATGAGTAGATGAATGGGAGAAAGGAAAGGACAGAGTCAGGGTCATTAATGAGGAGGCTATTGTAGCCATCTAGATAAAAGCTATTGAATATCAATAAAAGCAACAACCATGGGAATGATAATACAGATATTCAGAGCTATACTCAAGAAAACTTAATAAATAACTTAATATGCAAAATAAACATAGTGACAGACATAAGTGAGACAGTTATTGCTCCTGGGTATACTAGAGCCAAAAATAAATTTTGCCTTATAAAGACTTAATTTGCGGGGTAGGTACTGGGGATTGAACTCAGGGATACTTGGCCACTGAGCGACATCCCCAGCCCTATTTTGTATTTTAGTTTGAGACAAGGTCTCATTGAGTTGCTTAGCATCTCACTTTTGCCAAGGCTGGCTTTGAACTTGTGATCCTCCTGCCTCAGCCTCCCAAGCCATTAGGATTACAGGAACGCGCCACCCGCCCAGCTAAAGACTTAATTCTTTAAAATCTATATTTACCACTTTATTATAAATTGGGTTTTTCTGGTTGCATGATTCTCACATCCCCTCATGTCACCTTTCTTAAAAGGTACCATCTCACTTGAGTTGTCTTTCACTTTTTCTATCATCTCTATATTTATCTGCTCTTCCTTATTTCTTCTCAGTGAAATACATAAAGTCACCTTTGAAATTTGTCAAAATGAACATTTCTTTGTTGTATCTACAAATTCTAAATCATTAATTCGAGGATAACCATCAGGAAAAGACCTTACATTTAAAATGTCTGCGGTCTTTATTGGCACTTGGAAAATCTGTACACATCCTTCCAGAATTGAGTCTCTCTCCTTTTCTTTATTCATTAAACATAAAGATACTATGTAGTGTCATTTATTACAAGAAATTCAGTCCATATCTACTCAGATAAATCATTCATCTTTACAAAACCCTATCCACTATTCTCTATAGCAAAACAATTCTTTTGAAGACATGAAAGAGGAGTACTTTGTCCTGTGTAGACTGTGCAGGAGTAGAGTGGTAGATCATGGTGCTGTGTGCATGTCTATGTCTAGCTTCTAGATCAGGATCTTGAACCTTGTAATTCTTTAGGATAGGGTATATGATATGTATCAACATGTAATCACTTAAGATGATTCACTTGTACAATTGAGCTGTCTTTGTAAACTCAACTAGGGTGGGAAATAATATAAGTAGAAAGCAAGTTGGTGACAGGTGCAGATTTGTGGACCCATTGTGTTTCAAGTGTTTCCTCAATGACAGCAGCCTACCACTTTACCAGCGTGTCCATGATATATACACACCACGTGGTTTTAAAGAAAGGGTTTCAAAGGAAATGGGAAATAACCCCACCTTGTAGTTTTTTATAATCTTGTTGGGGGAAAACCTTTTAATGTGATTATTTTCAACTTTACTTTGGGGTATAAGTCATACTGAAGTAGGAATTCAGAAAAGACTGTTCATTCTATTGTATTATCTGCCAATATTATATTATGGACTTGCCACATTCTTTTCTATTTAACAAGTATTTATTGACTATTTGCAAAATCAAGAAACCAAGAGTAGTTCATCTTGTCATATTCAACGTATTTAGTATATTGCTGTATTCTAATATTGGCAATTTCATTACTTACTCATTGATATGAAAAATTTTTGAAGGCCCACTATCTACTGCTCCATTTCATTGCCACCATAATCTATTTGGAGAGCTAAATAAAATTTTTATATTTGTTTATATTCATTTACACTGTGATGGTTATATACTGTGTCAACCTGACTGGGATGAGCGATGCCTGCACAGCTTATAAAGCACTGTTTCTGTGTTTCTATGGGTATTTCTGGAAGAGATGACATTAGACTTAGAAAGCCACCCTCATCAAATTGTGGGGGCATCATCCAATCCATTGATATCTTGCATAGAACAAAGGGCATAGGAAGGGTGCCCTTTTTTCTAACTGACCTGAAATGTCTGTTTTCCTTCCCTTGGGCATTAAACTTCTGGTTCTAGGATCTTGGGATCAGATAATATTACTAACTTCCATGATTCTCCTATTTGTAAATGCAGAAGGCAGATGGCAAAACATTTTAGCTTCCGTCATCACAGAAACCAATTCTAATTTTGTTGGTTCTTTGGAGAATGCTGGCTAATAAATATACCAACAATCAAAATGTACTAATGAGTCTGCCATCTCCTCACTCATGAGCATACAGTTGAGCTAGGAGAGTTCTCTTTTGGGTGAGTACAGACCAAATGTGCTCTTGTAACTTAGTCTTCAACCAGTGGCTACTCAGGAAGTGCTTTCTTTGGCAGAGAAGCAGAAAATTAAGGCGGTGGGAAAGTACATTCCCCTATTCTAGAGGGCAGCTCACTCTTACAGGGGAGGTGGAAGAGTTAGACACATCTACCACTTGTAGACACCCAAAGATATTTGAATGCATTTGTAACTGAAGCATCCCGTCAACCTTTTCCAGCATTTCCATCTCCAGCCACATTTCCTAAGGCAGATTCATGTCTCTGATCATACTACCTAAACCAAATGGCCGTTACCTTTCCATTTTATAGGTATTAAGTCCAACAGTCTCAAACTGCCCCTTGCCCACATGTTAAATTAGTCTGCATCATATACTTCAAGATATTTTAGTAAATTTTAGCAATTTAGGTAACCAAGAATTTCAGGTCTTGTTGCCCAAATCCCCCTACCCTACCCCCGACAACTTTCTCCAAACATAATCATAGTCCTGGAATATCCTTCTTCAACTCGAGGCATCTACTATGAACTGGATTCAAATTCTTATTTGACTCATATGTTAAAGCCCTAACCCCCAACTGTGATTATACTTGGAGATGGGCTTTCTAAGGTGGTAATTGAGGTTAAATGAGGCCATAGCAATGAGGCCCCAATCTGATAAAATTGGGGTTCTTATAAGAAGAAGATACATAAAATGAGCTCACTTCCTACTGCTACACACAGTGAGGAAAGACCACGTGAGAATATAGCAAGAAGGGAGCCATCTGCCAGCTGTGAAGAAAGTCTCATCAGAAACCAAACTGGATGACACTTCAATCTTGAACTTTTCAGACTCTGGACATTTGAAGAAATACATTTCTGTTGCCTACATCACCAAGTCAGTGGTATTTTGTCATGGTAGTCTGCACTGATTAATATAACAACTGATATTCATTATTCTCCTGGCTTGTGTAAACTTCCCCAGAATGTCACATGGCCAGAATTGCTATGAACCTCCTTCTATCTAAATCTACACTTTATTCACCACTTCTAAAAATGATCACATTTGCCTTGTATTTAAGAGGCAGAAGTGACAGCAATCTAAATGTTATGAGTATAATCATCACATTTTATTGCTGTATGCTTATGTAGAATCAGATGCACTAACTCAGTCTGTCCATGCTTCTATAACAAACACTTAGATTAGATAATTACTTCTTTTTTCTTTTCTTTTTTTTTTTTTTTTTTTTGACCAGGGGGCACTATATATAAGGGGTGCTTAACCACTGAGCCACATCCCTAGCCCTTTTAAGTTTTTATTTTGAGACATGGTCTCACTAAGTTACCTGGGGCCTTGCTAAGTTGCTGAGGCTGGCTCATCCTCTCGGGTTGCTGGGATTACAGGCGGGCACCACCATGCCAACTAGATTGGATAATTTTTAAGCAACATAAATTTCTCATAATTTGGAAGCTGGGAAGCCCAAGGGCAAGGCACAGGAGACCTGATGTCTGTGAAGGCCTATTTCTCACAGATGGCACTTTCTATGTGGCTTCACATGGCAGATAGAATTAACAAGCCCTTTTGAACTCTTTTATAAGGTCACCAATACTGTTCATGAGGGTGAAGCCCTTAAGATCTAATCACATCAGAAAAGTCACTTCATACATTTCAACATGTGAATTTGTGAGGAAGGCATAACATTCAGATCATAATATGCACTCACTGTTGTATAGATTTGATAAATTTCTGAAGTTAAGTTGAAGACAACTTTCATGTTTACCTGTTATGATTTAAATGAGGACCATACTTTCCACTGGTTGGAATTCCTGCAAGTCAGGACTGAACACAGCTCTGTCTGCTTCCAAAGCCATTTCCTTTTAATCTACTTGACTCCTTTGACTTCCAAATAAAGGGTCATAATTATCATTCTCTAGTATGAGGACTATGCACACACAAGTTCTTATTTATCTTGGTATAATAAAGATTATTGCCAATAAAGTGTTGATTGGGCAGCAATAGTTTTCGAAGATTTAATTGCATATTAAAAATAATGAAAGGTTTGCATCTCTCAGTTGTATATTTCCAAAATTCCCAAGTCTGCTTAGCTATACTAATACAGAAATGTAATTACTTTATCTCTACAAATAAAAATATCAATGAAATCCATGTTTTATAACAATATATTTTATGATACTTGAATATTGAATTCCTTTTTGCTGTTTGACAATGACCTTAAAGTTGACTGATATCTGCCTTCAAGCATTACATGGGCCTGTTAAAACTGGCATTTAAAGAACAGATTTATTGTTTGCTGATGAGATATTTCCTTTTATATGGGTGCAGTACCTACTTGTTCATTTTTGCCTTTTTGTCTAAGGTCAAATGTGGGATCAATTTAAAATTTTATAAGTCCCTGTCTAAAATTCTGCCCTACTGTAACCATGATGATCTACAGGGCTGCTTCCATCGCTCATTTCAATACGTGAAAGTTCTATTAGCATTTTAGGTGACAAATTGCTTGCAGCACGAAGCTGCAAAAAACAAATTAGAGAACTCCGTCGCAATGTTGTTAGGGCATTCTCGCTACCTATCAAACGGCAGAGTTTAAAATCAATTGGATGATATCAAATGCATTTTTCAGCTCCTGCTCATGTTTCTCCTTCCCATGAAAAATAAGAAAATTGAATGCAACATGGTTATGAAAAAAGACTAGAAATCAAAAATTGTTAAAGTCTTGAAGAATTGAAGGCCTCATTTTTAAGAACGAACATGTCAGAACTTTCTTAGTGCCATAGGTTTTGCGGTTGTCAAAATGGAAGGGAAATGCCTCACTTTTAGAAATGGGATGAAATGTATGAAGACAAGTGAGTCCTTTTCTGAGTACAAAACCTGGGTACGCTATGGAAGCAACGTACTTCACAGCAGCATTTTAGCATTTCTAAGTAGAAGGTTCTTCCTTTTCCCTTTCTCCCACTCTTCTACTTCCTAAAGGCTAACACCTAGCCTGCTTGTCTTCTTTAGCCCTTGTTACTCCTGTGCCCTTACAAACCTTCAGTTCCTCATGGCTGTCTGCACCACTCCAGCCCCAACTTCCCTACACATCATGAGTTTCATTTCTCTAATCACCTATTGCTCATGATTTCCCGGGTACCCTCGGTTCCTTTAAATTCCACGAATCTATCACTAACAACACGTTTTACATGGTGAACACTTAAGGGATCCAGAGTGAACTGTGTGTACACTCTACTTCAAGGTTTGCAGGACTCTCTGGGAGCCACCTTGACTCTTTCCCTGTATTGCTTCCCCACCTAATTTAACAAGCTTTATAGATTCTTTTTTGTTAGTGTAAAGTCCTTAGTTATTCATCTCCAATACCATTACTTCCTTCAAGATTTCAACACCTTGCTCACAGATCATGGTTACCACATTTTAACCCTCTCCAACCATTACTACATACTAATTTTTATTGCAGCAAAAATATGATCTTGTTCCCATAGTCAATATTGTCACTCCATTTCCGAAATGATAAAAACCATACTAAATTCCTGGTCTGTGAGTCTCTTAAAACTGAATTTTCCAGTATTCATGCCTGTTGCTCACTACTTCCCTACACAATTTCTTTAGTTGATTCATTATTTCCGGGACATGCTATCCAACCTCATTTGTGCTATTTTCAAATTTTTGAACCATTTTCTTGAATTTCCATATGGCCCCAGCTCCTGCAACCCTTGGCCAGGACCTCTCTCAAGCCCCTCTATGAGTGATTCCTTATTCTTAACTTCTCAACCACTTACCCTCTGTCACATGTCTTCAGCACATGGAAGATCAATGATATACTTGACCTTCTGTCTCTCCATGTTCTAATGTTCTGGAGAGAAGAGTTTCTTCCCTATTATCTAACATAGTGTTCTGTGTTGTGTATATTGTAGTCTTAATGAATATTTCCTTGGTCTTGTTGAAGATGATTGTAAGGATGATGTTGACTGTGTAAGCACATGATAGTCACAGAAACAATGTCATGAGAAATAGTCTTGAGTACCTTCCATGTGCTTGCCCATCATCACACATATTTGGCCTCAACCTGAGGTTGAGATTGACATAATCTAAGATTTAGATAGGCAACAGAAAGAAATTAGATATTCCTAGGAAACAAACTTAGAGATAGGTACGGGAATGGACAGTGTTGGCAAGTAGAGAATGAGAAAAATGTGAGCAGAGTGAATTGCTCATTTAGGAGTCAACTCCAGATTGGTATTGAATAATGAATACAATAAGTGCAAAGATCCCACATCAAAAATAATCCAAATGGCCATCAAGTAGGAAAAATAATTAAATATCAACACAACAGTACATTACACAACCCTGCCAAAGAAAAAGCACAATAACATAAATCTCACAGAAAATGTTAGTATACAAAAACAGGTAAGATTAAGCAGTGGAAGACAAAATAATAGTTACTTTTGGGGGACATTAATGGGGAAACGTCATAAAAAAGATTTTTGATAAACCAGCAATATTCTGTATCTTGATCTACGTGTGATTATGTAAGTAAACACAAAAACAATAATATTGTGGTGTACTATTATGGTTATTTTTCTCTTTTCTATAAATTATAAGTAAAAAATTCAAGAGAAGGAAAAAAACTGTAGTAAGAGATTAAATTAAAAACTGTCATTCCATTTCTTAATTTTTAAAGCAGAATTCAAACACTGTTAATTAAAGCACAACTTCAAGTACAGTTCTTTTGTAGATTCTATGTAAGGCTGGAATTAAGGTGAACTTGTCTTTCCCTGAAATTTCCTCCAACCAGCATTTAAAACAAAGAGACTCAGACACATAAGACCCAGGTAGTTTAATCATGATATAGTTATAGTCAAGTAGGGTCACTGGGGTTCTAGTGAATTAAATCTTTGATGTCTCAGAAAGACTTTTATATCATCATCATCATTAGCTCTCAGTAAATGGTAGCTATCATTTTGTCAAGCACTGTGCAATACACTCTGAATACATTATTTCATTTACCTCTCCCAGCTGCTCTCTAAGTTGTATACTACAATCTAGATCTTAAATATGAGGTAAGCGAGAAGTCAGGTAACTTTCCTATTAACATAAAGAGTAAGCAGCAGAGCCCGTGTTTAAAGCAGGTCTGAGGGCAGAGCTGGCAGACTGTTAATTATTTTACTCTGTTGTCTCAAGACACTTGGAAATTAAAAGTAAATGTACACGGAAGTACTTTAGGAATGCATGTTGGAACAACAATACTTCATGTTACTCTCTTGCCTCTGCCCTTTTCACATAAAAGAAACAAAGAATGAAATGTAGAATGAAACTTCTCTACTATATTTATATAATGAAAGGACACCCACAGTGAATGTGTGAAAGTTTTAAAAATGTATAGACATTTAACCACAGACCTTTACTGAAGGAAAGTTTGAAGGATGAACTTCAGAAAATTAGCACTGAGGGAAAGGTTAGAAAGCAAACTTTAAAAAGAAGCAAGGTCTGAGAGGCAATAGGATAAAAAAAGATGAAAAAATAAATGTAAAAAATGTGAGTAAATATTTTAAAAGCACTTATTAGAGAAAATAATGGCATCTGTGTTGAATTGGAGGATGAAAATAAAATATAAGCCCCTCCCCCCGCACCTGCAAGGTAGGCGGACCTGCGACCCACCAGCAGGTCAGGCCCAGCAACCTGCGGAGTGACAGAGCTGCCCCACGCGCCTGCAGGGTAGGCAGACCTGCGACTGACCGGCAGAGCAGACCTAGCAGCCTGCCAGCATGGTAGACAGATCACCCCAATTGGAGGAGGATCACAGCCACTACCTGCCCTGCAAGGGAGATTTTTCAACTATACAAGAGCAATATAAATAAATAGAGGGAAAATTTCAAAAACACAACAGTTGCACCAAGCAGAAAGAAACGCAAGCAGTATGAAAAGACAAGGAAAGAAAGGACCACAAGCAATGCAGGTCAACTCAACTCTAGAAGAGGTAATAGCTGCAACAGATGGAATGTCAGATAAAGAATTCAGGATATAAATGCTTCAGATGATCTGGAGTCTCAAAGAAGACATGAGACAGCAAAATCAGACAATGAAAGATCACTTTGACAAGGAATTACATAAACAAATCCAAGAAGCAAAAGATCAATTACACAGGGAGATAGAGGTAATAAAAAACAAACAAATAGAAATCCTAGAAATGCAGGAAGCAATAAACCAACTTAAAAACTCAATTGAGAATACTACCAGCAGAGTAGAACACTTAGAAGATAGAACATCGGATAATGAAGGCAAAGTACTTCAACTTGAAAAGAACATAGACAGCTCAACAAGACTGTAAAGAAACCATGAGCAGAACATCCAAGAAATATGGGATAACATAAAGAGACCAAACTTAAGAGTCATTGGGATACAGGAAGGCATAGAGGTCCAAACCAAAGGAATAAACAACCTATTCAATGAAATAATAAAAGAAAACTTCCCAGACTTGAAGAATGAGACAGAATCCCAAATCCTAGAAGCCTACAGGACGCCGAATGTGCAAAATCATAAGAGATCCACACCTAGACACATTATAATGAAGATGCCCAACATACAGAATAAGGAGAGAATTTTAAAAGCTACAAGAGAAAGGAAGCAGATTACATTTAGGGGTAAACCAATCAGGATAACAGCTGATCTCTCAACACAGACTCTGAAAGCTAGAAGATCCTGGAATAACATATTTCAAACACTGAAAGAAAATGGGTTCCAACCAAGAATTGTGTATCCGGCGAAATTAAGCTTCAGGATGGAAGATGAAATTAAAACCTTCCACGATAAACAAAAGTTAAAAGAATTTGCAGCTAGAAAACCATCTCTTCAAAAAATCCTTGGCAAAACATTACAGGAAGAGGAAATGGAAAATAACAATGAAAACCAACAGTGGGAGGTAGGACAGTAAAGGGGGGAAAATAATCAAAGAGGAAAACAAATCAGGTTTAGTAACATTAATAAACAAATATGGCTGGAAGAACAAACCATATCTCAATAATAACCCTAAATGTTAATGGCTTAAACTCACCAATTAAGAGACACAGGCTAGTTGAATGGATCACAAAACAAGACCCAACAATATGCTGCCTACAGGAGACACATTTGATAGGAAAAGATATACATAGACTGAAGGTGAAAGGTTGGGAAAAATCATATCACTCATATGGACTGTGGAAACAAGCAGGAGTGTCCATACTCATATCAAATAAAATAGATTTCAAGCCAAAGTTAATCAAAAGGGATAAAGAGGGACACTACATACTGCTCAAGGGAACCATACACCAACAAGACATAACAATCATAAATATATATTCCCCAAACAACGGTGCTGCTATGTTCATCAAGCAAACTCTTCTCAAGTTCAAGAGTCTAATAGACCACCATACAATAATCATGGGAGACTTCAACACACCTCTCTCACCACTGGACAGATCTTCCAAACAAAAGTTGAATAAGGAAACTATAGAACTCAATAACACAATTAACAACCTAGACTTAATTGACATATATAGAATATACCACCCAACATCAAGAAGTTACACTTTTTTCTCAGCAGCACATGGATCCTTCTCAAAAATAGATCATATATTATGTCACGGGGCAACTCTTAGACAATATAAAGGAGTAGAGATAATACCATGCATCTTATCTGATCATAATGGAATGAAACTGAAAATCAACGATAAAAGAAGGAAGGAAAAATCATGCATCACTTGGAGAATGAAAAATAGGTTACTGAATGATCAATGGGTTTTAGAAGATATCAAGGAGGAAATTAAAAACTTCTTAGAGTTAAATGAAAACACAGACACAACATATCGGAATCTATGGGACACATTGAAAGCAGTTCTAAGAGGAAAATTCATTGCTTGGAGTTCATTTCTTAAAAAAAGAAAAAAACAACAAATAAATGATCTCATACTTCATCTCAAAATCCTAGAAAAAGAAGAGCAAAACAACAGCAAAAGAAGTAGAAGGCAAGAAATAATTAAACTCAGAGCTGAAATTAATGAAATCGAAACAAAAGAAACAATTGAAAAAATTGACAAAACTAAAAGTTGGTTCTTTGAATAAATAAATAAAATCGACAGACCCTTAGCCATGCTAACGAAGAGAAGAAGAGAGAGAACTCAAATTACTAGCATACGGGATGAAAAAGGCAATATCACAACAGACACTTCAGAAATACAGAAGATAATCAGAAATTATTTTGAATCCTTATACTCCAATAAAATAGAAGATAGTGAAGGCATCGATAAATTTCTTAAGTCATATAATCTGCCCAGATTGAGTCAGGAGGATATAGACAACCTAAACAGACCAATATCAATTGAGGAAATAGAAGAAACCATCAAAAGATTACAATCTAAGAAAAGCCCAGGACCGGATGGGTATACAGCAGAGTTTTACAAAACCTTTAAAGAGGAACTAATACCAATACTTTTCAAGCTATTTCAGGAAATAGAAAAAGAGGGAGAACTTCCAAATTCATTCTATGAGGCCAACATCACCCTGATTCCTAAACCAGACAAAGACACTTCAAAGAAAGAAAACTACAGACCAATATCTCTAATGAACCTAGATACAAAAATCCTCAATAAAATTCTGGTGAATCGGATTCAAAAACATATCAAAAAAATTGTGCACCATGATCAAGTAGGATTCATCCCTGGGATGCAAGGCTGGTTCAATATACGGAAATCAATAAATGTTATTCACCACATCAATAGACTTAAAAATAAGAACCATATGATCATCTCGATAGATGCGGAAAAAGCATTCGACAAAGTACAGCATCCCTTTATGTTCAAAACTCTCGAAAAACTAGGGATAATAGGAACATACCTCAACATTGTAAAAGCAATGTATGCTAAGCCCCAGGCTAGCATCATTCTGAATGGAGAAAAATTGAAGGCATTCCCTCTAAAATCTGGAACAAGACAGGGATGCCCTCTCTCACCACTTCTGTTCAACATAGTTCTCGAAACACTGGCCAGAGCAATTAGACAGACAAAAGAAATTAAAGGCATAAAAATAGGAAAAGAAGAACTTAAATTATCACTATTTGCAGATGACATGATTCTATACCTAGCAGACCCAAAAGGGTCTACAAAGAAACTATTAGAGCTAATAAATGAATTCAGCAAAGTGGCAGGATATAAAATCAACACGCATAAATCAAAGGCATTCCTGTATATCAGCGACAAATCCTCTGAAATGGAAATGAGGACAACCACTCCATTCACAATATCCTCAAAAATAATAAAATACTTGGGAATCAACCTAACAAAAGAGGTGAAAGACTTATACAATGAAAACTACAGAACCCTAAAGAGAGAAATTGAAGAAGATCTTAGAAGATGGAAAAATATACCCTGTTCATGGATAGGCAGAACTAACATCATCAAAATGGCGATATTACCAAAAGTTCTCTATAGGTTTAATGCAATTCCAGTCAAACTCCCAACGGCATTTCTTGTAGAAATAGAGAAAGCAATCATGAAATTCATATGGAAGAATAAAAGACCCAGAATAGCAAAAACAATGCTAAGCAGGAAGTGTGAATCAGGTGGTATAGCGATACCAGACTTCAAACTATACTACAGAGCAATAGTAACAAAAACAGCATGGTACTGGTACCAAAACAGGCGGGTGGACCAATGGTACAGAATAGAGGATACAGTAACCAACCCACAAAACTACAACTTTCTTATATTTGATAAAGGGGCTAAAAGCATGAAATGGAGGAAGGATAGCATCTTAAACAAATGGCACTGGGAAAACTGGAAATCCATATGCAACAAAATGAAACTGAATCCCTTTCTCTCGCCATGCACAAAAGTTAACTCAAAATGGATCAAGGAGCTTGATATCAAATCAGAGACACGGCATCTGATAGAAGAAAAAGTTGGCTACGACCTACATACTGTGGGGTCGGGCTCCAAATTCCTCAATAGTACACCCATAGCACAAGAGTTAACATCTAGAATCAACAAATGGGACTTACTTAAACTAAAAAGTTTTTTCTCAGCAAAAGAAACAATAAGAGAGGTAAATAGGGAGCCTACATCATGGGAACAAATCTTTACTCCTCACACTTCAGATAGAGCCCTAATATCCAGAGTATACAAAGAACTCAAAAAATTAGACAATAAGATAACAAATAATCCAATCAACAAATGGGCCAAGGACCTGAACAGACACTTCTCAGAGGAGGACATACAATCAATCAACAAGTACATGGAAAAATGCTCACCATCTCTAGCAGTCAGAGAAATGCAAATAAAAGCCACCCTAAGATACCATCTCACTCCAGTAAGATTGGCAGCCATTATGAAGTCAAACAACAACAAGTGCTGGCGAGGATGTGGGGAAAAGGGTACACTTGTACATTGTTGGTGGGACTGCAATTTGGTGCAGCCAATTTGGAAAGCAGTATGGAGATTTCTTGGAAAGCTGGGAATGGAACCACCATTTGATCTAGCTATTCCCCTTCTCGGTCTATTCCCTAAAGACCTAAAAAGAGCATGCTACTGGGACACTGCTACATCGATGTTCATAGCAGCACAATTCACAATAGCAAGACTGTGGAACCAACCTAGATGTCCTTCAATAGATGAATGGATAAAAAAAATGTGGCATTTATACACAATGGAGTATTACTCTGCACTAAAAAATGACAAAATCATAGAATTGGAGGGAAATGGATGGCATTAGAGCAGATTATGCTAAGTGAAGCTAGCCAAGCCCTAAAAAACAAATGCCAAATGTCTTCTTTGCTATAAGGAGAGTAACTAAGAACAGACTAGGGAAGAAGAGCATGAGAAGAAGACCAACATTAAACAAGGATGAGAGGTGGGAGGGACAGGGAGAGAGAAGGGAAATTGCTTGGAAATGGAAGGAGACCTTTAGGGTTATACAAAATTACATACAAGAGGAAGTGAGGGGAAAGGGAAAAATAATACAAGGGGGAGAAATGAATTACAGTAGAGGGGGTAGAGAGAGAAGAGGGGAGGGGAGGGGAGGCGAGGGGGGATAGTAGAGGATAGGAAAGGTAGCTGAATACAACAGACATGAGTATGTCAATATGTAAATCAATGTAAGTGTAACTGATGTGATTCTGCAATCTGTATACGGGGTAAAAATGGGAGTTCATAATCCACTTGAATCAAAGTGTGAAATAAGATATATCAAGAACTATGTAATGTTTTGAACAACCAACAATAAAAAAAATATAAAATAAAGATTATGCATAGCAATCACCTGTAAGGTGAGAATAACTAGATTTAAAACATTCGATAGTTACAATTGTTTGGTAGGAGAGAAAATGCATTTAGTATTACTGATATATAAGAATAATAAGAGTATATTACTGGTATATAAACCATTCAAATTCAAGGGGATAAAATAGATGAGTATCATAAGAGTAGATAAATCCCAAATTAAAAACAAGAAGAAAAAAAGAAAATGGTTTCAGAAAAAGCAGGATAAATAAAAAGCACAAAATGACAGGAGAGGAATATAGTCAAAGATACCCATGATCATGACAAATATAAATGGGTTAAAATTGTTAATTGAAAGAACCAGATTATCACTATGTCAAAGTGCTAAATTCTCACCAAGATCTGTTTCCTTTTATTCTTGGGCACAAAATGACTTCACATTGCAGACTTCCTCAGTATCTGTTATTGATTAAGTTTGAGAATGGCACAGTGGAGGAAAGGCAGGACTCTCTGATGAGTAATAAATGAGCTTCTGGTATGTCCATATTATACGTATCATAAATGTTACATATATACCATCCATTCTCTCTCTCTCTCGATACTGTGTGTGTATATATCATATGAATGTATATACTAAATTTGAATTATTAAAGCAAGAATGCAAGAGTAATTTTAAAGCCTACTAAAATCCTAATAATATAATTTCTCACATTAAAAGGTTAAAAGAAGCGAAAGCATACAAATGGGATTAGCTCAAACTAAAAACTTTTACACAGCAAATAAAACAGAGTGAAGAGACGATCTATGAAATGAAAGAAAATACTTACAAACTGTATATCTGGTAAGAGGTTAATATCCAAAATACATAAGGAATTTGATCAACTGAATAGCAAGAAATCAATCTGATTGAAAAATGGGCAAAGGACATGAATAGGCATTTCTCAAAAGAAAACATTTAAATGGCCAACAGCTTTACCAAAAAATGCTCAAAATGTCTAATCATCAGGGAAATGCAAGTTAAAAACACAATGAACTATACCTCATACTTGCTAGAATGGCTGTTAGAGGCAAAGGTAACAAGAATTTGGGAGGGTGTGGAGAAACCTTGTACACCACAGGTGGGGATGTAAATTATTACAGCCATTAAGGAAAATAATATGAAATTTCCTCAAAAATGAGTAATAGAATTATCATGTGATTCAGTAATCCTTCTTTGGGTACACACCCAAAGGAAATAAAATCAAGAACCTGAACATGTTCATTGCAGCGCTATTCATAATAGCCAAGATTTGCAATCAAATCAAGTTTTACAAGAACCCAGCAACAAATGAGTGGATAAAGAAAACGTTGTAGATACACACAATAAAACACTATTCAGCCTTCAAAAACAGTGAAATTCTGGTATTTGAGACATCTGTGAACCTAGAAGACATATAAATTGGGCAAATAAAGACAAATAGCAAATGGTTTTACTTATATGTAAAAGGTAAAACGTTGAACCCACAGAAGCAGAGAGTAAAATAGTAGTTAGCAGGATCTTGATATGGGTTGGGAGCAGGGGAGATGTTCCTCAAAGCATACAGAATTTCAGCTAGATAGAAGATCAAGAGATCTATTATACCAATGTGGTGACTATAGTTAATGACAATGTGTTGTATGCTTGAAAACTGCTAAGGGAAGAGATTTAAATGTTCTCACCAGAAAAAAAAAATAAGAATACCAGGTAATGCATATGTTATTTAGCCATTCCACAATCTATACATATTTCAAGGCATCATGTTGGACACAATAAATACATTTGATTTTTGTCAATTTATCATTTTTAAATTTAAAATAAAAATAAAAATATCATGTAATTTATGATAGTTTAAACTTGTATATCCATTCCACAAAATAAAGAAAAATAATAAACTATGAATCTGAACAATGGCATACCCTAAATAAGAGAATCTTTGGGTAGGTATTTGAAACATTTATTTTAAAATTTTAAATGCAACAGAAAGTATCCTGTATCTGTTTTCTAAGACACACTGAACTAAAGACCCCAGCCAGTAAATTAAAATGAAGAAATTAAAAACATAAACACTGAAAAAAAAGAAAAACACTCACAGTAGACAGTATTATTGTCTCATGAAGGGAATTAAGAAAGAAATTATAACAATTGATAATAGAATTAAGAAATTTGCTATATGTTAGACCAGTATGCAAAATCAGATACATTTTTAGACACTAAAAATTAACCATTTAAAAATGTGTAATTTAGAAAGAGAATAATAACAACGAAATTTTGAAGTACATAAGAATAAATCTAGGAAAAATTTTGCACGACTTTTATGGACAGAAAATGGGATTTGTGAAAAGAAAAATGCGAGTCAATAGCACGGAGAAGATACTGGATTCAAGCAAGGAGTAAGAAGATACTGATGGGAAAATCTCCAAGAGAAGCCATTTTGGTCTGGCCAGAGGACGAGGAAAAGAGGAGGCTGCAAACCAGAGTATGTAGGGATCGAAAAGGGATCTTCCCTGTCCTAAGAGATTCCCTAGTTGAGGAGACATGCTGAGGAGGAGATGCAGTGATGTTCCTTAAACCCCTGAGGGAAAGCCTTCTATTTAGACAGAAATAGAGGAAAAGGGGATCCTATAGTGGAAAGATTGTGGGGAATAAATATCCTTTGTTTCTAATCCCCCCCCCATTTCTCTCCATTGCTTATTTGCTTGTGAAGAACCGTAGTATGAGCAATACAACCTTAAGGGAAACTTCAATGTTCTCTAGCCTCGGGAGTGTAGGGGAGATCCCATAGAACTGAAATTTGGAGAAAATAATTCTTTAATTCTAGAGATTGAAACCAATAAGCCATGCTAATCATGTGCAGGACATACCTAAAGCAGCGGGCTGAAATCTCTGAGAAAAAATCCACAAATGGCTTATGCACATGGAAAACACTCACACTGTTCCTAGTTTGTTACAGTTTTTATACGAAACGGTTGTTGGTTTTGTCACTTTTTTGTCTATTGAGATGAGCATGTGGAGTTATTTTTCCTTCATTCTCTCAATATTGATTGATGCAAATATGTTGGAAAAATGCTTGAATTCTTGGGATAAATCTCGTTGGTCATGGTGGGTAATCCTTTTTAATATGCTATTGGATTCAGTTTGATAATATTTTGTACCTGTAATTAAAACAGAAATTGATCTGCATAGCTTTTTTTTTTTCTGGTGTGTCTGTGATGGTTTTGCTATCAGTACAATAATTGCTTCATAGACTGAATGAGGGAGTATTGCCTCCTCTTTTATTTTTCAGAAGAGTTTGAGAATGATTGTTATTAATTCTTCTTTATATTATTGTAGAGTGTGTTGAGCTTATCTTTGCTAGTAAGTCTGTGAGTACTTACTCAACATCTTTACTTTTATTCACATTTGTTCAGCTTTTCTATTTTTTTTTTTCAGGGCTAAAGATTGAACCCAGGGTATTGACCATTATTGGTAAACATTCTATCATTGAGCTACACAACCAGACCTGATTTTCTATTTGTCCTGAGTCAGTTTTTATATTTGTGTATTTTTAGGATTTCTTTTTTATTTCATCCAGTTTGCCTACTCTGTTAGCATACAATTGTTTATATTACTCTTAATGTTTTAGTCAGTTTTTTTGCTGCTGTGACTAAAGGATCCAACCAGAACAGTTATAGAGGAGGAAGCGTTTATTTGAGGACTCACAGTTTCAGATGTCTCAATCCATAGACAGCCAGCTCCATTTCTCAGGGCTTCAGGTGAGACAGGAACAACATGGCCGAAGAGTGTGGCAGAGGGAAATGGCTTACCTGGTGATCAGAAAGCAGAGACAGAGAGACTCCACTCTCCAGATACAAAATATATACCCCATAGCCATTCCCCCAATGAACCACTTTCTCTAGCCACACACCACTTGTCTACAGTTACCATCCAGCTAATACCATCAGGGATCAATTCACTAATTAGGTTAAGGCTATAACCCAATCATTTCTTCTCCAAACCTTCTTACATTGTTTTACACGTGAGCTTTGGAGGGATACCATATCTAAACACCACTTATAGTCCTTTACATTTCTATAAAATTATAGCAATAAGCCCATTTTAATTTCTGATTTTAGTCTTTTTATCTATATCTAATTTTCTTTGGTCAATTGTTTTGATCTTTCAAGCACCAAATCTTAATTTCACTGATTTTCTCTACTGTTTTTCTATTTTCTATTTCATTTCTCTCCACCATAATTTTTATTACTTCCTTTCTTCTTCTGGCTTTGGGTTTAGTTTCCTGTTCTTTTGTGATCCATTAATATAAAAAAAATTATGCACCTAACTTGTTCTTTATTTTTATAGTAGCCTTTCACAACTATAAATTTCACTCTTTGCACTTATGTTCTTGCATCCTGGAAGGCTTGGTATGTTGAGTTTTCAGTTTTATTCACTTGAAAGTATTTTCTAATTTCCCTTGTCATATCTCCTTTGACCTACTGGTTATTTGGAGTATGCTGTTTAATTTTCACAGAATTGTTAATTTTCCAGAAAGTTTTCCTTCTGTTATTTATTTCTAGTTTCATTCCATTATGTTTAAAGAAGATACTTTGGTTGATTTCAATGTTTTAAAATAGATTGGGGCTTGTTTGGTGGCTCAACATTGTTTATACTGGAATATATGCACACTTGAGAAATCTATGTATGCTGAAGTAAAGCTTTAATAGACAACATATAGTTTAATTGTGCTATTTTATCCATTTGCAAAATTAGGCCTTTTAATTGAAAAGCTCAATGTCAAAATGTATATTCTGCTGTTTTAGAGTAGCATAATCTGTACATGTCAATCAGATAAGGTAATTAAAAAAAAGTCAGTGTAATATATGGGCAATAATACAGACTTGAAAAACCAAAACCTGATTTCTAATTGTCACTCATAAATGAATTAACAGTGTGACTCTAATTTAACCTCCTAATTCTTGGATTCTTCATCCATAAAATAAATTTATTGAACTAGCTGCTCTGAGAAGCACTTAGGGCTCTGGATTTCCATGAGTCAGAAGAGACCACATAACTCATAGTGTTTAACTGAAAATGCTACACTTTTTAAAGTGGATGTTGGGCATTGTTATCTCTACAGTATGAAACAGGAATTTGGAGAGAGAGACTGTTTTCTTCTAACCCTGCTTCAGAAACCAGGGCTTAACGTGCAACACCACATTGAGTCCATCTGACATATTTGCTTAGAGTTGTCAATGAATATTTAATTTGAGAAATGTCAAAATTAATTAAAACAGGTCAAATTTCATATTTGCAAGTATAGAAAAAGTATATAAATAGCAAATTTTGAAAGAGTCAGAGAGTTCAGTGATTTATTCTAAAGCATTGAATTGAATATATAATGGCCCAATCAAAATTTACTTATGTACAATGGAAAAATAGTCAAATGCCTAATCACTTTCAAATTTTTTCTTATTTGAAATAGAACTTTTTTTTCAAAGACTAAAATGCTTCTCAGATTTATGCATATCTATAAAACTCCAGGTGTTTTTCATCAGTATTTAGAATTTCTCAAAAACACATGTATAGACTAGAAACAGAGATTTGATTTCACAATATTCTACAAAGAAGTGAGAGCTACAAGCTTAACAATGTTCTGTCAAGTAATATGTAAGTTGAAGAATTCAGTGATGAAAATGTTTATTTTAACTGCACCTCCTGAAAGTACTTGGCTTTTATATTGGTGAGGTTACACTTAAAGAGACTTTCTTAAAGGAAATAAAGAATTAATAATTTGCATCTACATAAATTGTGCTCACAAGTGATATTAAAAATAAACAGCACCAAAATTTTCCCTGTGTTACTACTCAATATGAAATGAATGCTCAACTGGTTGCTGCAAAATTTATGCAAATATAAAGCATTTTGAAAGCACTAAATGGCTTGTAGCTTATTTAAATAATACGATTAAGCATAAAAGCTAATGATAGACAACTAGTTTACTTAGAGTTTCTACTATTGATGGGCTTTACAATACATTCTTTATATTTAAGCCACCGAGCATTCACACAAAGTGGGTAGGGTCATTACCATTTTGCTAAAGAAGGACCTGAAGTTCCACCAAGGCAAACTGCAGTGTATGAGCATTAGCATACAGTTTGGTAGTATTCCCAGGATAAAATGCAAGGGGGAACAGTTTGTGCTCCAGACCACACTGGCTGCTTTACTTGTGCAGTAACCTTTATTGTCTTCTTTTTTGAGCCTTAGGTCAGTTCCCCATCCACAAAAGGAGAGCAGTAGTGACATTTATATTTTGGAATTGTTCTTAAAACTAAAATTTTCACAGATTATTTGACATATAAAGCGTACTCAGTAAATGGTGGCAATCATTACAATAACTAAGAGAACATTCAGCATCAGATCTATTTGCTTTTTCACTTATAAATAAAGCAAGACAAACACACAACTTTTGCTTTGATGCACCAGTACCTGGCAATGCCAGTTATGGAAAGATCACTGGGCTTGCTGTTGGGAAGTCTCTACTCTTTTCTTAACTGGATCCTAAGGGATGAAAAGACCTGTATACACTTGGACAACTCACTTAGCTTCTGCAAGACTGCAAATCTATGTAGACTCCAATTCTACTTTTAAAAGGGTCTGGCATTCTACTGCATAGTAAGATGACTGTAGATAATAATAACATAGTGTATATATTTTTAAAATCTAGAAGAATTATTCTCAATGTTTCTGTTATAAAGAAAAGATAAATTATGGAGATGATAGAACATTACACAGTGTATACAAGTATTAAAACATCATTTGTGGTATTATAAGTTTTTATAAAGTTATAATAGAATTTTCCTATCCACATAACAGGATTTTTGTAGATATGAAACAAGAACTCTTAATGTATAAGGTATATGATAAAATTATAGTATGCCACATATAATATGTAGTATACGGTAGTATGTACTATGGTATATAGTATATGTTATAATATATGATATTATAATAATATTATGCAATTATGATTATATCATTATATTTTTGTGGTGCTTGACCACTGAACTATATCTCCAGCCCTCATTGTGTTTAGGATGCATGAGAAGTCCAGAGGTGTCCCTCAGAGATTGATAGAGCACTTGCCTAGTGTGAGGACCTGGGCTCAATCCTTAGTACCACAAAAAATAAATAAATAAATAAAATTTCACATTTGCTCTAAAATCTTACTGGCTAAATATGAACTAAATAAATAAGGGCACCAAAATGGAAAGCATTTATTTCACTAAGTGACAATTTTTAAGTGTACCCAACTAACCGTAATAGCTGCATTTGTTAAAGACTTACAAATGCAGACACTAATTTAAGTATCTTACATATGTTTGTTCATCTGATGTTCTGTGCACATAATCCTTCTATAAACCTGATCATTTTGTTTTCTCTCATTCAATGTTGATGAAATTTGGTAAGAGTTGTGTGCTGTAGCATTCATTACCATATACTGTTTAGGTGATGAATTCAAAGGGCCAAATATCCAGGGCTGGTGTTGCAGCTGCATTTGACTTCAAAGGCACACCTTTTCATGTGAGCCAGGATCTGTCAGGAGCCATGCTGATAAGTCAGAGGAGGTTTGCCAGATACAGGAAGCATCCACTTGATACCTCTGCCAACATCCCATGCTCAATTTATTTTAATGACAGCCCTCCAAGTGAGTGACAACAAAGGCCTAATCACAACTATTTTCATCTTCGGGATAGTAACCACAGGCTTGCCATTTTAAGTCACCTTAAAATATTCGTTCCCCAACTTGACCAACACTTAGATTATCAGAGCCAGGCTTTTAAATATAAATTTTTTATATGGTATAAAAAATTTTTATATGGTATAAGGCGGTTTGGGGAAAAAAAAAAAACGTTGCAAATGTAATTCCATGACAGTAGAGGACAAACCTACTAATTTATACAGGTTCTTGTGATCATAGAAATTATCTTGCCAACTCTGTGAAAATATAGCCTCTTTTAACTCAACAGCTTGGAAAATCAAAGCCAAAATTTAATCAGCTGTTATCCAAGGAGAGGATATGATTTAGTAAATTTTTATTAGGTAAAACATTATGGTAAATCTTTTCTCATTGTGTCAGTTTTGGCTATGCTGTTCTCAATCTTGCCTCAATCTTGCTTTAAGACCCTCTTCTTCCATTTATGCCTTCACTTATTCACCACTTCTTTTGTGTTCTGGATTTCTATTGTGTGCAAGACATGTACAAAGATCTAAATAATGAGAGGTTCAAACAAGGAATAATCCAATGTCTTGCCTCTTACAAATCTGGTGAAGCATGGAGATCTGGCTACAGTACTCAATGTGCTCTTCATGGCCCTACACTGAAGGTCTTCAGCATGAATTCAATGTTCAGAATAGTAATCTCTTGGGAAGCATAGTATACCAATATTAAATCATTTTGCCTAATTAATAGAATGCACCAGTACTCTTCTTACAGCTCTTAACATTTTCTCACATCTTTAATTACTTCTTATTTACATATGTTAGTTCATCTTTAGACTGCAAGTATGCTGATTCATTTTTGTATCTCCAAAATCAATTATATCATGCACATTGGAGATCCTATTATTCAATGAAGGAAAGGATAAAGAAAATGGCTGAATATCAAGTTAAATTCATTGTTAACCATAGCATATTGTTAAATCCTTCTATTCTTTTTAAAAAACAAGTTTATTTTCCTGTAAATCAATACATAATAATTATACATGTTTATGAGGTAAGGTATGGTATTTCAATATTTACTGCTTCAAACTTAATTTGTTTCAAACACACCATTAGCTCCATGTACATATGGAGAAAAAGAATGGTTTGTTCAGCAATTGCTGTAAGTAGAGACACATGCCACAGAGAGCACAGTGGGTGCTCCTGAGGATGTCCCCAGGATCTTGGGTCCTCCACTCTACAAATTCAGGAAGAAAAGGTGCCAAATGACAAAAGAGTTTGCTGGTGATCTGACAGCTTATTTCATTTAATCCTTCCCAACAAATCTCTAAGAGATGCTCTCTCAATCTGTACAAATTAAGAAACTGAGATTCTTCGGATTAAGAACCTGCTAAGTTATCATTGGGACTTTTCCTAATTTTAACAGCTGTCACATGCCTGGGTATCCTGATTCCATGCAGATGAATCCACCATTTATTCTGAGGGAGTTTTAAAGCATGCGTGAGTCAGCTTTCCATCACTATAAAACATATCTGAGACAATCACCTTATAAAGAGAAAGGGCTATTTTGGCTCACAGTTTTGGAGATCCTAGTTTATGATCAATTGACCCCATAAGCTTTTGGACCTATTGCAAGACAGCATATTGTGGTGGAGAGTGCAGGGCAAGAGAAAAGATGCTCACCTCATTGTCAGGAAGCAAAAGAGAAAGAGGAGGGGGCAAGGGTCCCACAATTCCTCTATGCCCTCAGTGACCCAAAGATCTCCCACTAGGCCTCTCCTCTTAAAGATTCCATCATCTCACAGTAAAGCCAAGTTGGGGACCATGGCTTTAACAGAGGCCTTTAGGGGACACATAAGATCCATAGCAACCAAATAAAAAAAAAAGCAACAACAAACAAACAAAAACAAACAAAAAACCTCATGTATTGTTTATTAATTCTTAAAATCTGTGGGAGTTTATTTAAGCTTTCTCTCTGCTTACATTTATAGAACCTGAAAAATGCAATCAGAGGAGTTTCTATGGAGGATTTCATGATCAGAATTACATTAGGAAAATAGGCCAAAACCTAATTTCAGGCAATTTCTTAGCAATTTCAAGGATACTCTTCTCATTTAAATGGTAAAAGTAATTGTGTTGCAGAGCATTATGGTCTACTGTACCTTGTTAAATTTGACAAGCACTTTTCTCATCCAGTAGAGCCTTTTACTTCTACAGAATTGAAATATAGTTTTTGAGTAATACTGTGATGCAACACAGAACCAACAGGAAGCTTTGCTGAAAGATTCTCTGCCACTTCATAGGGCATGTCAACTCCAAAGAAAAAAAAAAGGATACCGTCGTAATAATTATTCACAGACGTGTGCACTAAAGGAAAACTAAACAATTGAAGTAGGCTGAGGAATTACAGAGATGCACCCTGAAACTAATGGTCACCTACTATGTTTCTCTGTCTACAAAGCCTAACCTAGACTGCTTACAGCAATGTACGTTACCAGCTTTCCACTTCTTTAAGTAGCACTTGCAGCAAGTGATGATAAAACAACCCAGGGCACAGTGTGAACAGCCAACAAGAGAATCATTTAAACAAATGGATTTGTAAAACATGATTGTTTTAAGCCTGTCCATGTTAGGACTGCAATTTGAATTAAACATAAGGTGACTTCTTTCACTGAATCAATAAGTGCAAATAACATCGCTTGCAACCATGTTTTATTTCACAGACGAAAATGGTTCTTAACAGCTTTCTGAAGGCTATGCTTCAGCCACCTGCTGTTAAAGTTGTTGGCTTTTTCTTATAAAATTTGTTCTTTTGCAACATTAAAACAGACAGGCTTACAGTCGTTCCGTTTGGGACTAGGGCCTGGGGATGTTTGAAAGGCAATTTTCTTAATGAGCACCCTAACTTCCTGCACCCTTCCTACTGGCAAATCAGAACAATAAGGGGAGCACGGGGGTTTGCCTAGAGCTGGTCTTTCTCAGGTTCTTAGGAGGATTGGCTGACTTGAAACTAGAAGGAATTTCTACTACTTTTGTAAAAAGGAGTCTTCTACTTGCATGTATTTTTTTGCTTTTAAAAAGTTGGTTTAACTGGCAAATAATAGATTTCACCCTAGTCTTGGTTAATGAAAAATTAAGAACCTGGATTACATCTACTCTATTGTTGTCTACTCCATTTATTAAAATAAGATAGAGATTATTGTGAGTTTTTTTTTTAATTCATCCAGTTATTGAGAAGAAGAAGAGTCTTCAGTCAATAATGCTGAATAATTCCAGAAGTGCAATCTGGGAGAGGGAAGATGGCCTTATCAAAATTGTTAGTTTATCATCTTTCGTCGGCTTAGAAAAAGTCATAGAAATAGCTGATTTTTTATTCTATTCTAATACCCTATTGTCTTTTCTCAAAATTCTAAACTGAATGCCAAAAATGTTGGGATCAATGGCCCAGTAGAATCTCAAAGTCAAAACAAGTCAAAACATACAACAGAAAAACCCAACAGACTTAGAGAAAATATTTCTTAAAGATTAATGCTTATTTGCAATGGACCATTCTCCTAGTACTATGTCTGTATGGTCTGGAAAGTAATATGTGCTTTGTATAGCATAGAAATGGAATTTAGGCTGAAAAAAATGAATGAGATAATGAAAATGTCAAAGTACTCAAGAACTAAAACTAATATCAACTTCATAAATATTTCATGAAAGTTGAGTATATTTTAATAAAATGTTTTATTTTAAAAAGTTGAATAAAGTCTTGAAAAGTTTATATAGTAGCATTTTTTTCTAAAAAAAAATAAGCTGATCACTTCCCCTAAAATAAATAAACTCAACTGTCTAACCTAAAATTAAATTTATTTTGGACATATGAAATATATATATATATATATATATATATATATATATATATGTATGTGTATATATATAAATATGTGTTCATACACACATACGAAAAATTTGTGACTTGATAAGACAAATTCTAATATGGGTGCCACAATACTCCTTCCCTCCAGCATTCATGTCTTCTACTTTCCTTGAATTGGTATGGGACCTGTGAATTCTTTCTGGCAATAGAAAATGGTGAAGGTGAAAGGATTTTTAAAGATGAATGAAGTTCCCAGTTTAGTTCCCAATTTGGTATTGATCAAAAGGGATATCTTCCTCAGACTGACTCCGATGAAATTCCTTGAAAGAGGTTTTGGTCCCTTCAGGTCACAGTTGCATCTTGCAGGCTTGAGGATACAAGCGGCCCCATTGGCCTGTGTCGAAGCACTATGGACAGTTTCTAGAACCTAAGATTGGGTCACAAGCAAACCCAGTAAAAATCTGGAGCCCTCATACAGCTACGGGGAAAATGAGTTCTGCCAACAACTGGAATGATCTGGGAAGCGGATTCTTACCAATCATCCTACTAGTTGAAAAAGTGGTCTGGTCAAAATCTGGATGACAGTTTATAGAACACTAAGCAGTAACAAGGACACTAAACTGTTTCCAAAGTCACAACCCACAGAAACTATATAATAATAAATGTACATTACCCTTAGTCACTAAGATTATATTAATTTGTTATACAACGATGAAAAACAAAGGCTTTCATACACCTGCTTGACTATCCTTATATCATCCTCTCTACCATATCTCCCTGCAACATATGTGTGCATGCACATGCACACACACACACACACACACACACCAGAATTTAAACTCCTAATGGTGGTTTTAATTAGTGCTAGAAACTGTGGAAGGTAACAACCACAGCCATACAATTTAAGGATAAAATAAGGAGATGGAACCTTAAGGAGATGGTAATGTTAACCATCCTGATTTGATGAGTATATATTATATGTACTGAAATATCAAACAGTACTTCATAAATATGCACAACCTTTACAAGTTAATCAAAATATTTTTAAATGTTTAAGGAAATAGAAATGTTAACTATCCTGATTTGATCATTATACTCTGTGTACATGTATCAAATTATAACACTACTCCATAAATTTGTATAATTAAAATAATAATTAACACTTTTTACAAATTTCCTCCCATATTTTGATAGAACATTAAAAGGCCATTTTTAGCTATTCTTCCTTTGAAGGAAGTATAATGACAATGGACAAAAAGGAAAGATTTAAACACAGCTCTTAATATAGATGGCTAGGTGCTTAAGTGAAGGACCAATGCGGGGGTGTGGAGTGGTGTGGGAAACCACTTTGTCACCATGGCAGCCAGTAGCCATACCAAATTTAACAATAATTGTTCTGCCCTGTGACACTTGCTTATCCCTCAAGCTTCAAAGATAGTCCCTATGATGGCAGACGACGACGAGATCTGGAGAGAGAAGACTCACCACGTAACTCAATCTCAGGCTGGACCAAAATGGAAAGTTGGCCCTTGCTAAAGAAGCTTCACCCAACCTGTGACGAAAGTGCCATGCAGAGGGTAGCACCTGGGATGACCCACGGTTCTAGGTGCTACCACATTCTTTATAGTATGATGGTTTACCTGTGCTCCAGGTAGGGCTTGAAAGGGAATTTCAGCAGCCTCTGTATAATTTGGGATCCAAGGAGAATGTGTACCACTATTTTGGAATGAGTACCATGTCTCGCTTTCCTTTCGAGAGAGACACAGATGGGAACAGAGGGAGAGCTAGCTAGCTAGATGGCGAGATCAGACTGGGACTTTGGCAACCCCAGCCAGGAAGTCTCTCCATTCCTCTTTGTTCTCATCTTCTACACTCTGTACTGTCTTTCCTGCTCTAGTCACCAGCCTCCTTACTGTTACTGGAACAAGCTAGATGTGGTCCATTGAAGCTTTTCCTGTCTCCCTGCCTGGAATGTTCTTTCTCTTCTTATCTTTACAACCCTGTTAGTCAATACCTGCCAGGTTTTGCTCAAAATTTACCCTCTTGATGAGGCCAACCCCCAATCATGACACTTGCCAGCTCCCTTTCCTACTGTACTCTTCTCTGAAATACTAACTACCATCTGACACAGTACTTTTTGTTGTTGTTATTGTTGTTTATTATCTTTAAAATATAAACATCCTGACTACAAATGTTTGTCATTTTTGTTCATTGATATTCCCAGTATCTTAGAAGGAACTCAAAAAATATATATTGAATGAAACAATGACTTGGGGTTTAAGGGGGAATAAAAAAAACCCTAGATAACATAGTGCATAGCCAGAAATAATGGGAAAAAAACATGTTATTGTTGAAATGCTTTAAAATATCCCTCCAGAATATGATTATTAAGAACAAACATTGCATAGACTAGTAGGGACTCCAATAGATCAGGTGGCTATTCCAAAGAAAAACACATATATGGATCACTGGTGTTTCTGAGGGGGAAAATACAATAATAAAATAAAACAGGAGAAACTGTTCCTATATGAAACCTAATACTAGCTAAAGGGTTTCCTATGTTCTACAAGTTTCCTCTGGAATATAATTCAAGGATTAAAAAAATCAATTTAGTCACAAAAGGAGTTTTTAATCTCATCACAAACTTTTCTCCACAAAACAAAATCTCATTAATGGTGCCCTCTATAGAATTTTAATGAGAAAAAATTTATTGCCACAAATTACAGGCTGAGCTAACTTGTGATTCATGTGACTTGGTACCTAAAGGGAAATTATCACATAGGAAAGTTCTCATTAACATTTATCCACTGTTCATTAGTAAATTACTAAAAAATATATTACATGAATGAGGTTTGTTAGATAAAGAGTTCAAAATAATGGAATGCTGTGATATAAAAGGAACAGGGGAAAACATTGAAACCATTTAAACATGCAGTTAAGTATAATGAAATGTGGTTAATGTGGTTATCAAACACAATCCATGTGTTGTAAATATTTATTTAAAGAAAGTATAAGTAAACAATGACAATTGTACAATAAATTTAAAATTGTATTAATAAAACAAGAAAGCAACAACCAGTTAAAATGTGCTAATACTATTATCTTTAAAAGAGTGTAATCCATATATGTTTGGCTCTGGAAATGAAATATTACATCTAATTAGTTGCAGTAGTGTTTAATAAACAAAGGTAATGAATGAGAGAATTAAAAATGTGATGAAACCTTTCCAATTAATTAGGTATTAATTAGTGAAAAAAAACAGTTTATACAGTAGAATACATGAATCTAAGAAGTCATTCATGGATACATATTGAAGTGAAAAATGGAGTCAGGTGACAGAACAAGACTACATATATTAGTTATGACAACAAATTTGAAACTTGAATTGGTTAACTTTTTTAATAAAATAGGAAAATCATGAGATTCAGATCAAAAACAATCAACCAAATCTAATGCATGGCATCAAAAGTGACATAAGCCAAAAAGAAAATGATTCAGAAATCTTGAAAAAACAAAAGGGCTAACATAGATATTAAAGAAAAATCAAGCAAAAAAACAAAGTAGATGTTCCAACAAAGAAAAATCTATATCCAGATTGCTTTACTAGTATTTTCTTTCAAACATTTAAAAAAGAATTAATCCACTTTGACACAAAATCTTCTAGAAAACTTGAGTGGAGAGAACGCTCACCAACTCATTTTATGAGGCTGAGATTACCCTGATACCAACAAAGCACTGTACTGACATAAAACTATAGATGCATACCTCTCAGGAACCTATACAGAAAATTCCCACAAAATACCAGCCAGCCAAATTCAGCAATATAAAATGTTGGAATATAAAATAAAAACTGTAAGGAATACAAAAAGAAAAAAAAGTTTAGGGAAGCAAAATTGTTTTTTTTAATTCAAAAGTGGTTTTATGTAAATACATGAGTGAAAAATAATAATAATAAAAAAGAGAGAGCAGGTCCAGCAAAAAATTATGGTCAATAAGGAAATAAACCTATATTTGAAGACAAAATTTATGTATCACAATATATGTGTGTATTTCAATGAAATCCATAAATATGATCAAAATTAAATCAAGAGCAACTAGAAAAATGAGCAGGATAACAACTATGCTAGATATTGTAAAATAAAGAATCTCTCTAAAATAAATGCAAAAGGGAAATTGTTACATTACTAATCTCCATTTCTAATATCCATGCTTTATATTACTGGTCCATAATAGAGAAATATTGGAGAATATTCTTAAATAACTAGAAGGAAAATAAAACCTACAAAGCCCAAGAAATTTCTCAATACTGTTGTGTTATATTGAAGAATTAAAGTACAAGTCTGACTAAAAAAACTGTTTTAATGAAAACTATTTAAAGTCAGACTTAAAAACATCAGGAATTAAAAAGTACTATAATAATACTATTTTGTAATAATTAAATTAATGATATGCTTGTTTATTAATAATGGAATTGATTTAAAAAATAAATTTCAAAAAAAGTGTTTTATGGGTGGGAAAAAGGGATGGGGTTATTTTGAACACATATATATCACTATAAACATGCTTATACATAGTAGAATTATAGGTTCATTATTTAATAAATAAATACACGAAACCATGAATAAAATAAACTCTTCACTCCTGGTTAATGATTTGGGGGAAAAGATAAAATAATTTCTTCATAGTAAACATAAAAATTAAAACATAAATTGATAAAAGAAAGAGAAACAGCAAAGGAAACAATTAATAAGGTGAAGAGAGAGCTACAGAATGGGAGAAAATCTGTAACACATGCACTTCAGATACAGCACTAATCTCCAGGATACATAAAGAACTCAAAAAAAAAAAAAAAAAACTTAATACCAAAAACAAAACAAAACAAATAACCCGGGATCCAAGATGGCGGGATAGAGGGAGGCTGCATTCTGTGTTGCTCCTGGACCTGGGATTCAAGTAGTGGGAATACTGTTTCTCTGCAACCCAACAGCTGCTCCCACACAGAAATCCTAGCTCCCATGCCACACAGGTCCCCAGGTCTCAGCATCATCACAGGATGCCCTGCCACTCGTCCACACAGGACCTCTGGCTGCCTTGCCTGAGCAGGACCACCATCATCAGTGCCCGTGCTGGAATCCCAGCTGCTGCCCACGCACAGGACCTCCAACCACCACTCCTGTGTGGACCTCCATCTACCAACATGGGGTTCCATTTGGGGACACTGCAACCACTGCCGTAGTGGTACACGGGGTAGCCTGCACCTGGGGACACCAGATAGGGAGACAGCTGCCAGTCACAATACTGCACACCACAGAGCTGCATCTCTGAAAAGGCCACCCAATGCCACCACCTGGCCTGACCCGACTTGACACCCATCTCTGAAAGCAGGTGCCTCCATCTTGGGACAGCTTTGTTGCCATCTTAAGTTGGGGCAATTCCAAGCTTGGGACACTGTCTGGGGCCTAGAAGCAAAATCAAGGTGCCAAAAGTCCCCAACTCTTCCAATGTCCTCTGAAGCCACTAACCCAACACAGTGCTTGTGGCCACACAGCCAGCTGGTCCGTAGCTTGAAAAGCCTGACCTTGAACTGCCCAATACAAAACAGCTCTCTGTGACAGGTGCACAGCCCCCAGACTGCAGCCCACCAGACCCCCAGAGAGAAAGGCTCCTGATTGGGAAGTAGGAAGGGAGAGGGTAGATTAGAGACGAGGAATTATGAGGTCTACAGGCGATATAAGGAGATAAGACCAGGCGCCCACATCACATGAGCGGGCCCCAAAGGAGATCCTTGGGGTGCAGTCTCCCATCAGGGATTGGGAAGTGCTATACCTTGCAGGAGCTCTGTCCCAAGACCAACCCTCCCACCCTAATAACTTTCACCATCCCAAGGGTGGAGATACCAGCAAACAACAGAAAACCCCACCTATTGGATGAGAAGGGAAACAGGAAAGACACTGAACTCCAACAAAAACAATCCTTGTATTTTCCTTTGAGATTTTTTTCTGTTCTTTCTTTTTTTCTTTTCTTTTTTTCCCTCTCTCTCTCCTCCCACCCTCACATCCCCAACATTTGTGAAACCAAGTACTTTTCATGAATTTAATACTGAGGACCAAGATGTCTGAATGCTATATTACAGTTGTGTTAAATATTCTTTTATCTCCTATTTTTAAATTTTTTATTTCTTAATTTTTGTTTGTTTTTTTGTACTCTCTCTACTGTCTTCCCACTTGTCTCCCCAAAATCACTTTCTCGATTTTCCCCTGCTACTACCCAACTTATTTAGATTCCTCTTTCATGCTTCCTAAGATCTAATAACATTATATTCTCACTCCTACCTCCTTAACATCTCATCCTACACCCCACACCCGGTTCTCTCTTTGTCCATCATCAGAAACTGTAGACCCTTTTGCAAACCTACTGTTTATATAATAGATAATACTTGAACTCACCATTTCTGTATATTGTGACAAAACCATAAACATCTTAATAGGAGCTATTTAGTTTAAGGCTGTGTATTGTTCATATTGGGATCTGTTAATATTGTTCTCCCATTTAAAGGAGAGGTATTGGAACCCTGCAAGGGACACTATAAGCCTATTGGGTAAAAACTGTAACATTTGGATCCTCAGTGCTAGAAGGGAAGACACATGAACAACATGAAAATACAAGGGAAGAAAATGCCCCAAACAAAGCAAGATATGACATTATTAGAATCCATGGCCAGCAGAGCAGAAGAAATGACAGAGAAGGAGTTCAGGAATTAATGGATGATATAAGAGAACAAATACAGGCAGCAAAAGATCATTTTGATAAAGAACTACATAAGAAATACAAGAAGCAAAAGATTACTTTAGTAGGGAGAGAGGGGTTCTGAAAAACAGAAAATCAAACAGAAATCCTTGAAATGAAGGAAATGATAAACCAAATTTAAAACTCAGTTAAAAGCACCACCAACAGATTAGATCACTTGGAAGACAGAAATACAGACAATGAAGTCAAAATGAAGTCAAACTACAAAGCTGCTTCTTAGCAAAAGATACAATCAGTGAGGTAAAGACAAAGCCTATTAGAGAATGGCAGAAAATGTTTACCACACACACATCAGATAGATCACTCATCTCTAGGATACATAAATAACTCAAATAACACTAAAGAAACAAATAACCCTATCAATAAATGGGCTAAGGAACTGAACAGACACTTCTCAGAAGATGACATACAATCAATCAACAAATATACGAAAAAATGTTCAATGTCTCTAGCAATTAGAGAAATGCAAATCAAAACTACTCTAAGATTTCATCTCACTCCAATCAGAATGGCTGCTATGAAGAACACACACAACAATAAGTGTTGATGAGGATGTGGGGAAAAAGGCACACTTATACATTGATGATGGGACTGCAAGTTGGTGCAACTAATCTGGAAAGCAGTATGGAGATTCCTTGGAAAACTTAGAATGGAACCACCATTTGACCCAGCTATCCCACTCCTTGGTTTACAACCAAAGGTTTTAAAAACAGCGTACTACAGTGATGCAGCCACACCAATGTTTATAGAAGCACAATTCACAATAGCTAAATTGTGGAACCAACCTAGATGCCCTTCAATAGATGAATGGATAAAGAAACTGTGATACATATACATAATGGAATATTACTCAGCATTAAAATAGAATAGAATCATGGCATTTTCAGGTTAATGGATGGAGGTGGTGAATATCATGCTAAATGAAAAAGCCAATCCCAGAAAACCAAAAGCTGAATGTTATCTCTGATATGTGGATGCTGATCCATAATGGAGGTGGGGATAGAATGGGAGGAATGGAGGAACTTTGGGTAGGGCAATGGGGAGGGAGGGGAAGGGAAAGAGGTTTGGGGTTAGGAAAGATGCTGGAATGAGATGGACATCATTACCCTAAGTACATGTAAAAAGACATGAATGGTGTGACTCTACTTTGTGTACAACCAGAAAAATAAAAAATTGTGCTCTATATGTATACTATGAATTGAAATACATTCTGCTGTCATGTAAAACAAATTAGAATAAATAAACAAATTTTAAAAATAACCAAACCAATAAATGGGCTAAGGAACTGAACAGAAACTTCACAGAAGAGGAAATAACAATGGATCAACAAACATAAAAAAAATGTTCATCATTTCTAGCAGTTAGAGAAATGCAAATCAAAACTAATCTGATGGGCTGGGGATGTGGCTCAAGCGGTAGCGCGCTCGCCTGGCATGTGTGTGGCCCGGGTTCGATCCTCAGCACCACATACAAACAAAGATGTTGTATCCGCCAAAAACTAAAAAATAAATATTAAAAATTAAAAAAAACTACTCTGAGATTTCATCTCACTCCAGTCAGAATGGCAATTATCAAGTATACAAGCAATAATAAGTGTTGGAGAGGATGTGGGGGAAAAGGTACACTCATACATCGCTGGTGCGACTGCAAATTGGTGCAACCACTCTGGAAAGCAGTATGGAGATTCCTCGGAAAACTCTGAATGAAACCACCGTTTGGCCCAGTTATCTCATTCCTTGGTTTATGCCCAAAGGACTTAAAAACAGTATACTACAGTGATGCAGCCATATCAATGTTTATAGCAGCTCAATTCACAATAGCTAAACTGTGGAGCCAACCTAGATGCCCTTCAACAGATGTATTGATAAAGAAAATGTGATACATATACACAATGGAATATTACTCAGCCTTAAAGAAGAATGAAATTATGACATTTGCAGGTAAATAGATGGAGCTGGAGAATATCATGCTAAGCAAAAAAAGCCAAACCCAAAAAACCAAAGCCCAAATGTTTTCTATGATAAGCTGATTCTGATCCATAGTGTGGGTGAGTAGGGAAGAATGAGGGAACTTTGGATTGTGCAGAGACAGTAATGTATGATTACACAACTGGTGTGACTCTATATCAAATACAGCCAGAGGAATTAGAGTTGTGCTCCACTTAAGTACAATGTGTCAAAATTCATTCTACTGTCATGTATAACTAGTTAGAATAAATTTAAAAAAATTAAAATTAAAAGAGAGAGAGAGAGAGAGAGAGAGAGAGAGAGAGAGAGAGAGAGAAAAGAAGAAGAAGAAGCCCTGAGCTGTGGCACATGCCTATAATCCTAGTGGCTCAGGAGGCTGAAGCAGGAAGATCATGAATTTAAGGCCAGCCTCAGCAATTTAGTGAGGTCCTAAGCAACTTAGCAAGACCCTGTCTCTGAATAAAATATTAAAAAGGTTTGGGAATATGGTTCAGTGGTTAAGTGTCCCTGGATTCAAGAAAAATAAAAAATAAAAATATAAAGGTAGCCTTTTAAATAATTAATTTTAAAGGTAGTAACTATTATTAGTAATAGAAATAACATTACATTTCATAACCTTTATTAAAATGTGTTACATTCATAAAGAAAAGGCAAATTGTAACTTGATAGAAATATTTACAATCTATGAGACAAATTACAAAATGGAGCTCATTCAAACGAACAGAAATAAGACATGAATCCCAACACTAGGAACACTACTTGGCAAAATGTATTGACAGTAAGTTCACAAAAAAAGAAATACAAATTGTAAGTTAGTATCTGGAAAACATTTATACTCAGTGGCATTCAACATGATGCAAGATCAGACAGCCCCTGGCATATTTATAAAAGTAGTAACTCTCCACATTTCTCTTTCCTATCACAAATTGTAAATACTACTATTTTCCTGTGACAAAACAGTATTTTTTTTAGCAGGAATATTTGCACATGGCTTTTGGAAATAAAATACTTACATGTATTACACCCTCCCTTATAAATGAATTTCTCTGCCACAATAAACAGTGCCAATAAGAACTATGTAAGAAAAGTTTAAGACAGAAAATAATAAGAGATAAAATTTTACCGTAGGATATAATTTTGTTTATTTTTTTCCTGATATTTTTATGAGATCTAGTTAATACATATCTTGATGTGTGTGTGTATGTGTGTGTGCACATATACTTTCCAAGGTTCTTAAAGTATGAATTATTATACTTTTTATATTAAAATAAAATATAATTGCAAATTAATCCGGGCCATGTGATGATGAACTGATAATGATCATGTGGGACAAACTGAAAAATATTTTTGTTGCTGCTGTTCTTTAAAGCTTTATTAAGAAATACCTTTATTATAAAATAGTAAAGTCAATTCAACATTTCTAATGCCAAACCATAACTATCTGCCATAACATGTTTTTATGTGAATTTTATTTCATATGTCAATTTTAAAATCAAGGTAGCAATTTGTTTCCATTGAACAAAGCAGAATAGAAGATATTGCCTAAACAGACTACTTACGGATTCTCATGTTCATGGGAGCCAAGTGCCAGGTCTATTTATTACAGATGGTTGCCAAACATTTTTTCTGAATCTCTCATGCTCTTATGCTTGATCTGAACCATCAGCCAACACAGTGAGGTTTTCTGTACCTAGTCATTAGGAAACAGCTGCTGGAGTGTTAGCATCAAGAGAAACAGAGTGATTCAAGAACAGATTTAAAACACTGTTTTCAAGGAGCATTTCTACCATATGGACAGATTTTTCCATGTCCACCAATCTGAAGATGAGTGCTGGGACCATTATTCAAATTTTTTCATAACTTTATATTTATATTATTTATTGCCTATTTGACTAAAAATGAATATCAGCTCCAAGATATTAACCTGTCCTGGATACTGGACAGTTCTTAGCCTATGACAGGAACTCAATTTTTATTGAATGAAGGAATTTTCAGTTTCAGTATGGAAAGATTATTTATTTGTGTGTAATATATCACAGGAAGGTGAGAAGCCTTTGAAAATTGAGCCACTGTGATACAGGTTACTGATTGGAATTTAATAGATCGTTTAACTAGATGCAGCTTAGATTGCTGAATAAGTAGTTTCTGGCTATTTCCGTTTATTCCACAGACGGTTGCTCCTCCTGCTACTGGTGCACTTGACATAATTGATACTGGTGGCAGTGCCAGGACGCCAGACCTAAACCATGTCGGTCAATAAATAGCTTTGGAAAAGCTTCTTCATGGTCCACAGATTATTTTTCCTTATTAAAAATTCCAATAAAGTCCAGTCATTTTACTTGACTTGAGATGTCCCACAAAACAACTTTTCATGACAATGTTTAGGAAACTCATGAAACATAACTTCATCTCAGAGAGACTCAATTCACATTAACATTCAAAAGGTCTTGAGAAACCAAGAAGAAGCTGATTTTCAATGTTTGTTAACTTCAAATTACCCAAAAACATTTAAATATCACACATTTTCCTTTTCTTGCCAACTCTCTTGAATCCTCATGATTGCTGGTAAATACTATCTGGCCATCCTAGAATAGGCAGCCTTTTGATTATTTCAAAGAATGTTCAAACATAATAAGAATATTCCATAAGCAAGTCAGAAGCACTGAAAATTTGATAAAATTGAGGTAGATTTAATTGTAGTAACAATGTATAGGATATAGTTAATAAAGAGCATATTTAATAAAAAAGATACTTGCCTTTTGATGAGCGTCATTGAAACATTTCTAAATTTGACAATATAAAGAAAACTTTCAATAAATTATAATAAGTAGAAGTGAAATAGCCATAATTTATAACATGAAACAGAACTATAAATTAGTGACAAAAATTTGCAAGAGGAAAAAAATGCTTTGACCTGAAATTAAAAAAAAAGAAAACATTTAAGGATTCTTAAATCAAAAAATAAACCAAAATAGGGCTGGGATATAGCTCAGTTGGTAGAGTGCTTGCCTTGCATGCACAAAGCCCTCGGTTCCATCCCCACCACCACAAATAAATAAGCCAAAATAAAGGTAATAGAATATGGAAAACGACTAAAGTTGACTCAAAAGAAAATGCAGTCTTTAATAAGTTAAATAAAAAGACATATACATAATTCACATGAATTTATATATATATATATATATATATATATATATATATATATATATATATATTTAACTCATCTATGTACATGATTTAAGTGTTCCACGCAAAGAATTTGCAGAAGAATAAGCAAAATAAATCAAAGACAGTGGCAAAAGAGAACAACTATGAAAGCAGGAAATAATAACAAACTAAGGAACAAAATCATAATTTTATTCTTTGGAGAATGAAAAGCAAGAAAGAGGTATGAAAAAAACTTAAAATCCAGCAAAAAAAATCACAAAATCAGAATTGCTAATGAGAATGAATCATAGATAAAAAAGAAAATAAGATAATCATCAGAAACTGTAGCAACCCTGTAGAAGTCTATTTTTCAAAACATGAAGGAAGTATATGATGGTTCAGTAAGATAGAAGTTACCAGAAAAGGGAATAACAATCTGATTGAACTAGTACTTTTTGCTAGTTACTCTAGGGTTAAAGGCATGCTATATATTTCCTGATATGATCTGGATGATTTTCAAAATGAGGGTAATGGAAGGGATGATGGGAAGAGTTTCATCAACTGGTATGATGTTATACTTTGGTAGGAGGAATAAATTGTAGAGTCCTATGACATAGAGGTGCATAGAATTAACAAGAATGCATTCCATAGGTATCTATCTCAAAAAAGTTAGAGGAGAGGATTTTCTTCACAATTTTTTTTAACTTCAAATTATCCAAAAACATTTAAATATCACACATTTTCCTTTTCTTGCGAAGAAATAATAAAAGCTTAAGACAATGGTATGTTAATCACCCTGAGTTGATCATTTCATACATGAATCCAAACATCATATTACACATTTGAGAACTATTGTGTGTTAACACAAAAGGAAAATACAAAAGTCAGGTTGCAAAATGATTGCCAAATTAAATATCAAAATGATGATATGCCAAATTTTGAAAAATAACTGATAAAAAACTGAAATATATTTGATAACTCATAAACTAATAAAGAATACCATCTCATCAGAGTACTTTAAAATCATAATTGAACTACTCCTAGGCAATGTGTTAGTCTGCATGGGCAGGCAAGAGAGTTATATTAGATATAATTTGAAAATACTAATAGTGTGGTATCATTGGTACCTTAACCAAGTGACCTAACACCACCTCAAATTTCCTTCCTTCAGCACATTTCGTGATCTTTCCAGAGCACTCTTCTTCCTCTCTATGTCAGCATCAATTTTAAGCACTATACCTCCGCACTGCAATTATATGTTTAGATGTGTGTCTCAGTCACTATCCCTTTAAGTCAGTGCCTCTCTTAGTGTATTCTGTATCTTAGGGACTGGCCGTAACATCTGACTCATTGTAAAAATTCAATAGATGAATAATGAATTCATGCATTCATTCACCAAACACCTTTTAAAATATTTATTTTAAAACAGCTTTTATTGAAATGTAACGGAGAGACAAAAACTTACACATATTTAATGTATAATTTGATGAATTTGAACACATGCAAAAACCCATCATGCCACACAGTCTTAAACAGATCCAAGACGCATGAAAGTTCTTTGTCCCTTTGTTTTGTTTTTTTGTGATCTCTCCTTCAAATTCTGCAGTGCACAACACCATGTTGTTTACCAAAGATTCTTGTTATATGGTAAATCTCTATAACACAGTCACCTAGCAGAACTGACACTTTATACCTGTGGAACATGCCCTTGCCCTCCCCCATCTCCTGGTTACCACTATTGTCTTCTCTGCTTCCATGAGTTGGGCTGGGCTACTTAAGATTCCTCATAAAGGAGGACTCACACAGTGCGTGTCCTTCTGTGACTGGCTTATTTCACTTACCAAATCTCTTCTTGGTTACCTACACCACTGGCTGCTGAGAGCCATAGCCAAGTCTGAATGAGGTGGTTGAGAGGTGACTCCAGCAAGCCATTGAGATGATAATGGTTATGTTAAGCTGTGTATTCAATTGTATATTAGACCCCTGCTGTCCACCTTGGCCTGCTACTTTGGAGTTCTGGAGGGGAAAGTTCCCATTGGTTGGGGAAGTGCAGGAGGAAGGATTTCCGTTGGTGTGGTGTGTTCCGGGAGAAGGCCGTGTACGTGGCGGGGAAATAAAGTTTGTTCCTGCTTCAGTGGCTCGTGATTTGTGCCCATCCAGACTGCGGCAACTGGCAACCACAAACACCTTTGGAACAGTAAGTCCTTGGCGAAAGACCACAAGCAGGGTCCTCAGTCCACCCATTCCTGGGCAGCTCTCCTGCATCCAAAGCCTTGTGATTAGCTAGTTCTGTTACAGTTCTTCAGGTTCCAAAGCAAGGAAACTGCTGTGTGTGGGATGGTGGTCACTTGGTAAAAATGTTCAGTTATCTGAATAAGGATGACTAATGAACGGAATTCCAAGAAAATTGGAAAAATATTCATATCTACAGTGAACAAGAGGGAGAAGAGCATGATCTAGCTTAATGTCAAAAATCTCCCCAAGAAGAGCCAGTGCCTCTGCAGGTAAACAAGAATTCTCGGCAGGAATCCCCTTAGGACTGGAGATGCTTATTTGTGGAGCAGAGGGTTTGCCTTTTTGCATAATAACTAAAGTGCCATATATTTCTGAGTTTATCAGAAAAGATTTCATGTAAATACTCTCTGGTCATCCTAGAATAGGCAGCCTTTTGATTATTTCAAAGAATGTTCAAACATAATAAGAATATACCATAAGCAAGTCAGAAGCAAATATGTAATGCTTTTTAAATATTATTTAAATCACCCTAATATAATTCCTCAGAAGTTTAATATTTAAATGAAGATAAAATAAAACACCATTATCAGTCTGTTAGGAAAAGGGGCATCCCCAAAGGTCTAATTTGCTTTCCCAGGAGAGAAATTTCTAAGGGGTCAACCATATAACTCCCTCTGCCCTTCAGCTACTATTCCTGCTAGCACAATTACTGAGACTGATTTAGGGAAATGTATTACCTGGATGGTGCACAGATTGAGTAAGTTTCTCAAAGTCCATAGCCTCTGTTTTGAAGAATGTCACTGATCCATCAAACTCCCATGTGCAAATGGTCCAATGTTCTTCCTAATTGGGGACCTTCTACTTGCAATAGAGCTGCATGTGATTCATTAGGGAAAAGGCAAAGTCCTATGAGAAATGTTCTTTCTAAAGTTCTGCTTAAAAAGCTGGAGCTGAGCCCAAAGCCTCACTATTATTCTAAGTGAGAGCAACACAGGGTAGCCATCAATCTTGAGAGTGCAGAGCTATTGAAGCTAGCCAGGAAGTGGATACCAGCTTCTGAACAAAATGGCGTTTCCATGAAGATCCACTCAAGTTCCTGTACCCTTCTCTTCCTTTTATTCTTCAATTCCCATCATCTCGAGTTTATCAGAAAATCCTTCAAAAAAATCAAATATGTAACACTTTTATTATATTATTTAAATCATTCTAATATATTACTCAGATATAATTTTAATTTTTAAATGAAGTAAAAATAATGCTAATATAGAAATATATTGCATCTGAATAGTCACAGTTCTGATATGAAAAAATGCTCACTAAATATTTGTTGAATGAATATTAATTTGTTGTGAAATCAGCTGAGCCCTTCATTCAGCCTTTAAAAAGTAAACAAAAATAAATTTCTCTAAACTTGCTTGATATTTAAATGTTATCTTGGTTTATTTGCATGTGAACAAAGTAGATAATGAGTGTGACATTTGTTATCTCCAACTAAGCCTGATTTGTAGGGCAAGTTGCCCAGTGACTACTTCCTTTCATTTTGAGAATTAATCCAAGGAAGCTGCCACCAGGAAGCACAACTGAGGGTAGCGCAAGAATATTACCATCTGATCCCGTCTCCATACAAGGTTAATGGAAAGAGATCTGAAAATTTCCGTCCATTCATGGAGTTTGATTTTTTTTCCCATAGAAAATAAACTAATTATTAAAATGTCAAAAGTATCTAAAAACACATTATATGCTTTTATACCTCACGTTAAAAAAATACTGTTTGATGAATTGAACAAATATGTTATATGCATGTACAGAAATGTTACAATAAATCCCACTATTAGGTAAAATTATAATGCACCAATAAAATATTTTAAAAAAGAAAACATGATTTGAAGGAAAATGGATATAAAAGTTGAAAATTATCATTTTGAAGCTTACATTAGGGCTAAAACTGTCTAGAGTGTGCCATAAATTTAAGATTACTCTGGAATTCTAGAAATTCCAGCTTGTCCCTCTGGTTGAAATTCTCCTCTCCACCAATTACAGAAAACTCTTATTCCTGCTTAGTGTATAAGCTTTGTTGTAGGACGTTCCCTGGATACTGAGGTGTGTGATTTATCAGTTCAGTCTACTCTAAATTTTTATGAATTCCAGATTCTATTCAACTAATCAGATGCCAGTGAGACTCTTGCTTGGCAGCTCATTTAATTACAATGCAGACTTTATTGCAGGGTTCCAGTTTGTCCCTCAGCTGGTGAATATGCTTGGAGTCACCTTGACACTAAGAATAAAATATTTTCTCTACATACATTGAGTTTCACCTGGCAAAAACTAAGCAAGCAACATGTAAAGACCACACCACCAAGTGCCTTTGTTTCGCATGGGCCTCATTTTCCTCCATCGGGGGTCCATGGACTGCATCCAGGCATGGATTAATTCTTGGCCTCTCTACTCTTTGTTGACCTTTCCTGTCTGATCAGGGTTCTGACTTGATTACTCAACAAACATTCAGAAATCATCAAAGGGTCATCGCAGTTTTTACTCTAGACCTTTTAAACATTTGGCAATTTGTACATTTTTAACATTTTGACATTTTCAACAAAAAAACCCCAGGGTTTTATGCAAATGGTTCTCTCATTGAATGGGAAGGTTTTTTTTTTTAATGGAAAGTAAAAGAGCTCATATCTGAAAAATATGCTTATATTCTTAGTCCACTCTGTGCTGCTAAAACAATATCTAAAGATGGGTAATTTGTAAAGAAGCAAATATATTTTTCACAGTTCTGTAGGTTGGGAAGTTCAAGATCCTGGGGCTGACAACTGGTGATGTTAAGGTTTAGATATTAGGTGTCTCCCAAAACGTCATGTGAGACAATGCAAAAAACTTTAGAGGTGAAATGATTGGGTTATAGGAATCTTAACCTAATCCGTGTGTTGATCCCTGATAGGGATAACTGATGGTAACTGAAGGCAAAGAGGGTGTGGCTGGAGGAAGTGGGTCCCTGGTTGAGCAGAGCACTCGCTTGCACGGGCGCTTGCGCGCGCGCGCTCTCTCTCTCTCTCTCTCTCTCTCTCTCTCTCTCTCTCTCTCTCTCTCTCTCTCCTTCCTAGTGCCATGCTCCTAGCTGCTTTCTCATGCCACACTCATCCACCATGATATTCTGCCTCACCTTGAGCCCCAAGGAACAGAGCTGTCTCTCTAATGACTGAGATGACCTCTCATTGTACCCACAATCATACATAAAGTTAGGTTTTTTCCCACACTTGCCTAGTTTTGTGACCTTTCTATTATACAAGGTTTAATCTCTCCATAGTTTATGAGTCTTTACTTACAGAAAGTGCATAAGCTAACTGGTACAAAATCTGTCTATTCTGTCATTGCAATTTTTTTCAGGCTAAGAAATTATAGAACCAAGTATAAGAGGAGGACGTTTGCTAACAGTTATGAAAGATGAGAGATCTTGTCCTGACTTTTGTTAGGCTTCTCACTGTTTATTTGGTAATGTTGGTCCTGTTTTCTTGAAAGTTAGACTAGGTCATCTTTAAGATCATGCAACATCTCTAAGATTACAAGATAATATCCCATGAAACTCTACCATGTTGCATATACTTTGATAGTGAAAGCCAACTGTTTTTTAAGTTGCATTAACTTTTGTCATACTACTATTTACTTTAGTGGTATTTATTCTGTGCCTATTCACCCCAAATATTTTACTTCTTGACCCACAAAGGAAATTCTTAGAATAAATATATGTATATTATTATATTAAATTCTCATATAATTCTTATATTATGTATTATATATAGTATAGGTGTATATATATATATATATATATATATACACACACACACACACACGTGTGTGTGTGTGTGTGTGTGTGTGTGTGTGTGTGTAGGAAGGAAAAGAGAGGAAGGAGGGAAAGAAAGGGGAGGAAGGAAGAAAGGCAGAGCAAGCAATGGAAGAAAAAAACTAAAAAGTAGGCTTTCTCTCCCAAACTGAGAGCTTCTCTTACTCACCTAAACTGCAAGAGGCAGGCTAAATTATGATCTGTCCCTGGAAACTCACAACCTTTACAATTTGTTTTCATTGGCACAGAATAGCCAATACACTCTTCATCTTAGTATTTCTTTTCTCTCTTTAAATTATGGGAGTAATGTTTTTCTCCCAGTACTGGTTCTCTTCTGTGCTCTTAAGCCCTGCAGTTATTCAGTATAACTGACTGTGTGACAACTTGAGATAGAAGTAATGTTAGGTCAGCAATCTGAGTCACATATCAAAGTAAGAAGGTATTATGGGACAAATCACATTTTAATCAGTTGGAGCTTAGATATTTGCAGGAATATTGATAGCATTTATGGTTTGTATAACAGCCTGTGGTGCGACAGAGCAATAACACTTTGAAATATAGGCAGTGGATGTTAATTAATGGTAAATCATAATGGAACTCCTGTGGTATTACATGATGTCCATGTGAAATCTCTAGTAATTTATAATGCTTGATGTGGTCCCCCAGCATGTGATGAGAAGTGTGATTATTTGTAGCTCTGCTTGATGTGCAGCAGTGGGCAACATTGCTAGTACACAGCATTCCTTCTAAGAGCATTTCAGCTCTTCCAGAATCAAGATCTGGCTTCAAGTGCACAACTGAAACTTAATTGTACAGTGAATAAACATTATCTCACAGGAAATACATAAATACATTTTTTCCAGGAAATAATAAGTGGAAAGTAGTTTCTTAATTACTAGTTCATAGCTGCCTGGTCTCAGATGTCATGATTTTGAGTCCTTAATGCTCTAATCTTAGACTAATTGCATCCTTGACATCTAATTGTTCTGTTCCAACCCTGACAGCCACACTGTTTCTAATGCTTCCTGGGGAGGTGCAAGGAGGAAGGGGATAAAAGAGACTTTTAATAGCATACTAAAAGTTTAAGGATACTTAGCCCCACTCCCAAAATTTCTCAAAGCCTTTAAATTTCAAGAGTAGAAGAAGCATGCCACATGATAATGATACGTTTCCTCTGCATTATTAAAGCGTTCCCACCAGTGTTATGTTAGGTGAGTGACAAATGAGTCAAAAAATGCTAATTGGATTCAACTGGCCTTTTTTTCCCCCTAATTTATACCAATAAATTAGCTCTTGTTAATCTACTTGTAAATATCGGTTGCAAAAAAATATGAGAAGCAAATGAACAGTCCTCGAGCAAATGATGCATACCTTTTCCAGAACCATCTTTTCACTTCCTGCTCACTTACCCTTGCACTGAAATTGAACCCTAAGAACAAGGGGCAGAGGATTTCAGCTTGGATGAAGGGCTTTATTTGCCTCTTTCTATGCAAAACCAACAGACCCTTAGCCTGTGAAGCCAAATACAAATTTCTTCCTTTTGAAAATATCACAGGAGCAGCTGCTCCTCAGCTATTTTGAGTGGATTTTCTGAGAACAGCTTGTAGCTGCAATATTGTATATGGTGGATGGTTGGCAAGAATCTGGCTGTGGGAGGGGAACAAGTAAAACCTAACAACCAGTGCAAGCTACAGAAACTGACAAATGGAGGCTGGGGACGGGGAGAAAGGGTGCCCTGAAATGGAAAGAGAGGGGTGAGAAACCCCAATAGCAAACTCTTCACCTTTATTATTTTATCTAAATTGAGCTTAACATGTCCAAAATGTTAACACTATCCTAAGTGACAAAAAGGCAAGAGATGAGTGTTAAAAGGCAAGGAAAAGTAATAACTTTACATGTAAGTGAAAATCCAAGCTGCATTAAGGCAGCAGGAGAAGGCCCCCTTGTCTTCCCACTGTCTGATGACAGCTCTGAGAACAGAGCCTGGGTATTTGCTCCACACTGCCTTGTGCAATGTATCCCTGGCCGAGGTCTAACATGCTCTGGATCCTAGAAGCTAGTCCCTATAAGCATCAAGAAAACATGTATGGCCTGAAATAGTAACCAGAGTGTCATCAGAACAGGGTCAGCTTCTGAAGTCAAGCCGACCCAAGACTCCAGAACCCATGTATGTACCAGCCAGAGAGGTTCACGGCAGCCGTTTGACATATCCCAGAGGACCCTCAGTGTATCTCACACTGAGCAAACAGAACTTCCCAACTCAGTCATCCCTTCATTGCCAAAGCCCTGGACCTCAGGCTGCTAGAAAGCATGTTCATGACAAACCTATTTTATTGCTAAATCTTATGTGTTATTATTCAAAGCCCACTCTCTAGATCTCAGGTATCTGTCATTTCAGCTTCTCAAATCTAACGTATATCTGAATCTTCCCATAAAGAGGTCTTAGTTCCTATATGATGGTTTTGTTGCCTTTTTCTTCAAAACTTTAGAAACAAACAATTGTTCTTATTCATGACTGTATTATTGATACCTTTTAAAATTAACTCTACACCTCTATCCTTAACTGTAGCTCTGGCCACACGTAGATATCTAATTTTTAAAAAATCACAGATGGGCTGGGGATGTGGCTCAAGCGGTAGCGTGCTTGCCTGGCATACGTGCGGCCTGGGTTCGATCCTCAGCACCACATACAAACAAAGATGTTGTGTCCGCCGAAAACTAAGAAAAAATAAATAAAAATAAAAAATCACATATTGGGGCTGGGGCTGTAGCTCAGTGATACAGCATTTGCCTAGCATGTGTGAGACACTGGGTCCGATGTTCAGAACCACATGAAGAAATAAAATAAAATAAAGGTTATTGTGTCCATCTACAACTAAAAGGGTTTTTTTTTTTAATCACAGGTTGATCAGTCTCATAAGGCAAATAAGAGCATTCCAATTTTCTGAAATATTTGAATAGCATATGTATTTCTACGTACAACTACATATGCATATGTATACATATGTATAGCTACGTACAACTTACTCAAAATAATGCATTTATAAACACCAGGAAATTTGTTCTTAGTGATCTATTAGTGACCTCTAGCACTTTGAAAATTGAAATGGTGTTGAGTTATCACAATGATTGAGGTCAGTCTTAGAATTTAATAGGCAAGGATCAGGGTCACTGAAGTGTATTTGAAGCCCTTCCAGATTGAAAAAAAAAAAAAAAAAAAAAAAAAAGATCATCCTTCATTCTGCAAGACTTTGATATCCCACAGGATACTCCTAGAAATGCAATATCTGTTTATAATTTTCTAAAACTATAAAATGCCACTTTAAGTGTAAACACAATATGCTTTTTTGCATGCCTTTAATATGCATCAGCTATTTTAGGAAGGTAAAAGGCAAGGATTGTGTAAATAGAGGAAAGACTTTACGTTCTCTGGACCTTTACTAGAAATTGATTGTCATTCAAAACACCCATGAAATGCCACTCATAAAACCAAAGTTGCAATACAATGCACCTATATCTGATTGCACCTATACCAATCACATTTATGACAATTCTACATAAAAGTGCAAACAGTTGGCCACTTCATTCGCTTTCCCATTATAGTCATGTTGGAGTCTTTGCATCTTGGAAATACATATGCTATTGCAAATTATTTTGATTTCTCCTTTACATTATAGTTAGAAACTTATTGTTAGAGCATTGTGTGAAATCAATTGCATATGTAGGTTATGCTATCTATACACTCTATGTAAGGATTAAAGAAAACATAATAAAATCATACTTTTTATAGAAAAATGAGGAATTATGTCTGGCAGGATTCAGAATCACAGCACCAGAACAATCTCTGAACAAATTTATGAATCAAGTATTATGGTTACCAGTGTGCTGTTTCAGATCCAATCAGATCTCCCCAATCTATACTTAGTCCATGTTTTGCATCATAACAACTTGTTCTTTCCTGGGCTACTCCCCTGCTTCAACTTCCCAGGTGACAGTAAGTCAAAGGCTGCCGCTCTAGGAAGGAGGCTATGGAGGAAAGTGATCATGTACCTTTTTCAATTCTTGGCTCCTAATTCTTAGACTTTTCTTCCCAGGCTTCAAGAGCCAATGAGAGGACCAATGAGGACGATTTAAATATCTTGCTCCATCATTCGTGATGATAGAGTTGGCGAGACTAGACCTCAGACTTGGATCCACTGGAGATTCAGTAGGTCAGTGGTGCCACAAGGATCTCTTCTTTTTCAGCTTCAAAGTATGTAGAATCCTATTTTATTCTTAGGACTCCCCCATGACCTGATTCTTGGTCTGAAATGCAGCTAACTCCCTAGAACTTTCCCTGGTAGGGGCCTTATTAGACTGACTATAGATTGATCAGTAATTCTCATTTAATTCATTTTCCTGAAGCATTTCTTATCACCATGTAGCTGCCATGAGGGCAGAAGTCCTGTTTCTTGGACCTTTGTGAATGGAGCATTGGTTCATGCAATTTTAGTCTCATGCCTACTGTGTTCTTTCCTGCTCATTCTAATGGTCATTTTCCTTGTTTTGACTTCCTATTTAAGATCTGATTCTTCTGAACAATTTTTTTTTCTGGAATGTAACTATTTAACTCTTTCTATGTCCACTAGCTATGCTTAAAGTTTTCCTGTTCCTTATAAAAAGCCCCCTTCTCAGTCCATATATGACTCTTAACTCCATTACTAAAAGTACCTAAATCAAAATAAAATGTTCTTTTATTTTTCCCCAATAAAGTGAATATATTGATTTTAAAAAAAGACTCAAATGTTTGGGCCTAATAGCAAATACATTCCTACAGTAAAGATGCACTCAGTGGACATCAAAGAGCCATTAAGACCAGTCAATTTCTGGGTGTGGTAGCACACATTTACAATCCTAGCAACTTGGGAGGCTAAAGCTGGAAGATTGCAATTTTGAGGCCAGCATCACCATTTTAGAGAGGCCCTAAGCAACTTACTGAGAACCGGTCTCAAAATAGAAAAAAATAATAACAATAAATAAAAAATAAATAAAAGGGCCAGGGAGGTAGCTCAATCCTTGGTACCAACAAAATATAACAAAACAAAAAACCAGTCAATTACCTTCCTAGTCTCTGACTCAATTGATTCTAAGTATCTTATTGTATCTGGTTTCCTTTATAGCATTTCCTACAGAAATGAAACTAAATTTTGATGAGTTGGCATAAGTTTCTTACATTCTTTGCAATTATATTAATCATTGCATATCAATAAATTGACATTCCTGTTTCTATGTAAATCTGTGAGTTTGGTTGCCCTTTTCCCTTTTTTGACTGATTAATTCTGGATACACTAGCCAAATGAAATTCTTGGATAAGAAAAATTGAGAACTGTACCATTTCTCAAGGTATTCAGTACAAAACTCTATAAACAACTGACTTCCAATGGAATAGCATCAACTATATATAGACAATATACTGTAATGGATGAAACTTAAAATATAAACTTTATTACCAAAAATACATGGAATTTAGTCCATGCCTACACATTTATTACTATGTGACATTGAAGAATTAGTGCTATTGAAATAGTCCCTCAGACCTATTTTAAACGCTTAACACACATGTATATGCTTACATACACATTAGCTTGGTATTTGCTATTTTAAATTTTTACTTGGCACCTGCACACTGCTGTTGCACTAGTAAGAATGGCTTTATTACCAAGGAAGAGGCCCTGGTTGTTAATACTAAGGGGATGTCTAAGTAAAGGATATGAAATAAGGGCTTGTTCTCTGGATGATATTTCACTAACTCTCCTGCTGTCCTGGGATGCCAGCAACAATTATGACGGAGGAAACCAACCACAGACATTTCTTTATATTTGAAGTACAGCTAATAACTGCTTTCATCACTGTTCCCTTCTTGCTTTCTAGGAATTATAATGATAGCTGTACCATATGCTAGGATTTATCCAAGAATATGGTGCCCATGGACTATTTTGAGTAGCAGACATTACATTGTTGCAGTTCAGCAGAAACTATAAAAATGATCCAATAAAAACATCCACCATAACTCCAGGGAACACTAGCACTAGGACTACCAGTGCATCATGTTCTTTTTAGCCTCTTATCATGGGCTCTTCAGAGACCTGATGCTGTCCTATAAATGGGTGTGGTAAGAAAGGAGAGTGGCTAGAGTAAGTCTCTGCTTGAAACATATGTCATTTTCCATTTAAAAGTAATCAAACCTTTTTATTGTTTAATCAATGTAGTTATGATTATTTTATTTACTTTTGGTAAATCTCTAGATCTTAAGGTGGAATAAATTGGCCAAATACTGTCACTATGGGTGGGCCTTCAATTCTTACAGGAATCCCAGTAATAATAAACCTTAACTGGGTCTTTGCATAAAACAAGAGTTAATGAGCTTATTAAGATTTGAAGAAGAAATAAAAACATTCCACAATAAGGATAAATTAAAAGAATTCATGACCACCAAGCCAACACTACAAAAAAATTCTTACATATATACTATACACAGAAGAACTCAAAAGAAAACTCCAGATTTCCAAAATGCATGAGTAGCAATTAACAAAATGAAAAATTAAGACAGAATTAAATATAGAAAACAAACCAAAACATCAAGAAATAACAGGCATTTATCCATAATAACACTAAATGTAAATGGTCTAAACTCTCCTAAAAGACCTAGATTGGTAGAATGAATTAAAAATCAAGATCCCACTATGTTCTGTTTGCAAGAGACACATTTCATAGGCATAGGCAGCCATAGGCTGAAAGTAAAAGGATAGAGTCCGAAAATAAGCAGGAGGTAGCTATTTTCACATCTGACAAAGCAGATTTCAAGCAAAAATTGTCAGAAGAGACAAAGAAGGTCACTAAATACTGGTAAAGGGAACAATCTCACAAGAAGATATAATGCTAGTAAATATTTATGCTCCAAGTGTTGATGCACCTAGTTACATAAAAAAAGTACTTGTTGACATTAAACATCATACCTTAATACAATAATACTAGGTGATTTCAACACACTTCTCTCACCAATAGCCAGGTCATCCTTACATAAAATCACTAAAAATACTTCCAACCTAAATAATACTTGCTAATCAAGCAGACCTAATGGGTGGGCATCATTAGAATATTTCATCCCAAAACAACTCAATTTACTCTCTTATAAGTGGCTCATGGAACATTTTCCAAAATAGGCCATATTCTAGGTCCTAACATATGTCTTGGCAAAAAAATTGATATAATCAATTTTATACCTTATCAGATCATAGTGGAATGAAATTAGAAATCAATACCAAGAAAAATTATAGAAACCAAATAAACACATAGAGATTGAACAACACTTTTTAAAATAAGGAATAGATCATAAATAAGAGGAGAAATTCTAAAATTTCTAGAATAAAACAAGAATACTGATACACCAACGGAAATCTCTGGATCACTCCAAAGGTGATTCTAAGAGAAAAGTATACAGCATTAAGTGCCTATAAACAAACAGAAAAATTCAAATAAACAAACAACTGTTACATCTGAAGGCCCTAGAAAAGAAGGAGCAAACTAATTCCAAAACCAGTAGAAGACAAGAAGTAATTAAGATCAGAGTCAAAATTAATGAAATTTAGAATTAAGAAGAAAAAAATGCAACAAAGAGTTGGTTCTTTGAAAAGATAAACCATATTAATAAACCCTTGAGCAAACAGATAAAAAAAATAGAGGTTACTCAAATCAACCAAATCAGAGGTGAAAAAGGACATTGCCACAGAAATTGTTGAAAACCAGAAAATCATAAGGATGAATATTAAAAATGTATATTCCAATATATTTGAAAATCTAGAAGATATTGACAAATTTCTAGACACTTATGGCCTATCCAAATTTAACCTAGAGGATATAGGAAACCTAAACAGACCACTGTCCAACAATGAGATTGAAGTAGTAATATAAGGCTTTCTAAAAAAAGAAAAGCACAGGACCAGATGGATTCTCAGTGTGGTTCTATTAGACCCTAAAGAAGAATCAATGCCAGTCCTCCTCAAATTATTCCATGAAATAGAAATGGAGGGAATATTTCCAAATTTATTCTATGAAGCCAGTTTCACCCTGATACCACAACCAGATAAAGACATATCAAAGAAAGCAAGCTACAGATCAATATGCTAGATGAACATAGATGCAAAAATTCTTAATAAAATATTAGCAAACTGCATCCAAAAACACATTAAGATTATACACCATGGACAAGTTGGTTTCATCCCAGGGATTCAAGGTTGGTTCAATATGTGTATATCAATAAATGCAATTCATCACATAAATGGAATCAGGACAAAAATCATATGATCATCTCAAGAGATACAGGAAAGCCATTTAACAAAATCCAGTACTCATTCATGTTAGAAGAAACTACATTTGGAAGGAACATACCTGAATACTATGAATGCTATATATGAGAATCCCATACCCACCATCATACTGAATGGAGAAAAACCAAAAACATTTCCTCTAAAATCAGGAACAAAACAAGGATGTCTGCTCTAACCACTATCATTCAATATAATTTTTGAAATTTCACCCCAGCAGTCAGGTAGGGGAGAAAATTAAAAGAATACAAATAGGAAAAGAAGCAAAACTATCTGTTTGCTGGTAACATATTCCTGTTCTTAGAAGACTCAAAAGTCTCCTCCAGAAGATTTCTAGAATTGATACACAAATTCAGCAAAGTTACAAGGTACAAGATCAACACACAAGAAAACTGATAGCTCTTCTATATCCCCAATAATGAATCTTCTGAGAAAGAAATTTTAAAAACTATTATATCCACAATAAGCTAAAAATCACTTGGGAACACATCTAATAAGGAGCTGAAAGAACTTTACAAAAAAATTATTTTAAAAATTGAAGAAAGAAATTAAAGAATACCTTAAAAGATGAGAAACATGCCATTTTCATGGATAGGCAGAATTAATATCATCAAAATGACCACATTAACAAAAGCAGTCTACAGATTCAAAGTAATTTCCATCAATGACATTCTTCACAGGACAAAAAAAAAAAGAGGCCTAAAATTCATGTGGAAGTATGAAGGACCCATAATAGCCAAAGAAATTCTGAGCAACAAGAGTGAAACTGGAGGAGTCATCACAAAATTTAATCTCAAATTATACTACAGAGCGATGGTCACAAAAGAGCATGGTATTGGCATAAAAGCAGATATGAAGACCAATGGAATAGAATAGGAGACCCAGAGACAAAGCCACATAAGTACAGTCATCTGAAACTTGACAAAGTCACCAAAAGCATAAATTGGAGTAAAGATAGCCTCTTTAACAATGATTCTGGGAAAATTGGATAGCCATATGCAGAAGAGGGAAACTGGATCCCTAACTATCATCTGCCCAAAAATCAACTCACAGAGAATCAAAGACCTAGGATTAGACCAGAAACAGTGATACTGCTAAAAGAAAACAAAGGGCCAACAATATAATATGCTGGCACAGGCAATGACTTCCTCAAGCCAAGAAATTTTTTTAAAAAATCAATAAGTGAGATAGCACTAATTAAAAAGCTCCTGCACAGCAAATGCAAAAATTAAGAGCATGAAGAGAGAGCCTATGGAATGAGAGAAAATCTTTGCCATCTACTCTTCTGATGGGGTTAATAATCAGAATATATAAAGAATTTGAAAAGACTTTCCATCAATAACTAATAACCCATTCGATAAATGGAAAAAATATCTAAAGAGACATTTCTCAAAAAAAAAGGAAATATAAATGACCAACAAATACATGAAAAAAGTGTTCAATATTCTTAACAATCAGGAAGATACAAATCAAAATTACACTGAGAATTCATCCTACCCCAGTCAGAATGGCAATCATCAAGAATACAGATAATGACAATTGCAGGCAAGAAGATGGGGAGGGGGGAGGTACACTTACACACTGTTTGTGGGACTGCAAATTAATACAACCACTTTGGAAAGCAGTATGGGATTCCTCAAAAGACTAGGTAGGACTAGAACCACCATTTACAGAACTATCCTACTCTATGGTATCTATCCAAGAGATCTAAAATCAGTATACTTCAGTGATAAATGCACACCAATGTTCATAGCACAATCCACAATAGCCAAGTAATGGGACCAGCTTAGATGCCCATCAATAGACGAATGGAGAAAGAAAATGTGGTATACTCTGCAGTGGAGTTGTACTTGGCTATGAAGAATGGAACCATGTCACTTGCTGTTAAGCAGATGGAATTGGGGCACATCATGTTAAGAGAAATAAGTCAGACTCTGAAAGTTAAGGGTCAGAAATTTTCTCCCATGAGTGGAAGCTGGAGGGGAAGAAAGGAATACACAATGAGGTTTCAGGAGAATAGAGAAGGAGAATAGTATAATGGAAGCAGGGGACCAAGAGTGGTGAAGGAGGGGAGGCAAAAAGGAAGAACTGGGGGATTAAATTGACCAAATCATGCTTTGTGCATGTATGAATATATCATAGTGCATTTATTTTATATATAATCCACCCATTTAAAAATGAGCAGATAAACAGAAGGAAGACCAAGAGAGGAAGGAAATTCAGGCGAGGGACTGAAATGGAGAAACCTATGTTATATGCAGTTATGAATATGTCAAAATGAGCCCCACTAAAATTATAATGCACTAAAAATATTAATGAATAAATGAATAATAAATCCAATTAAATTTATTTCCATGTTTTTATAAACCAAAATTAATGAAAAACAAATATCAAACATTTAAATTAAGACAGGTTTTGTTATTTGTCTTATGAACTTTAAGTTGTCAATTAAAACAGCCTGTGGTATCTAGGTCATCGAGTCCCTCACTGGATGGATATGAACATTAAAAATGGTAGGCAAACTGATTTTGCTGCTTGGGCAATATAAATAATCATGTTTATTTATTATAGAGCTTTTTTATTATTACTTTTTATGCTTGGCTTTTATATGCAATGGTATTTTGATGAGTGTATGTAGGGAGAATTTTCCTTTTGTCTCAGGTTTCAATATGGCCTATCAAGGAACACCATGGGGTTTCCTGAATGTGTCATCCAGTTCAGTGTTGTCTCCCCTTTGTGTTGTGTCTCGTGGAGTACTGTGCTCTATGATCTTACAACTCTTCCAGTAATATTGCACGGTTACTTCTTACTGCATGCTTTTCCGATGATTAGGGCACAGATAGGAGTTTTCTCTGTATCAATTTACCCATTTGGATGGCTTTTATTCTGACACTGTATTCTTTTCTTGGATAATAAAATAAATGGTTTCCTTCCCTTTTTCTCAGTATTTTTTTAAAAGAGAGAGAGAGAGAGAGAGAGAGAGAGAGAGAGAGAGAGAGAGGGAGAGAGAGAGAGAGAATTTTTTTCCCTTTTTCTCAGTATTAATCTATTGTGTCCTTTCATAGTTTGGGCTGTCTTTCATTATGCATGTCAAGGCTATCAGATTTCTGACATTGTTGAAAATGAAAATTCCCTTCATGGATTGATGTGGTGGGTGATGATTCTAGTTTATTTCTGATTTTTTTTCTTTAAAAAAAAATAAGCTGTGTGCATACTCTTCGATGAGTTCACTTGTATTTTATTTCTCACCAAAAGAAAATGTCTTATCCTAAAATCTTTCCTTCTAGGGCATTTATTTTTTAATGTTCTTTACCTTTAAAGTCAGCACAACGCAGATTGATGGGTGTCATATTACATTCCTGAGTTGAAGTTAATGCTGTTTCCTCAAGGATTGCCCATTACAGAATCCACCCCCCCCCCGAATTTTCTAAAGACATTTTTTCTTAAAACAATCATTAAAAAAAAAAACATCTATTTCTTTATGTGGATTCATTATATATGTGCACAGGATTTAACTATTCATTTTTTCCCTTTATATTCTGAAGATCAAGAAACGATGAACCACTTGAAGGATGTCACATTCACATAGATTGCCTCCTATGCGACACAATTATTAAAAATCACAGAGGTCAAAGTACATATTGTCTTCTACAGTCTTCCAGTCATTCAACCCTGCAAAGTGATGACCCAAATACATATTAATTCAATAGTATGATAATAGTACTACAACAAAACAGGCTGAGTTCCATTTATGCTGTTACAGTTTGGATCTGGAATGCCTCCAAAACGTCATGTGTTGAAAGCTCAGTCCAACTGATGGTGCTCTTGGGAGGGGATGGAAACTCTAGGAGGTAGGGTTCTGTTGGGGCAAGAAGGTCATTGAGGGATGTCCTTGAAAAGCATATCTTGCCTCTTGCACTTTCTCTCTCCTTCCTGGCTGCCATTAGGTGAGCAGTTTTCCTCTGCACCCTTCTGTTTAGATGTTCCAGGCCTCCACAGTCCTAAAAGCAATGCAGCAAGCTGACCATGGTCTAAAATCTCTGAGATGATGAGCCAAAATAAACATTTTCTTCTAAGTTGATTTTATCATATATTTTGTCACAGCATCAGAAAGTTGACTACCAAGAAGTGGGGTTGTGGCTGTGACTATGCCTAACTATGTGTTTCAGAAGTCTTGAGAATTGTTTGCGGGAGGTATTTGGAAGTGTTTGGAGAAGCAGGCTAGAGAAAGCTTAGAATATTGTAAGTGGAAATTAATGGGTAATTAATGGGTAAAATAAATGGTGTGATGTCTGTAGATCATAATTCTGATAGGAATGCAGAGAGTAAAGGCTGTGCTAATAAGATTTCAGATGGAAATAAAGACTAGTAGACATTGAACGGGTGGCCATTTGTGCTACATTCTTGCGAAGAACTCATTTATATTTTGTCTGTGCCCTGGGACTTCGAATGAGGCTCTATGTAAAGGTATTGAACTAGTTTATTAGGTAAAAAATAATTTCAAGGCAGCGCTACATTCAGATTATGGCATGGGTATTGTGGAGTGCTTTTCCCAAATTTATAATAAGAATGATAACAAAAGAGCAGAAAGATTTTTAAAACTTACAGTTTGGCCAATGAAGTAGCAAATTTAAAATTGGGGTCAAGGAGAGTTTTGTTGCTGAAGATATTAGTGCTATTAAAAAGAGGCCAAGTACTTTGTATCAGGCCGAGGAAGAATGCCTTGAGGGTACCTCAGGAATTGGCCAGACTCCACCCATCACAGAATGAGGGGTAGAAAACTGTAAACTCATTTGAAAGGCTTTACTTTCATAAGAGAATACCAGAGTGCCATACTCGCCCTGGCCACCTAGGAAACTGTTTCCCAGGGTTCGTTCCACCATAAGGTTGTGCTGTGCTAGGAGGTTGCCGTAGCCTAGGCCCAAGTGGGCCCAGCTACTGCTTGAGATGACAGCAGACTCTGGCATCATTCACATGTTGCTGTGAATGTGTCAATCATGGGTAATGCAAGAGTGGTGAGGCTCCCAGCCACATTTCAAAGGAAGGCCTGGTTAGGGAGAGAGATGGAGGAAATGTGTGGCAGGGTCAGAATCCCTGTGGGAGTCCTCTGAGAAGGCCATCCATGAAGCAATGAAATTGAAGATGAAGCTGCCAGGAAGACAGAGAGGCCAGGAATGTGAAACACCTGCCAAGAAAAACTGCAGTCAATTGAGCAGAGCCAGCCCCTGAGTGGTCACATGAGGTACAGGTGAATATGGGAAGGCCAGAGGGCCAAAGCTTCCCAGATTCGTTTGGGGTCATATTCCACCACCATAGGCCTTGGTTACTGGACACGGGGCTATGGGGTTTAAGGTTTGCCTCAGTCTGGCTTTGACTCCATCTCTTCCTTCTTTTTGACACGAGAAGGTTTAATGTGTCTTTATCACCATCGTGTGTTACAAGCGTTGAACCTGTTTTTTACTTTTACAGGAGGTTACAGCTAAGAGTTCGCCTTGAGATTCAGAGAAGATTTGGACTTGGATTTTTTAGCAAGATTGGAACTGTTAAGGATACGAAGACCTTTGAAGGACGTACTTTGCATCATACAATGGGCCTGAGTCCTTGTGGGTCGGGGCAGAATGTTATAGTTTAGATATGGAATGTTCCTCAAAGTCTAATGTACTGAAGGCTGGGACCAAGCTGGTGGAGCTTTTAGAGCTACAAAAACTACGGGAGGTGGGGTCTAGTTGGAGAAAGTAGGTCACTGGGGTCATGGTCCCTAGCTCCTTTATTGTTCCCTTATTCCTGGCTGCCATAAGGTGAGCAACCTTGACTTTTTACCACGATGTTTCTGCCTATAGACCAAACAGCAACAGAGTTAGCTGACCATAGACTTAAACCTCTGAAACTTCAAGCCAAAATAGACCTTTCCTTCTTAAGCTGATTTTCTCTGATATTTTGTCACAGTGAAAGAAATCTGATTAATACACTAATCCAACTTGAATATAGGGTCTTATCATCAGTTCTTTGGACATGTTATTCAATTTGGCAGAGTAAGCGAGATAACTACATTTCTGAATGTAGAACATTGTTATGATTCACAAGAAATTTATGATTCACCTTTCGTGAATAGTCTATGAACCATTCCCACAATGAAAACTTGGCAAAGAAAGAAAGCTATTCACAAGCATTGACTTTGGGAATGAGTCATAATCTCCCATTCCCCCCAACTAGAGTAGAAAGTGCTGATTTTTTCTGATCTAGAATAATATGTTTTAAAACTATCCTGTTTTTAAATTCCCATTATATATGTTTATGTAATTTATGTTTAATTTTCACAAGAAACTTGTAAGATAGGTAGTATTATACCTGTTCTAACTCAGGAGTTATCCAGTTAAAATTTGGCCCTGCCATTCCTCTTAATATAAGAAAGAAAGAACTTTTATGATTCTAACATTTGCTGAAAATTGGAGAACATAAAGAATAGCAAGTAGATAACAATGGCATGGTGTGGTTTGGGAGGCATCAAGAGTCACTTCAAAGCCAAAACATGCTTATTTTACTTATCTGTGAAATAAATTCTCAGTGAGTTTTTAATCATGTGTAATAGAGTATGTGTCTTTAGACATATTTCATTAAAAATATTGGCATAAGAATATAAATCTGTAATACTATTAGAAGAGAATATCAATTTACCCTTGTGTTTTTCACTTGGGGTACCTGAAAGGTAAATTTTGGAATGCTAGAGAGTATAAAGTGCCTCATAATTTTTTGCCAGTGATGAAATGTCTGATATTTGCCTTCCTTTTCTATCCACTCCTAATACCTGCAACCTCTAATGTAGTATTAAAAATGGAATTTGTATTATTTTTATTTTGAACAATTATCTCAAAAAAATTAAAATTAGATAATAAAATTTTATATTTATCCACAGTTACCATTTCCAAAGCTCTCCATGTGAAATTTAAGTGTCCTTCCAATTCCACTTTTTTTTCAGCCTGAAAATCTTCTTTTCACATTTCTTTTAAAACAAATTTGCTCAACACTCAGTCAGCCTTTGTCTGAAAGTCTTTATTATATCCTCACTTTAAAAATTGTCCCCTGTAAATAAGTCTAGCTTAACAATTTGTTCTTATCATCCTTTTGAAGATGTCATTCCTCTGAATCTGGTTTGCACAGTTTCCGTTGGAAAATCTATGGTAACTCTTCCTTTTAGGTAATGTCTCTTGTTTTCTATGGCTGCTGTTTATGGGGCTTTGGTTTTCAGCAATTTGATTACAGCATGACTTAGTGTGATTGTGTTTGTGTTCTTTCCTGCACGGTTTTTGAATTCTTGAACCAGTGGTGATTGGATAGACAGATGATAGATAGATAGATGATAGGTAGATCGATTGATGAATCAATCATCAAGAATCGGAAAAAGTCCAATAACAATTTCTTAAAAGTATCTTTTCCTATATGTGCCTTTTGATTGTCCTTTTGAGATCACAATTACAACTATGTTAAATAGGTTTCTGCCTATAGATAGACCAAAAAGCAATAGAGCTAGCTGACCAACAGATAGTACTGTCCAACAGATAACTGTGTCTCTGATGATTTATTTTCCATTTCCCCCCTCTGTACCTCAGTTTTTAAAGTTTCTATTTCTAAATCTTTAAATTCACCATACTTTCTTCAAAAATCCCCACTTTTCTCAATCCCATCTGGTACACGTTTAGTTTAAGGGTGGTGTTTTCTGTTGTATGTATTCCAACTGATTCTTCATTTTATATTTTCATTCTCTCTTTCCACTGTGGCCATTGTTCTCTTTATACCCTGAAGCATATTTGAAATACAGACTATGAGTCCTTATCCACTGATTCTAGTCATCTCTGTCATTTTTGAATCTGTTCCTATTGACAGACTTTTCTGATTATGGGTCATATTTTTTGCCTCTTTGCATTTCTAGGAGGTTTTTTAATTAAAGAGCACACTTTTTAAAAAATTATGTTGTGAATGTCTAAATTTTGTGATTTTCATTTAAAGATTATTGGATTTTGCTTTAACATGCAGTGAATTTACTTGAAGAATAAGGTAAACCTTGGGAAATATATCTTTAATATCTATTAGTCTTGGCTCTAGGGCAGGGGGTGGTGAGCATTTTCTATAAAGGGCATGATGGTATTTTAGACCTTGTCAACCACCCAATCTCTGCTGTAACTACTTAGTTCTGGTAGTGTAGCATGAAATTAGTGACAGATAACATGTATAAAATCAAACACTGGCTGGATTCCATTAAAATTTTTAAAAAAGAGGTAGGTGTCAGACTTGATCTATGTCCTGTAGTTTGATAATTCCTGATCAGGGCTAATTTATCCCTAGTACTATAAATGGACCATTCTGAGGTTTCTACTAAACACATTGGTTAATGAACATGGTTTCTCATCTTTGCCCAGAGCTCCATTAATCCCTGGGCTTGGGGGATATCCTAGATCTTTTTGGCTTATTGTGTTCCAATTGTTCTTCCCTCAGGCCTCTAAGTTCACTCAAGCCAGCAGAAAGACAAGTCTTTGACAGCTATAAGGGCTTGTCTATTTAGATCAGACCTACCCCAGATAATTCTCCTTTTGATTAACTTAATAGCAACTGGGGACCTTAATTGCATCTGCAAAATCTCTTTGCCTTTCCTGTGTAGTGTAACCTAATCAGAGTGGCATCCTCATATTCACAAATAATACTCATACTCAAGGAGATTATTCAGGGCATGGTCAACAGGAGATGGCAGCCTTGAAAACCACTTTAGAATCTACCTATCCCAATAATCTTTACATGATTTTCCCATTTTAGTATTTTGACACATTCACATTTGCTTTCTCTGTGTGTGTACATACGTACATATATATCTTTATATAACGATTGAGGACATACTTCATGTATCTATACCCTTCACTCCATAGAATTTTAGTATGTATTGCTTAAGAGCAAGAATATTTTCCTACACATCTATAGGACACTTTTCACACATAGGAAACTTAATATTAATTTAATAATTTATTTAATCTAGAATTCATATCTCAATTTCATTAATTGCCTAAATGCTGCCACTTATAGTAATTCTTAGAATAAGAATCTAGTCCAGAATTCTGCATTGTACCTTGTCAAGTCTGTCTAACTCTCTGTGACCTGAAGTAGTTCCCCAGCTTTTCTTTGCCTTTGAAGCCATTATTTTTAAAAACACAGGAGTTATTTTCTAGAATAGGGATTGATAAACGACATCCTATAAGCCAAGTTCTGTGCATAACCTGTTTTTGTAGGGTCCTCACATTAGTAAGGTTTTTTAAATATTATTAAGGGGTTTCAAAACAAAAGTGATAAAAACCATATACAATCCCCCAAAATATAACATATTTATTCCGTTCCATTATCAAAGCAGTTTATAGATACTTGTTTAGAGTATCTCTCACTTTGGGTTTGTTTGGTTTCCTTGTGGTTCTCTTCAGTGATGTATACTTTGAAAAAGTATGCTATTGATATTATATTATTGATACTATATTACTTTCAATGTATCATATCTGGAGACACATGGCATGTTTGCCTCTTCTTAGTACTACCAATTTTGATCTTTTAATTAATATGTTTTTTCACTTACTAGCTTTTCTTTTTTTTAAGAGAGAGAGAAAAAAAAATTTTTAATATTTATTTTTTAGTTTTCAGTGGACACAACATCTTTATTTTATTTTTATGTGGTGCTGAGGATCGAACCCAGTGCCCTGCACATGCCAGGCGAGCGCGCTACCGCTTAAGCCACAACCCCAGGCCTACTAGCTTTTCTTTATGTAATTAATAAATACCTCTCGCTATACTATTTTATGACCATGCAAATATTATTGAAGCTTCCCCCTTAGACATGGTATCTATTACTATTCTTACCTGAATCAATTTTTATACTAACAGTTGTAAAATGGTAATTTCTAACTCTATCATTATGCCCACATTCATTGGTTGGCATTCAGTACATAAGTAAGTACTTTCTTTTCTCCTTATTTATTTTTGAACTTGTTTAGTTATTCATTTATCTGTTGTCAATATATGTTCACAATTCTTGCTTGAATGAATTGGTTATGATCTATGACTATCCTTATTTTGATGTTCATGTTTCCTGTAACCTTCCAGGTAAACACACCTCAATCTGGCTCCTGTGTCTTCTTGGCAGGTCTCCATCATTGTTTGGAACATATTCTTATTTTCTGACACAAGATGGATCTTCTCTGCCCTAGTTATGGAGTTAGCTATCATCTCCAAGGACCTTAAGTTTCTTCTAATGGGGAATGACATTTTGAGTCCAGGACATGTGTCTAGGTGTCTTGGTCATTAATGAGGGGCCGATGTTCCTAGGACGAAACAATCGAGGGTTTATAGAAGGAAGAGGTGGTGATGACTATGAAGCTTGGTCTACCGTAAGAGTTTACAGGCAGGGCAAAGTAAAGTAAATAAATACCAGAACGCAGCCAATATTGTATTCTAGGAGTTTTGATACCAGAAAGAACAGTGAGTGTAATAAAGATACATGTCTTTCATTTCACGAGTTTTTATTCATTTGAGAAGACATTTTGGATATTTTCCCTCACTGCGTCTGATTGTGAAGAAAATGAAAACTCCAAAACTACTATTTTGGGAGACAAAAGTATTTGATAAGAGAACGATTTTTATTTGGACAAAATAAGTAAGTCTGTTATGTGAATTTAAAACTTATTCTATATTTAAAATATTTTGTCCCTTACTATTAGCCATTGTATTAAGAAATCACATATTTCATTTAAATGAGACACAAAAATCTCTAAGGTAAAAGAAGACAAAATTGCAAAACTTTGGGGGAATAAAATTAGGCATTCACACTCAGAGTCAAAGTAAGACATCAAAACTTGTTACTCTGAAGTTGCTGCAACCGGTTGCTGCTCCCTGTAAATAGCAACAGAGAAATACAGAATGAAGATTATTAGTAGAGGCAATGAAAGGATGGTAGCTTTAGAAATCAATCATGATTCGGAGCCTAATTTTTTTTCACTTACATTTATTAGGGACTTTTGGCAAATTATTTAGCCACACTGAGTCACAATATTATCATGTTTAATGTAAGTATTTAGAATAAATAATAAACTAGATTATACATCTTAAGGGCCTGTATTCAGAAGGGACTCAGTGAATGATGCTATTGTTGAAGGCAGATATTTCAAGTTGGAAAATGTTACTTTGTAGCTTTAATTTTTAAAGCAGAAAAAGTGATTGACAGAATTTGAAACTTACAAACAAAATCACTAAGTATGACACTGGTATAGTTAATTCATTATCAGTTCCAATCCAGACTTGCAAGGCATACACAAAACTGATGTTTGTGTACTAATGCTAAGAGGCATGATCAAATCTGTGAGTGCACAGCTGATGCTACATAGGCACTAGTGTGTCAAATATTGGGGAAATGATTCCAATGACTGCAGATGTTCTCAGATCAAATATTACTTCTATGAAAAACTGCATGAAGCATAAAAGAAAAGCTAATGAATTTACATCATTATTTGTAAAAGAATCAAGAAGTTATGCAAGGATATGATAAAGTCAAGAATCAGAAAAGCCTATTTAGATTTAATAAAGATTAGTATTTACAAAAATGATACAGGAATTACTACAAAGAAAGAATACTTATGAACATTAGAATGGTTGTCGCACTTACTCTGAAATAACCTTAGATTCAAACAAGCAGTTTTGAAAAAAAGTAAAAATTTTTTTTGTTGCAATAGTAATTAAAATGCCATGGGTTGAGGAGGTGACCATTTGAACTTTTGCTGCTCATTCATATCATTTTCATCAAGATAAAAATATAAGCCAAGTATTACAGCAAGATAATTAAAATATTTAATTTTCAGTAAAGATTTGTTTAAATCTAATGCCTTAAAATGTTCAATGATATTTGAGTCCTACTGAAATATAGATGTTTTAAAAGCTCTTGCCAGTTAGCTATTTGTCATATTGAGCTAACTAACAAGCACATCATTTGGTGACTGCACAGGAAATTTCATGCATTAATGAATAAGGTTAAAAAACAGTAGTTTCATAATTCATGTTTTAACAATAATATCAAGGATCATACCAGAAGTTGACTGTGAAGCTTGCTTGGAGGGAAGATTGAGTAGCAGATTCACCCAGGGAAATGGTGACTCACAAGGGCTGCCTGGGCACATTTAAAGTTGTAAATTTCCTTATGAAATATGTGTTGACCTGCTAAGGTGTTCTTGGTTCAAAAAAGTGATTTATAGGATCGATTAATGTAATTTACAAAGAATATGTGATGCTATGGGGAAGATGAGAACTTTTTATCCAAATGAATATTCATTTCTCAAAGATTTTTAAAGCTCTGGACTAAAATTTAGCTATTTTATCCAAAATTCATCTTTGGTTTGAAGTAATGACAAATGAAATCAGGCTGACTCATTTTTCATAATGCCTCTCCATCTGTCGCTTTTCTTTGGACTTGACAGTCTATAGCCTGGGCTCATACCTGTACGCTTGCAATCCTGGGGATAAATTCCCAGGAGTCATTTGGCACATGGTGTTTGAAGCAAAGACACAGATGAATCATTTAAGATGGAAGCATAATGTGAGAAAAGAAGATAACCCTGAAGTGAGCCCTAAAGATGGAAGACATTTTTGTTAAGAGACGACAGGTTAATGGAGAAAACTATGAAGAAGCAACCAAAAAGACAGAAAATGTGGAATTATCTGGAAAACAGACTAAAACATCAAAAATATTCTAGAGGAGTATTCATAAGAATGGATAATACAGAAATTGTCAGCCAAACTTGCAAGGACAATTTTGGTGAAGTGTTGGAGGTAGAAACCAAATGGAAGGGTTTGGAAATAAAACACATTTAAGGAAATGAAGAATACAGACATGCAGGACTCTTTTCAGGGGATATCATGAAAGGAGAGGCTCAAGGGAGTGGGAGTGGCATCTCAGAGATAGCAAAATGTATTTCAGTGATGAGGGAACATTCAAATAGAGAGAAAGAGTAAATATTTAGTATCAGGAAGGAAAAAACACACAGAGGACTCCCTCAGAGGGTGGAATTATTTGGGCTCTTGAATACATCCAAGACAGTTTGCCTCTGGGTGTAAGACATCAATTACAATAGCAGAAAAGAAAGAATACATAGAAATGCAGGTAAGTGTGAAGATTTAAGAAAGATTTTTTGGATTGAAAATCAGTCACTTTGCTCTACCAATACCTCCTACTGAGTCACTTCAAAATCTTCCACCAGGCACTCCCATATGAATCACATTTTTAACACCATACACTGCATTTTTAAGTGAGTATACTAATCTATCCCAGAAAGTATGACTTTAACTACATTCTTTCTATTTCTTTCCAGTGTTCTCTCTTCTCTGCACTGGATCCATTCTGTAGGCCTAAAGCAAACTGTTACCCTTAGCAAAGTCCCTCTTAAGCAGAAATGTTTGTCTGCTAAGCACTCACTGATTGTGTGCAGAAGAGATTACATGGGACAGAGTATACTGTGAGCAAAAGTGTGATGTTGCTAATTTAATTTAAAAACAATACCATTTGTTTTAGAGAATGGACAGATAGAAATCAGAAAGACCTTGAAGAAATAGAAGCTGGAAATCAGTGCAATGGTCCAGACAGGAGGGAAGGCCTGTCTGAACTAAGGAGCTGGACCAGAGAGATATTCAGAAAGTGCATTCAACTTTGTGGTCTTTGTGAAGAAGTGATTGTTGGGAATGAGCAAGAAGAGGTAAGAATAATGTCCAGGTTGCTCGGTTGTAATTTAGGAAGTCAGTATTATCCATTAATAGGCACTATGTGAAGGGGAGTTAGGGAAGATCAATGAGTTCAATTTGGGCTACAGTAATGTATGGTTCTTGTGACAAATGTCCAGGAGGAGTCTGGTAGGAGAAGATCAAAGTTAGGCGAAATCCAAGCTGATGATACAGATTTAGGGAAGATCATCATCTATTACTTAATTATTCCACATCTGTAGATCTGAATGTGTTCACCCAAGAGAATGTAAAGAGAGTAGAGGGCTGAACAAAGAAGAGTTAAAGGAACAGAAAAATATAAAGAACTCTTGGAAGAAGAACATAAATAAAGACTCAGGGATATGGGGGAGAAAGAATGTCAGGAAACCAAGAGAAGATAGTTCTGAGGAGAATATTAATCAATATTTTCATTATTACATATAAAAGGACTAAGTGCAGTTGATAACCAATTGCCTCAACAAATATAATTTCAGTGCAGAGTTGAGGGTAGATATCTTATTTCCATGGGATGTAATAAAAGGATACACATGATTTGGAGAAGTAATAAATATCAGTTATTATTTATTGCCTGTCAGCTCCAAATACATTTTCAACCTCTGCTCTGTGATAGACAACACCATTCCTTCGAACACATCTCCTTTAACACAAGCACTATGTTAGGCTTTCTCAGTAAAGGACACTGGAGGGATACTACAAAGGGAAGATGTTCTCCTGTCCCTATAACCATGAGGGTGAGCTACATAGATGTGAGGACATCCTGTGAAGCTTGTCCCAGCCACAGTCCCCAGATGTGGTCCCTTGGAGACCTTGTAGCCTCAGTCCAGTGACAACCTTTCTGTACCCTACTTCACTCGGAAACCAGAGGTTGAATATGTTGCTTTAGGTCAGATTTAGGTTTTACATGAATGTTAGATGCAGTATATGAAGGGAGACTCTGGATCCCACACTGCAGTATTTGGACATTGTGTTATGGACATAAAAACCATACCAACCAAATGTGCATCTTCTGCTTCCTCCCCACCTTTGTCAACATTGCACAGCAAGTTGCACCATCAGCCTCACTATGAGGTCCCAGAGACATGAAGCATGGGTATGAGCTCATAATCCAGCAGAACATGCCCCTAAATACAAAATGCACACTTCAGGATACCATGGGTCAAAATGCAATGTAGGAACTTCAGTATAGTTAAGGTATAATTACAGTAATGCGGAGAATGCTCTGAAATACCACATAACTCTTCCCCTTCCTTTTTGGTACTATATCAGTTTTGTTCTTTGGTTTTATGTGGGGTTTTATGTTCCTATAACTATCCCACAAAAATACATCTCCATATTTTTTTACCACTCACCACAAAAGGGAAACAGATGCAACTGGAGCATCCAGCAATCCAGCTTTTACCAAACTTTCAGAAATTCATGGAGACTTTTTTTTTTTTGTCTTCTTACAGGAACTTTTGATTTTCACATTAAGAACAAAGTTTAGAGGTTAACCAAAGAATCAATCTTGAAATAGCAAGATAAAAAGAAAAGAAAAATCAAGATGTTACTTGTTATTAAGAGAAAGTGCTAACCCACATGTAACGGTCTCATTATCACCCAGTTAATATGTGGAAACTCCAATCCCCTCTACGCTGGAGATAAGACCTTTGGGGAGTAATTAGGTGATGATGGTGGAGCTCTCATGTCAGATTACTGGCTTGATAATAAGAGAGATGAGAAAGCTTGCTTCCTCTCTTTCTGCTCTTTTCTATGTGAGGACAAAGCTAAAATACCATCTGTGTAACAGGAAGATGCCCTCATCAGAACCTGTCCCTGGTAACACCTCAATCAGATTTTTCAGGCCCCTAGAACTGTTTCTATTGTTCAGTTCACCCAGTCTATGATAATTTATATAGAAGCATGAACTGATGAAGGAACCGCCCAAAAGAGAGAATTCTCCTGGGACTGGTCAGGAGGTTGTCAGAATGGAGTAGAGCAAAAGGACAGAAAGAAATGAGATGGAAGGTTTGAGATAGGTTTGAGATGGAAGAGGCAGGGCTACCATTAAGGACTGAATTATTGATTGGGTTGGAACAAAAACAGCTAGATACCTCTGGGTCAATAAAAGCCCCTCAGATTGATGTTCTTTCCAGGTACAACCTTCTAGGGAAGTCCTAAATTCCAAGCACTGCATCCAAAGTGCTATGGAAATGGAAGAGGAGAAATGGCTGGGATGGGGTGTGGGTGGGTGAGTGAGTCTGGAAACAGTTTTGCCTCTCTGACTGTGTAACAGCAGTGGTCCAAGCCCTGGGGGTGCTTACTCCTGAGAGAATATGTATATTTTCTCAGAGAATAGTTTTTGAAAATATATTTTAAGTGAAATTAACTGTCTCAGGTTATCAACTTCCAAATGTACTTCTTTCACAATTTGATCTCTCTAAAAACCACCCCTTCCTTTTTCATAATAGTCATTCTACTCTACCAAACAAGAATACATTCTTTGGTGCATTGCCCTAGTTGTAAAAATGTATGGGACATGAAGAAAGAGACAATTTGAATTATTGGTATTTCTGCTGATAAACTGCATTCCTTTACTAATTGGACTTAAAAATTGTTTTATAAATGGGAAAGTTATCCAGTTTTTATGTTCAAAATTTCAGGTGTGGTCTATAGTGTTGTCTACTGCTAATTCATTAAAAATACTTCTGATTATAGATCATTATGCTAAATTTGGTATACAGTCAGAAGTGACATAAAAAGTTGAGTTATACTGTTTTAATAATACCACTCTTGCACCCATTAACTTTTGTAGGTGAACAATATTTTTGAACATTTTACAGTTGTAAACAATTTTTAAATAAATAGAACTATTATTCTTGTTTCATTCAATAGTATGTAATATTCATCCATAAATTCTTGAAATATTTGAAAAACAAATCTCATAGAATGCATTTTCAGTAAAACTTTACCCTTTTACTTAATAAATGTGCATTAAATTTTAGAACCTATTTGGATTCTTTGGGTTAGCTGGGTACTAATAATAATGGAATCGATAAACATAGAGCATTATTGTAACATTTAGAGCTATGCCCACAGAAACCCAAAGGATAATTGAAGCCTTATTTTATAATAAGGCATAAGAGAATACATCAGATTTTACACAAAAGTCTTCAAAAAACGCAACTCAAGACCTCAGTATTATGGCAAAAGTCATCTATTTCTTCATTTGTCTGGAGCAGCTGGTGGTTGGCTCAGCGATGCTGCTTATCTCGGCGGGTCTTGCTCACACATCTGTGTTGGCTGGATGCCGACTGATCTAGGCTGGGATAACTGGGGACACTCAGCTCTGCTTCAGGTGCCTTTGATCCTCTAGTAGAGCAGCCCTGGCAGAAGCACAAGAGAGAAGAGCAAACCTAGTCACTCAAGAGCTTCATGTGCCTCGGCTCATATCACATTTGCCACTGCTACGTTGGCCAAAGCAAGCCACCAATTAATGCCAGGGTCCAAATGGGAAGGTAGGATAAAGTTACAAGGGAAAGCATTAGGGCCAGTTCTTCAACCTCCCACAGGATGGTGACTAGAAGACGTTCATGTATACAATATGTAAGAATAAATCCTGTTGGGAAAATGAAGGGCAAATATGAACTCAGAAGGAAAAGGACCAATACAGAATTTATGACTTTTAAAGAAGAGCTTGTGTGGTGTTTTTAATATGGATGATGGAGGGTATCAAATCCTTATGAATTTAGATTACACTGGATATATTTTTAAACGTGATATAGCAGTTCTATTTTAAAATGTCAATATTTTCAACATGCTAAAATTATATCCTTTGCAACTATTAAAACTTATGATGAAACTAAACTAAAAAAAGTATAAGTAGTGAATAGATTTCTAAAATTATCTTAGGGAGTATGTGAGAAAAGGAATTTGAATTCTACTGATATTGAATTTCCAGAACACAAAGAGAGTGTGGAATTTCTTAAAGACTGGTGAATTGGAGGAAGCTTGGGTCAGATCAAAGTTCATCACATTTGGGAACCTCATCATAAGCTCCAATGAATCAGCAAGGCCAATATCACACTTGTGTAGAGCAAAGCCCAGCCAGTTTTTGGTAAAAATTTAAATATAAATTTAAAAAGACTTCTGTGCCCTTTGGAGAGCCCCTACATTAAGTCAGAAAAAAATCTAGGCCTTATAACATGGTTAGAAGTCTAACACTAGAAATCATTGAATTAGACCATAGGTGTACAACTCAGAGGTGACTGAAATAGGAATGGGAAGTTAGAGATTAAAATAGAAAGTACATGACAAGACCTCATAGATTGGTAGTAGAAGAAAGCTCAACATACAGAAGTCTCATTATGGAGCCATGTCCTCTTAAGATGAGTAATTATAACTGGTATCATTTGTCAAACCAGATACCAAAGTTCAGGCCATATCACTTTAGCAATAACAGTGCAGGACACACACTGAACAAGGCCACATCACAGGATATACAATGAGGACAAGAGCCAATGGCTAGAATCAACAGGGGTAGAGTTTCTTGTAGAGGACAGCATCAGGACCAGATATGCAGCCCTCCAGAAGATTGTGCTGGATTCTCCCTGCATCCAGGCAGCATCTTAGGAAGAAAGATAGGGAAGGGCGATTGTTGGAGAGGTGGATTGCCTTCTGAGTTACGATCCACAGAAGATGATTAAAGAAGAGACTGAGATATTTCAATTTAAAAGATTAAATGGCTTCTGACAACTGCATAAATGTGTGCTTGAGACCAAAATATGATGTGATAGGAAAATTCATATTTTATGTTTGTTTTACATTTAAGTTGCAGTGTACTTACAGTAGCTCAGATAGGAATAACAAGAAAATTTCTGGCTCATAAAAACCTAAGAAAATCTAAATAATCTATTTTAAATAATAATTCAGAGGTAAATATTAATTTTGTAGTATTTTCCTTCAGATCTTTTTATATAGTTGAACATTTGATACAAATGAAAGACAATATGCATTAACTCAAGGACAAAATTTTACTGCAAGATAATTTAAAAACTATATGTTTATATATGTTATATATAATAGGATATAAATGATCCATCCAGATGAGAAATTTCTTATCAAGTCATTAAAATCTATAATGTAGATTGTGGGATTCTTTATCTGCTCATGTTATGAATGAGTAGTGTCTCAGTTTGATGGAAAAACTAAATTATCAAAGTATCAAGATTTAGTCCTGCGTGGAGCAAATAAATTTAACTAAATGATTTCTTAATTTTCCTTCCAAATCCTATGATTTAATGAGGTTGTGCAGAAAGATAAGTAAACCCCCAAATGCTGTCAACATTAAGTGTTTTCCTTTAGAGATGTGGCTTAGAGTCTGGATAGTAAGGGAAGTGTGACCTTTTCCAGTGAAGGACTGAGACTTATTACATGTATTCATGAGGCATTTACCGAAGCCCATTAGAGCAATCACTTAGGTCTCTTTGTTGTGAGGTCAAAAAAATAGGATGCAAATCAGTTTGGAGTATTTTCTAGGACTGCCTTGAAGAAGGGACCCAGGTATGTATGTGCCAAAATAAATAAGTAATCATTCTGTGCCAATCACAATCTAGGAGCAGAAATCATAATAGCTCTTTGAACAGAGAAGAGTTAATATGCAGAAATAAGTAGAATAAAAAAATTGCTAACTCTATTCAATGGAAAGGCAAAACAGAACAAAAACCCTAGGGCACATTGGAGATGGTAGCTCCTAGATGCTACACCTAGGCTGAGAAGATAATTTGAAGAAGGTTTTTCAAGTGGATAAAAATCAGGCACAGGCAGGCTGGTTCTACCAGTGTTATGTAAATTCCAAACTGGAATTAGCTGCTGCTTCTGCAAAGAACTGCAGCTGTCTGTCAGGTGAAGATGGAAGACTGTGGTAACCTAACACAAGGAGGAGGAGGAAACAAGTGGGAAGGAACAAGTCCCTTCTTCCCCTCCAGCTCTGTGGTCTTCCTCTAGCACCCCCTTCTGGCACAGTCCTGCAAAACTGACATGGGGTTTGTAGAGTTCCAGCTCTGGCACTTAATAATTAGAACAGATTAAAAAAATATAAGGACAAAAATTTGTGAAATTTATAGAAGACAAGTCTGTGTAAGTGGGAAATTCTTCTGAGACGAGGACCTCAGATGTTAAAGAGTTAAGACTCTTTCCCCAAATCATAGACCTAAAGTATAACAGAATTATATTACTTCAATCCACTGATTCTTAATCCATGGTAATTTTCACTATATAATATCATCTCTTTTTTTTTAAAGAGAGAGAGAGGGGGGGGGAATTTTAATATTTATTTTTTAGTTCTCGGTGGACACAATATTTCTGTTTGTATGTGGTGCTGAGGATCGAACCCGGGGCCACACACAGGCCAGGCAAGTGCGCTACCGCTTGAGCCATATCCCCAGCCCATAATATCATCTTACCTAATGCCAATCTAAAGAATTTTAGTGGTGGCGTTAGGATTTTTCCTTCAAATAAAGCATGAGCTAAATTGGATGTTACCTGCCATGGGCCATTTTCATTTTCATTTAGCCCCATATTCATGGGCAAAAAAAAAAAAAAATCTGTTAAATAGTGGGTTAATCCACCATTGTGCCCACATGCATCATTTTGATTCAGTCAGTAAAAGTTGACTTAAAGATCTATATTATCAAATGTCACTCTCAGGGTACAAAGGCAGGAGGAGAGTTTTCAATGTATTGAACATAACTATCACCTGGTTCTAGACTGTTCCTATGGAGCATGTTCTTCATGAATAAGATGAAAAGGGCATAGTTTCTACAACCATGGAATGCACATGATAATCGAGTCAGCAGCATGATGGATAAAAGTGATCTGTAAAGTATTAAGCTGTTACATGAAGAGCAGCACAAAATGCCATTACATGGAGAAGTAGGACATGAGACTTCTGTGCCTCCTTACATAGGAACTAACTCATTTCATTTATTTGAATCGTGGACAATGACCCTACTAATATTAATACATTTGCCCCCATAATTAGACCCCATGAAGCAACTCCCAAATTTTTAGGAACATTTTTTTCTTAGTTTTAGAATGGTTACTATGATTTCCCAAGTAAGCAATGGACTTTCACAGATAGAGGCAAGTTCACACATTTATCCTGGAGTTAGTGTGGGGTGAGCCACTACAGTAGAGAGACCACCATTGATATGCCCTGCCCCAAAGTGTTTCATGGAACAAATTACACTATAGCCAACTTGGTGCTTTTTATAAGGAAGAAGAATAAACATGAACTTCTAAGGCCCTGGCAAAGTATAGTGACATACAAGTTCAGAAAAAAAAGAAGCTAAAGGAAATAGGAATAGATGAACTGCCAAGAAAACCCATTTTATTTTTTATATTATTAATCTTCTTATATGTGCAGGAGATCTAGGAGGTCTGTTAAAAAGTAAATGAAAGGTGGAACATTTGTATTTATATTATGTGTGTATAAAATTATATATTTATATTGTATGTTTATGTACCTGCATAATGTCATATTCATAGAAATCATTAATCATTATTTATTTGGTACTATCTAAATCACATCAAATAGATATTCTCTCAGTGTAAGATCCAAATTACAACAGTCTTGGTTTTAGCTCCTCTCTTCTCTGTTTCTGTCTTTTGTCTCTGATCCTCTGGTTCTGGGGTTTCATTCAAAATGCACAGCAGCCTGAAGGCAGAGAAAGCTGCATTTTGAGAAGTTGGGGTGACATTGGGGTCAACCTTGTGCTCATTTCATGACAGCATATCAGATTTGATCCTCTGTTTCCTGGGAATCAGAACAAATAGGTTATATCTGAACCAGAGAATAATCAACAAATTCTGAAGACAACCCAACAGTGTAAGCTATGTTGGTGAGTCAAGCTATGCAGAACTTCTATCACATAAAAGGTCCATGTTTGTCTCCATCAATAGGCCTTGAAACTGATGCCAATATAAGGTTATTCACAAATAGATCACGCTGAAGCCTTGGTGATTGCCTTCTTGAGTTCTGCTTTCAATAAGCTCTTAAAAATTTATTTATCACTTGAGCCATTTGGTGATAAATGGAGTTCATTCTCTGCATCCTTTAATTAATTAGTTGGCTTTCTATGCTATTTATAGAGGCAGAAGTATATCCTTCCTCCTTTTGGGAGGTCTCTCGCACACAGCCTTTGAGAAAGCCTTGTTTCATAGCCCTGGGGGGTGCTAGCTGTTGGTAAAGCTATTCGATCTTCAATAGCAAGTGGAAGATCTTTCCAGGCAATCAGGTTTTCCTTTACCCCAAAAGGGAAAGTAAATATCCACTGGGTTGTTCTTCTCTGGAAATGTCTTTAGTTTCACTGCAATTTCCATCCAACGCAACACGCATTCTGTCAGGCTATGGTTCAGCCATTAGGTTGCTAATTAAGTTAACAAGTGCTGTGTACAACTTAATTTGGCAACAAGCTATCTTACAGACTGTTCGATAAGAAAAGCAGCATTCTGTAATGATTCTGTTTTTAAGCTTGGAATTAAGCTAAAAACCATAATGATCCCAGTGAAGCAATGTCTGATAAATGTGTTCAAAGTGCAGAAGATGAGAATATACCCTTTTGCACATCGGATACTCAGACCTTTTATTTACAGATTTCCTGTACAGCGTTGCTGGAATGGGGGGTAATTACCTGTGTACATTTTTAATTCATCATAATTCAAATTAAATGTGTTTCTCTGCCCAGCTTCCTTCTTGCAGCTGTCATTCTGTACAACTGCAAATTGACTTTTAATAATGTATTTCCATTGCAGTTGACTAATTGTGGATATAATTTATCCTCTTATTATCCTCTGTTGATATTTCCCTTCTCCAGTTTCTAGGAGCTAAAAAGGAAACTCATTGGTTCATTTGTTCACTAAAAGTGTATTGAGCATCTGCTGTGTCCAGGCAGTATATAAGGCTCTCCAGACTCAGAGGGGAGAAATATGCATGCAATGGGCTCTTCATAGAGATTACAAAAGGATAATTTTATGTGTATTGCATCAAAGAAAATAGTTTGAGGAGAAATAAGAGACCAAGGCTTAGGTATATGATGAAAATATATCTAAACTTTATTAACCAAAGAAATAAAATTTAAAAAGCAAATCATCTAATCTCTCTGGCCTTCATTAGTTTATTTGTAAAGTGAAAAGCCTGTCCTATTTTTAAGTGTTTCTCAGCAGATTTATTAAATAACCCAAATTCCTTCATGACCTACCCTCAACCAAATGCTATTTTCTCAACCTAGAATTCCTATCTCCTTACCTTCAAAATTTCTGCATATTAGAAGGCTATTCAAAAAAGTATGCAGTCTAGTTAATTGTATTTCACAAACATCCATCTCCTGGTTTTGATAATGTGCCATGGTTATGTAAGATGATACCATCGGGAGAAGCCAGGCAATGAGTACACACCTTTTCTCCATATTATGTTTGGACCTTTTTGTAAGTTTTTATTTCAAAATAAAATGTGTTATAAATTCCCTGGGGAAAAAAAACTTACCCAAATTTCACAGCCTACCTCAAAAATTGAAATCAAAACTTAAATTCATCTCTTCCCCCTTCCCCTTTATGGTAATATTCTGACTGCATTGTAGTTAGAATTCCACCTGCCTCTTAATTTTCAACTCTGAGAGAGAGAACTGCATCATATTTATCTCTGTATCCTCTGCAGACCTTAGAATAGTTGCTTTTCTAACCCAGGTTCATTCAATTAAATCCAACAAGCTTGGTTCAAAACAGTGGTAAAAATGTGTTCTTACATCTCTCCTCTCATCAGGGAAGCTCGGCCCTCCATTCTGTTTTCCCTTTAGGGGCACTGGACAGACTCTGTATGCAGAACATGTGTAGCTTACTGTTCACATGCTCATTTTCTCCAAGTGCCTACCAGGAAAATGTGACTGGCAGCAACATTCACCTGGTTACCAAGGACCAACAGAGTTCATTAACAAGCCATGGCAGAATATAGTACATAAATAACTAACGGCACATGATAGAAATAAGGGTTCTGTTGTATAAACATTCAGGTCCTATGATATCCTGTTCTGGATTTCTTTTTCAAATGAAAAAACACTTAAAATAAAGCACACTTTTCTTGAGTTCTGAAGATGCATCCCCTGAAGTTTTGTGAGAACTTGAGTTTCAACATTAAAACATAGCTATATAACATAAGTGGAAATTGACAAGACAAGAATGGGCTCCAAAGGACGTTTCCACCCACCTATAACTTGTAGGAGTTGGCAGCAGTTTGTAGCAGTTGGGATCAGCCAATTGCAGCTACTAAGATAAAGACTTCTCTGTGTATAGACCTTATTATATGTTAAATATAGGTCACTAAAATTATTAAAATGTGATTTCAGTAAAATCTATTGAAATACCAAACAAACTTTAAGTCAACAGGTATCACTATTTGGGAACATAAGTAAGCTATTGGAAGAAACATAATAATAATACCAAGGACAGAATTTTGCAAAAGCTAACACAAATTTAACTGTTTATACTATATGATTTTAAATGATATTAGTACTTAGAATTTAAACTTAGAATGTAGTACTTAGAATGTAAACTCTTACAGTTATTCTTTTTCCCCAAATCCTTGATGAGTGTATATGGTTTAAGGTCTTATATTTTGATTCATTTTAAGTTGATTTTAGTCTTCTCTTTTGTATAATCTCTTCTGTTCTAAGAATTGTACTAGCTCTCCAAATGAGTTGGGAATTTTTTTTCTATTATGAAAATATGGAGGGAAAATACACATTGATGTATGCATTTATTGTTTCTGGAATTCCACAGAAAATCTATCACAGTGGTTCCCTTGAGGAAGAGGGATAATGATGTAGAAAACAGGAAGTGATGATGAAGGAGAGGGAGACTATTTTCATTACAATTTCCTCAGGCTGTTTGGTTTATTTATCATGTCTATATTTTACATTATTTCTCATGGAAAAAAAAAGTTAAAGAATGAAGTCTTCTGTGTACCTCAATCTTCAGTAACTCCTCCCTGCACCTTTATAACAATATGAGAGGCAGCCTCCAGGGTGTGCACACAGAGCCCAAGGGAAACACCTGGGGTGCCTTCCAGTTGAGGTTTTGACTATATGGCTCCCATGTTAATCACTCCAAAGGGATGTGTGATGTTTAGCTGCTGAGCACGCAGATGCTCACCATCCTGCACACGGCCCCATGAGACCTGCTCTAGGTGCAGGGAGGGTCCACCTTGCCCAATCCTAGACCAACCAGTACATCACATGAGGCCCTCTGATGACCTTTACCTATCCAACCGCAATGAGTCTCAATACACTTGCTGGGGTGAGGGGTCAAAGAAACTGAAGTGTCTCCTGAGTACAAAGTGAGGCCTGGAGCTGCTCCCCCTTCTCTGCCTCCAAAGGGTAGCACACTCTTGGGAAGACTCAGGACCCAGGAGATGTGCAGAAAGTAGGCTCAGGCAGAACAACTGAACTTTCCCAATAAAACCATCCCTGAAACTCCAGGACTATTCCATTACCTGAACAAACAAGCCTATTTTATGTGTAAGTCAGCATGAATTGGGTCTTATTGTACTTGCCATAAAATGTTTCTTAACTGTCAGCAGAGAAATGTGCCACTCAGTTTCCAACTCTGGAAGAAAAAAAAAAGATAGAAACAAGGCAGCACTTGCGCTCTCAGTGAAAAGAAATACTTAAGACAAATCAGCAGTCTATATTCTAGAAAATATGCCTTTCAAATTAGTGGTATCACTTTAATCATCAGACCTATGTTGTCAACTCTGGAGACAATTGGTCTCCTAAGTGGCAGAGACAGCAGAGCCAGGTTGAAACTTCACAAGTTCCACTGTAATTTTAACCCCTCCACTGCTGACTTTGGGATTCACTGAATGTTTTTGGAACTTATTTTCCACAATTAGACCATGGGTACAATCTTTGACTCCTAGCAGGGTTTTTGTAAGGGTTGCATGAGAGAAGAAGTGTTAGGCATAGAATAAGTGTTTAATAAGTCACAGAGCAGTGTGGTATTTTTCTTATTAACACAAGTACTGTGTTTTCTATCACATGGCTGTACCCAAGGTTTACCAGCCTGGGGAATCTTTTTTAAAGAATAAGCTCAATTTTGTTCCTTTTCCCTGTCTTCTTCCCCTTCCAGAATAGAGAGAAACCTAAAAGTTGTGCCTGAGACACTTACCAATCCTTGAGGTCACTGGCTGTGCCCTCTAACTCCTACCTCTGTTGCCTAGGCTTTCGGCCTCGGTGTCCCTCTGCTCTGTCTTTGCCTGCACATCTGCCACCAGGCATCTCTGAGCCCCTGTGGCCTTCCTGGGGCTGATGCAGGCAACCAGACTGTTTTCTTCCTCTGGGCGGGTTCAGGCACCCTACTCCTGTGCTGCTCATCTGCTGGACCTCACAGCACATGGTGATGCTGGGATCATCTCCCTTCCCAGTGTTCTTGCAAGTCCCACCTTTGCCAAGTCTTGCCTCTGGTCCCACAGCCAGATGCTGACCTGTCCCTTCTTCCCACACCTATGTGGATTAATTCCCCTCCACAGGGGATGAAACCCAAATCTGTACTCCAAGTTTCAATTTGTGAAATACCAGTATGTAATCTTAACAAAAGAAGCTTACCTTAGTCTCAGTCACTAAAACAGCTCTGGGAAATATTTCTCTATTTGTGCATTTTCGTTATATATTACAGCTTTCTCCTATAATATAGTATGTGGCTATAAAGTAGTGGGTATAAATGTGGTCCAATTTATTTTTCGTGCAATAAATATGGATTTAATGTTTTATTATAAATTGCTGCTAGTGTAAAAATTTACCTCTTCTAATAGCATACTTTATTATTTTTGAAGTTGCCAAGGTGATCTTTTATTATTTTATGTAGTTGATAACTTTATTTTGCAATTGACAGAAATAATTTTCAGACTAGGGTATGCCTTCTCCACAAAGCAAATAAATAGTATTTGCATGTGAGTAAAGAGAAAGAATAGGCCTCACATAAAAGTAGAATAATATAAAGGACCATGATTCAATTTTATAGTCTTTCTGTCTATGATACAACGTTTGACTTGTAACCTTCCTTTTACGTTCACCATCTGCATACTGCTGTGGTACAGGAAATGGGAGATGAGTCCAAGTCGTTTGGATCTATAATATTAAGTATGAACATAACATCTAAATAGAATGAGCCTGGTCTGGAGCAGTGGACTAGAAGTCATATAATTTCTGTCTCCCAGTCACCATTCATTTGTTATGTCCTTGAACAAATCATTTAACCTTCCTATGCCTCTGACTTCTCAATGAAATAAGATAATACCCACTCCTATCACAGGCATTTGCAGAAAAAAAAGAAAAAGTTAGAACTATACGGCTTTTATATAAAAGGGCTTTGGAAAAATAATTTCTGGGCAGTAATTTGCAAACAAGCCAAATCTACCTCCATACCATCTTTATAGGTGCAGATTCCTTGTTAACTTCAAGGGAGGGAGACAGACACATAACTCCAGCTGGGAGGCCAGACTAATATAATAATAACAACATCTATCAAGCACTTACTATGTGTCAGGCACTGCTCTAAGTGCTTTACATATATTACCTCTATTAATCCTCACACTAACTATATCAGGCAGGCACTCTTGTTAGCTCATTGAGGTTAATAGATGGTCCAAGGTGTTACAAGTGACTCAGGGTGGAGCCATGTTGAACTCTAGTGGTGCTGTCTGTAACATTTGGCACTAGCCACCCCTGGGCACATCCACCCACACTCTGCTATAATGTCTCCCAGGATTAGACAGGCCTGGGCTCACCTGGGGCTAACATCTGGATGGGTTCTGTTCATCCTAAGGGAAGACATGAACAAGGAACACAGATTTGGATCAAAACTGAGGAGGTTGGAAGAAAATGAGGACGTTTTTCTAACAGTCTGATACTTGTAACTTGGCAAGTTCTCTGGACAGGCCAGTACCTCTACGGATGGCTATTGGGTACCTACTATTCTTGGCCCTGTTGTTGCCACTGAAGATTAATCAATGAAGAGGAAAGAGTTCCCATCTTGTAACTTGGCAGTATAAAAATTTTTAATTTGTTTTTAATTTGTTTTAATTAGTTACACATGACAGTACAATGATCTTGACATATCAAACATTTGAATCAGATGGGGTATAATTTCTCATTTTTCTGAGTATACAGGTTGCAGAATCACATTGGTCATGCAGTCATGTATATACACACAGCAATAATAATGTCTATTATATTCTACTATCCTTCCATTGCCCCCTTTCTCTCCCCTCCCCTCCCATCACTTCTCTCTACCCAATCTAATGTGACACACTATTTTTTTCAGTATGAATTTTTTAAAAAGACTATAGCTAGTATTTAAAAGAAACGTGAAAATTATTTTACTCAAGAATGATTTATTGATGCTCATTGTGTCCAGGTGTTTTGTCAGGCACAGGAATTTATCCAACAGATATTTTTAGAGCATCTACTGTATATGAGGTGGTTTGCTGAGGGCTGGGGGCTTCTGGTCAACAGGACAGATTTGCTTCCTGCCCTCACGGAGCTCCCATGCTGGCAGAGAGGACAGACGTTTAAAAGATAATTGCACAACAAAATATACACTGAAAAGAGTGAAAACTCGTATAAAGAGATTATAAGATTTATAATTATAAGAGCTCCTATAAGAGCTAATATTATTGGAACTCATAGTATTGGAACCTAGTCAGGGCAAGAGAAATTTCTTTGAAAAATTAACATTTGATCAGATTCTAAGAGATGAATAGAAATTAACCAAGCAAAAAAGGAGGGAAATAACTTTCCAAGCCAAAGCAAGAGATGAGAAAGAGGAAACGCGTGTGAGAAACAAAGAAGGGGGAGTGCAGAAAGCAAAGGCAATCTCTTGGGGAGGGAGGTGAGAGGGAATTGATACTCAAGACGAAGGGACTCCAGGAGACTAAGTGGCATGACCAAAAAGAGTGATAAGTGATACATTATTATTACTGTGTGTATATATGTGACTGCATGACCAATGTGATTCTGCAACCTGTATACTCAGAAAAATAATATATTGTATCCCATGTGATTCAAATGTATGATATGTCAAAAATAAATAAATAAATAAAGCTGAGAAAACTACTCAGCTACAAAAAAAATACAGATAAGTCTCTTGAAGAGTCAACATTCTGGGGGGAAAACAGGTATTTTCAAATATGACTGGGAGACACAAGTTGGCATAAAAATTTTGTTGGGCAAGTGGGGAATATCTCTACATTTAAATACATTTATATCTAGCCACCAACCCCTCATGCTCCATAGAAATCCCAGAGTATAAAAAATGATATTAATATTATTGAAAATTAGTGTAGTCCAGTGTCTATCAAAAGGGTAGAAAACTAACACAAAATAGTATAGCCATAAAATGAGTTACTATGCAGCCTTTTAAAAATAACAGGGTTATGGCTCAGCGGTCAAGCACTCTCCTGGCACATGCGGGGCATGGGTTCGATCCTCAGCACCACATAAAAATAAAATAAAGGTATTGTGTCCAACTACAACTAAAGCAAAATATTTTTAAAAATTAATGAGATTAATATGAATTCATTACCCTATAAAGATGTTTTCAAAATGAAACAGTGAAGTTCAGAATAAAAGTATAGTTTTATCCTGATTTTCTTAAACTAAATCTCTCTCTCTCTCTCTCTCTCTCTCTCTCTCTCTCTCTCTCTCTCTCTCTATATATATATATATATATATATATATGAATACATATATATTTTGACAGGGGCTTCATACTTCAAACACTCCTATCTTCCTAGATTTTATCATAATGATTACTTATTAAAATGTAATAGTTAGAATGATAGATAAATAAAAAATAATTTTAAGGAGTACGCACTTTTTTGGTACACACATTTTTATAATTAAAGGACAGAAAAACAGATAACAAGACAGATGGACAATGTCAGAAGCTCATTAATATCAGTCAGCACACTCCTCTGCTTTAAATGAATGTGACATATTCAAGTTTACACAGGAAGGGAACAAATTCCTCTTCCAAAATTTCACATAATGTATTATTGTTTATTTAATGGTATTTATTACTGATATAATAGGAAATATTTGTAAATAGCAATGTTTCTATTTGTGCCATACACCCTAGGCCTCAGAACAATGAATGGCTTATTGTAAGCAACCAAAAAATAATAATTACTGATTCACAAGGCTATGATAAAAGCTTATTCTAATCTCTTAAACTCAGAAAATCAACCTAGGAAACAGAGGCCATTGTGAGGCAGGCAAGCCCTTGTCCAAACCACAGATTTGCCACCTAAAGGGAACGTTCCTACAGACTACTAACAAAAATGGTCATACGGGCTACTCATTCTCATCTCTGCACTGGTGTTTCTGCAGACACCACAGACTTCCTTTAAGGGTACTGTCACAGCTGACTAGGATCTCATCAAGGACCTTTAATGTCCATTAAAATCATTTTAGATGCTCTCAGCTGAAGCTAGCAAACTGTCATTTAATTATGCAGGATTTCTGATTGCTCATCATCAACCCCATTCTCATTCAGCTCTTCACCCCTGTGTGTCTCCTCTATGGAGAGTTCCCATTAATCTGAATCGTGGCTTTTGTCAAGGAAGATGTGAGTGGGCACAATGAGGGAGAAGAGGATGAGTCAGAGCATGAAAAAAATTAGACAGTGAACAGGTCTTTTCTCCAAAATTCCTATAATGTTGCCTCATTCACCACCTTGCTTATCTGATAGCCATTTAAAATTTTTTAAATCTCACTTTTTAAACTAAAAACCAATGTGAATACATTTCAGATGAATGAGACTTATAAAAGAGTTATATGTTTTCAGATTAAAAAGTAACGTCCCATTGACCACTGATTAAATGGGATTTAGAGACACATTGAAAAACAATTTAATAGTATTCCTTGAATAGAATAGAATGAAAGTTATTTTATCACGTTTTCATAGGAAATATGCCTTATGTTTTGACATGAAGGATAGCAACTTTAGAACAATAACGCAAGCTACTCTCTAGAGATAACTTTGAATTATATGATTTAAGAATTCTCTAACAATGCCAAACGAAAGCTCTCAGGCTAATATTCAACCATTCTTAGTTCGGTATTTCATATTCTATGAGGATTCTAAATTTCAACCATTTTAACTTCTTGAGATTAAATAATTCAAAAAGAAAAATATATGCAGGTTATTCTTTTAAACACTTGTGTCCCTGCACCCTTTCACCAATTTGTACTTCAGATTGGAAAACAATGCAAATGAATCCTTGTTTTTCTCTTTCTGTGATAGAGTGTATGCCCCCCTCCCCACTATAAAACAATTAAGGACAACTATGGATGAACCAATTGAGATAGCTTTTCAAGGGAAATACATTAATTCTGTTTGCAGTACCGTTTCATTGGAAGTCATTGACAGTTGATATTTGACAACCTGAAAGCATTTCCAGATTTAGAGCAGGTGCAGAATCCAATAGGCATACTCCTCCAACAGAACAACAAAGCCCTCCTTGATGTGATTAGACTTATTATTCTGTGATTGCTACTTCCTGATCAGGGATACATTCAGTTATTTTTAAAAAGTGCTGTAGAATTACCCTTGGATTATGTATAAAATTGTTGGGGGGAAAGGGAAAGACACAAGAGAAGGCTCTTGAGTACTTTCAGTTGATAGAGGCTGAATGACAGCTCCAGGTGGAATTCTATACAACAGAGGACCCTGATTAATACATTGTGCTTGTTTAAAGGTCGTGGAATACAGCAAAGTATTTTTGAAGATGTTTGAAGAAAGTATAAATTGGTGTAATGTATGAGGCCCTCATTCTCTGAACATGTATACACACATATATATACACACACACATATAACTGTATATACACACACACACACACACACACACACATATAACTGTATATAACTATATATATTCAGTTAGCCACAAAGAAAAGTAGGCTGACCTTCAGTATTAGTGTCAGTTCAGGATGAAGGAGTAGAAATGTCAGGCAATGTGTGGGAAATCAAGATCTATCAATAGAGCATTTGTAAGATGGAAAAAACATATGTGTACTTTAGAAGAAAATTTGAGGTATTTGACCAGGGTCAGATCCCTGGATAACAGGATAAAACACATAAAATTTGACAGGCCATAGGAGACAGAAGGAAGACATAAACTCCCAATAAAGAATGCTTTAAATCCAGAATAATTCTCACAGCCAAGGGCTATTCTCTATGGATTTCTTTTCTAAGTCTCCTTAATTTCAACCTGGTAGTAACTTTCATTTTAATTAAATAAATAGCTATCTGAGCACAACATTTACATCAGTAGTTTCCAAACTTGTCTACATATTAGAATCATATTGATGTCCAGGTCTCATCAACAGATTTCAGATTCAGTTGGCCAAGAACTAGGACAACAAGCAACAAATTTTCTTAAAAGGATGTTTAACTAGGATTGGAAAAGAGTCATTTATGTATAGTCTGGTACTCTGGAAAAAATTGTGTGTGTGTGTTTTATTGAAATTTATATTTATACATTATTTTTATATGTAAAGATATACATATAAAATGTCTACATAAACAGTTTTAAAAACCTTCTGAAAACATACACACATAATAATGAATATGTCACAAAATGTACAAATGAAACCAAGTACTCCTGTTACTTTTCAAATAGTTGAAAACAAGAGTAGAAAATGTATTGAGAAATTCCATGGAAAGTGATAACTATGGAAATTAAGGTTCTCATATTTAACTGTATTAAAATAACACTGCAAATATTAGAAAAGGAGACAATAATGAACCTATAGAGAAGCAATGGACATTAGACACTTTTCAGTTTGTGTCTCATTTCTGGAACTCATAATGTTGTCTTTATGTGATTCAGGATCTCTAAGCAAAGACGTATATCAAGTGCTTGAGATGCATGATGTAGGGTATGAAATACAATTCATTTAAATAACTACATTAAATATGTTTCTCTGACCCCTAGACTCAACTTTTTAAAATAAAAGTGAAAAGGTGTCATTCTGTCAAGGAAGCTGTGCTTGTGTGGTAACAGGAGATACAATGAACTTTCTGTACTTCCTATTCAATTTTGCTGTGAACCCAAGACTTCTCTAAAAATATTCAAAAAACTAATAATAAAGGTAGTTCAAAAAAGTCAAAAGTCAATTTATAGAAGAAGATGCACTCTGTTACTTGACTCTACAGCCAATGTCTTACCTTTATTGACTAATTAGCTGTGTGCTGTCCTTCTTCTTCTTGCTTCTCCTTCCTTGGATTCTGCTTCTTTGTTAGTATCATTAGAAGCCTAAAAAAATAAGCATGAAATTGGCTATAAAGCCAGTTATTCTCTTCTTATTTCCAGAACTTGGAAGAACGAGAAAAAATTCAAGAATTATAGGAGAGGATAAGAAGTGGAAAGCCCTTGAGTGAGGAGCAGTTCATTTTCTTTTCTTTTATTCATGTAGCATGACCTGGAACAACAATTTACATTAGGTGAACGTCATCAACTTGCCAGATGATGTCACACAGTGATCTGGAGAACTATGCTGTTTGCCATCAACCTGTTGCAAATAGTGGACTCTGTATTATTCTCCTCTTCAACCAGTTATGTATTTATAACACCTTATCTTTGCAAATGGCTCCTCTCTCATTTATGAGCATAACACAAACCAATATATATTATGGTACTTTGAGGGCAACACACTAGGTGTTTGACCTTGAAGTGTCCCTAGAGCCAAGAGATTTTATGTAGTATATTTGGATAGACATTTAGTGGGAATATGACATTATCCACAGGGAAGAGTTGATGCTGGGCCAGAAGGCAACAGTCAGACCTCTACTCTGAAAAGGGGAAGCTATTGCCTAAGCAGAGTGAATTAGCATTATTCTCCAACCAACTGCAGGATCAATTAAATGAAGTCCAATTAAGTCTCTTTTTGCATTTTCTACTAGGATATCATTTGAATAAGATTGTGTAAATGGACTTTGTAACTCAGGGCTTTCAATAATAGTCTTAGCCAAGAATGGCATATTCTTTGAAGCACAGTGCATATGCTTTTTGAAATGAGCTGTAAATGCACATGCACAAACACTTCCCATGAAAATATACACAGGCATAATTAATATACAGGTTTGGTGTCAGCTTAGACTCTTTTCAATAATGCTTCCTACCAGGGTATTTGCAATGCCCACAGTAGGTGAAGCAAGGGTAGGTTTCAAGCCATTCTTCCCCAAAGCTACACTAGTAATAATGATGATAATAGTATTAAACACTTATTATGTACTAGGCACTATTCCAAATTCTAAGTAAGTATTCTACATGCTTCTACTTATTGAATTTTCACTTTGGTTCTCCATTTTACAGATAAGAAAACAGGCATGTTTTCTAAACCAATGACCTAGAAATACCCAGATGCTTTTTGGTGCACATGGAAAATTCATAGGATCTCTTAAATGGCTATTTAAAAAAAAATACCTGTAGTCTTTATTTCAGCTGTCTGACTATTCTGGTCAGTAGGAATTCTGACCAGGCTCTGCTGGCCTCATATGGGAAAAATTTACATGAGTCTGACTAATCCACCCCTCTCTTCAACCACCACCAACCCCTCACTATCAGGATTCCATTTTACAGAAATGAGGGGTAGGAGTCTTGAGAAAGCTGAAGGAGCTATGCCTTATTTAAACACTCTAATTACTGCCATCATTGGTTAGCAACTCTTCTCCACATTGTCTTTTGACTAAATGAGTGTGTTTGCATTTTTTCTCACGATCTATTGTTGTTGGGTTTTTTTTCTTTCTTTTCTTTTCTTTTTTTTTTTTTTTTTTTTGGCTTAGACTATGAAATGCCCAAGATCTTATAACACACACAAAAAAATAATTTTCTCCTAACGCAATTGCTTCTTCCCTAGATCCAAACTTCTATTTTGAAACTCAAGGGTACACAACAATGATGACTTGCTTTCATTTTGCAATTTTTTAGAAAAGCCTGGAAATAGGGCATGTGAAAGTGCTCTTGGCACCCAGGGCAGGTAGAAGGGTAGGAGTAAAAATAATTTCAGGGAGGAAATACCAGTTGATTTCAGAGACTTGCTCAAAATCTTTCTTCTGTGTCCTGGATTCATATTTCTAAATTCTAAAAAGATAATTTTACCCAAAATTCTTGCCAGTAACTCTAAGTTAAATTACTCAAATAAATATTTATCTCCAACTTTCATTGCTAATTATTTGTATTCTCAATATAAATGAACAAAGCTCTGAGAACTATCAAGGTACCCAGGCAGAAGATGGAAGAATCTCAACCCTGCTTTCTCTTGCCCCCACCCCCATCCCCACTTCTCATCTCCAAGCCCTATGGAATCAACTGCAAAAGTAACTCCAACCATCCTCCAGCTCCAGTTCCAGTGACACCACTTGGGGTCTCATCCCCCTCTGGACCATCACCACAGACCTTGAAGGCCTTCCTGCAAGTAGGCTAACAAATATCCCGGTAACATCTGTCCACAGTCCTACTCCTGGATCTTCAGTTCTGAAGCATGATTCACTCTGCTGGGCAGCAGCTGGGGAGGGATGACCATTTCCTCAGAGTACAGTTCACATTCCATAGGAAAATTAATTTCTTTTCATGTTGGTTTTCACCACCTTCTTTCTGTTTTTTACTGTGTATCCTATAATCCAGACTCCATCATATTGATTTTAAGTTGCCGGTAACATTCATTTTTATTGAGAACCTGAAATCATTTCTTTTCATATAGTACAGTGGTGTCTCTGTGAATAGGGAGAAAAAGAGAGTGTGGGAATTTTAACTGTATTTAAACTTTTTCTCTAACTTGTTGAGTTTATTTTGTCAAAGTCATGCAATCATTACCATGATCTAATTCTAGAATGTTTTCATCACTCTAAAAAAGAAAAGTACTTGTTAGTAGTTACTCCCTATTCGTCCTTCCCCTAGTTTCTGGCAACCACTAAACAATTTTCTGTCTCTGTGGGTTTGCCTCTTCTAGATTTTATTATACAATGCATCATGTTTTCAGGGTTCATCCGTATCAGAACATATATCAGTATTTCATTCCTTTGTGACTGAATAACATTTCATTATATAGATATTGCATATTTTGTTATTCATTTATCAAGTAACAAGACTTGCACATTTGTACTTTTTATCTATTATCAACAATGCTACTGTGAACATTCATATACAAGTTTTTTGTGTGGACATATGTTTTTAATACTCATGCGGCATAAACTAGGAGTGGAATTGCTGGATTTTATGCTACCTTTTTTTTTAGGTTAAACTTTTGAGTAACTGCCTAACTCTATTCAAAAGTGGCTGCATCATTTCCCATTCCTATCAGCAACATATCCTTAGTGCTTTCATTTTAGCCATTATGATTGGAATGAATTAGAATCTCACTGGTATTTTGAGTTTCAGTAATGACTAATTATATTGAGCTTCTTCTCATGTGCTTACTGCCATTTGTATATCTTCATTGGAAAAATGTTTATTCAGATCCTTTGCCCATTATTTTAATTGGTCCATTAATCTTTGCTATTTTTTGATACCATGGTGCTTTGTCAAATCCCTTTTTCTACTTCACTACCCAGAAAAATCCTCCCCTTCATATAAAGTTACATATTGTATAAGATGTTCTCTCAGTTATCATGACAATTATTATTTCTTTCATGGTTATGCATCTTGTATCAACTTTCCTGGCTCTACAGCTGAATTTAGTGACAACTGGCATAAATTTGTGAGGCTACACATTTTATCTCTATCTTCCTAGCCCTGTGACTTTGATCTAGTTGCTTAGCCAATCAAGGTGTTAATTTCCTTGTCTATAAAGTATACTTAATAGAAACTTAGCATATGGACTTGCTCTGAGGAAAGAAAATGTGATAATATATTTGATTAATTCCTTGACATACAGTAAACATTCAATATATGGCTCACTGGTTCAGGTCTTCCATAACTTGGACACCAATATAGGATTGGGGAATAGTTTGTGAAGTAAAAAGGAGAAGGATGACTGGGGGAACCTTCAGATAAAACAACAGCTCTAAAACGTGTGAAGGGAAATAAAGTCAGCGAGGACAACTCTGATGCACCCCAAATCTACAAAAATAATTCAACCCAGGTGAACTTGTTTGAGCTCTCATTAATTTTTTTTGGTTGGGGGGATATTGAATTCAGGGACACTCAACCACTGAGCCACATCCCCAGATCTATTTTGTATTTTATAGAGACAGGGTCTCACTGAGTTGCTTAGTGCCTTGCTTTTTCTGAGGCTGGTTTTGAACTCTCAATCCGCCTGCCTCATCTTCCTGAGCCACTGGGATTACAGGCGTGTGCCACCACACTTGGCGAGCTCTCATTTATTTGAAGGCAAACATTGGCTCAATTTTTCAGAGAAAAGGCTGATTGTAATTTCCCATCCCTGGATGTCCTCACCACTGCATAGAAGTTCAAGAGAAACCACTAAGAGTTAACGAAAATGGTTTTCCTTTCACTGAAAAAATTAGCCAAATGAAGACAATTAGTGATTTCATAAGTGACCTTATGAGGATAATAGAACACTCATCTGAGAACTCAGGTAGTGGCCAAGTTATGCCTGAACAAACTTTCAAAATCACTCAACAGAGAAGATCATTTGTACTAAATTTGTGTGTCTCCCATGAAAACAGTGGGCCTTCCCCCATTTCTAATTTTTTATAACTTATTTCATAGTAACACTTATTTATCATCATATGGTTATAGAATTTTAAGTTGTCAAGTTGATACATACAGAGATTGTTTGGTGATATTCTGGACAATGCACAGCTTGACAAGCAGAGTGAGAGCAGAATCCACCCTCCTCCACACATGTTATTTTCTCAGTGAATAAGGTCATTCCAATTAATATAGAAATGTTGAGATAGAAGTTAGCTAAAAGAAAGAACACTTTGAGAGTATGTGGACAACCATATTACTCTAACTAAAACAGATCCTTTTATTTACTTGTTCTTGTCATTTTTTCCCTGAATCATTGCCATATTCAGAACTCATTAATCAGTATCAATGTATTATTATCTAATAATAATAGAAGCAAGTCTAACCATTGTAATTTCAAGGATCAGAATAATTCAACACTCAGTTTCCATAATTGGATCACTGAAACTAAGAAGAGTAGTCTTCGATGTTTTGTGATTACAATATACTTTAATTGAAATGATTCCTTACAACTAATTATGTCACAGTGTCTATTGTTCATGTGTCACTATGCAGCTCTAAAAACCACATTGGCTGAAAAACACTTTAGATATCACTTTTTTAAAGTAAAAGAACACATAAATAAAACAATATCTAACTTTGAGTACTACAAACATTAGAATTAGTTTGTATTTTACCTAGACAAAAGAGAGAAGCTATATCAACTAATATAAAAGCTGAGTAGCAAAATTTACTATTATTAAATATTAGTGTTAAATGTTTAATCTGGTAGTAGTCCAATTTTTTAAATCTAGAAAAACAAAGAGTAGTTCATATCTCAGGCAGATATATTCCATCTTTAAAAGAAAAATGAAGTAAAATAGCAAATACTGTTTTCTATAGCAAAAACATAAGTGATGTCTTCAACTTCTCTATGCCAATGGCAATTTGGGGGGCTATAATGTAAACATGAGTTCTATGAAGATATGTGGCAAGTTTCATTAAAATGTGTGTGTCAGTGGCATAGCAAAATGACAAACTGTTACAAAACAATATGAAAGTGTACCTCAATAATTATAACATAGCTACTGTTTTATAGTAATGCTCTCACCTCTGGGAAATTTATATTAAGAAAGTAATTATACAAAAAAAAGATAGTTGCACAAAGATGCCAACTGCAGTGTTATCTACAATGAAGAAATGTTGAAGTAAATTGAAGTGTTGTACAACAGATGAACAGTTCAATCAATGCTTGCACAGTAACTTGCTTAATGCAATATTATTTATTCATTATAATTATAATTATAAAATCTGTGGGAAAACAAAATTTTAATTATCTAATGCTTAGTGAAAAAAATGAAAAATGCCCCATAGGTTTACAGCGATGTTAACATTTTTTAAATATCTCGAGAAATTATGAAGAGGACTCTATATAAATAGTATATTGAATCAAGGCACTGAGATTAATGTCCCTTTAATTTTTGCACAAAACAATCCTCCGTGTTTTCTGAGTTGTCAAAAGTAAAGAAAAATATCTGTGGGTCTAAACTATGGAGAAAGGTAAAATTAATCTAAAATAGGAATTTCAAAATTTAGACCAGACTATGAATGCACAAATAGCAAAATGGAACAGAGGCCTGCTGCACATTCTCACCTATTGAGAAGGCTGCTTGGGGGCATCACTATGTTCTTTGAAAATCATAGATAGTAATTTTTAACTTGGAACATCATATTTTGCCATGAAAACTGTTCAATTGCCAGTACATCACTGAAGTGTGGCTCTGGATGTTTGATGGACCATTATCTTTCACACAATTTACCCTAAACTTACCTCCTTCTATGGGTTTTATCAAATGTGAGTAGAAGGCATCCTTCCATTTCTTGTCAGGCTCCAAGTATGAATCATTACTAACACTGCAGCAAATACCTAAAGGCCACGGAGAGTTTATAGTTACAATAAAAGGTTGTATCTAATGTAGAATCCTAGCACTTACTGGCGTCCCTCTAATACTAAAGTGATAATTGCACCATTGGGTTGTTTTATGAAGCATTTGTTCACCCCTCGAGTAGATAAACTGGAAGAATGAAGGTCGAAAGTTCCATCCTGATGGCAGTATAGGGTTATTGTTTAGGAAAGAGTGCCAAAGAGTACATGATAAAATGCTTTGCATACATATTTTTTCTTCTGCTGCTTTCATTTCCCGCTAAAATAAAAAACTAAAGTAAAATGTCTGTGAAGTTAATGTTGGTCAAAAGCACACAAGAAAGAGTATGAGAAGAAATTTCCAGTTGAAAAAATGGGTCCCACGTAAGTTTTAAGGTAGCAAACATACAGCTTCTTTGTAATTGATTGTGTGTATCAAATGTAACTATGTTAACTGAAAGGATTACCTTTCCTGAGTGCTCCTTAGAGTAAGTGGCAGCCAAACTGAACACGTGCACCAAACATGTGTCATCATTTTGAGTCTTTAATGTTGTTAAAATTTCACATGAATTGTCTCTTCACTAAACACTTTCACAACACTAAGCTGGAAATTTTAGGAAAATATAACATGTTGAGGATACTATGTAAGTCAGAATTAGTTTTTGAATTTTTTTTTTTACTTTGGAATTACTTCAAAAAAAGAAAATTTGTAAAGAAAGTACAGAGAATTTCCATACATCCTTCATCCAATTTCTCCTATTGCCAATATTTTTTTTTCCTAATACATTTCTCAAACCTGAGAGACCAAAATCAAGACATCATTATTAACTAAACTTCAGACTTTGGATTTCACCTGATTTTGCAATAAAGCTATTCTTCTGTTTCAGGAACTGATCCAACACTACATTGTATTTAGCCTAATTACTTTTTGAAAGAAAAAGAGGTGCACATAGCTTACTTAAGTGCACAATATAATCATCATTTTTCCTGCTTCATTTTACATCTTTTCAACTGAACCTAAACATAGTACAAAATATTAATAGCAAAATGAAAAAACAGAGAGAGTAACATCCAATTTGTTTACTTTTTTATGAAATGAGATACTGTCCAAAGAAATTAGATATAATTTAATCACCATTTTATTTACCCAAATCAAAACGGCTAAGTCCCTGCCCATAGCATTAGCTGGCATATCCTGTTGTCTCCCTAATGAGCAACTCTACCCACTGCATTTTCAAAAAAAAAAAAAAAAAAACAACAAAAAAAAACATGCTGTACATTATATTTGGTCCAGCGTGGGAAAGATTGTTGGATTTTCCTCATCAAGAGAGAAAGCACTGATGTCCTATTAGCCTACTTTTTAAAAATTAGACTTTTATAGATATATAAAGTAGTTGGGTTCATCTGGACAAACTCATACGTGCATGGAATTCAACTTCAGTTCATGATACCCCCTTTTCCCCACCCATTTTCTTTCCCATCCTCCCTCCTCTCTCCCATATTCCTTTCTTTTCTATACTAGACCTCCTTTTGCTCATCTATTCGTTTAAATTAGATTAGCTCTTTCAACTGTACAGTGAAGTTCCCTGTGGTATACTTCTATATGCACACAATATGACTTTTAAACAATTCATTCTGCCTTGCTTCTCCTTACCCATCCACTCTGCCTCTCCATCTCCTTCATGTTTAACTTCGCTAACAACACTGCTGGTGGAAGGGGCTTCCTGAGGTCTAATTGCTGCTGCAGGGAAGTACTGTGGGATGATTTGCTGTCCAGGTCTCTGATTGCCTTTTGGAGAACACAGCAGCTTGGCCTCTGAGCACAGGTCCAGCTGGACTTCTTCCTGATTCCCAGCTCTCCAGTCCCTTATTCCTAGGTCTTACTTCAAACCCTCGGAGGAGCCATTTCCTCAGGGTAGTAAGCATTAAAGAGCACTGCCTCTGGGTTTTTCTGCTTTACCTTCCTTGCCCTAACCACAGGAGGTGGGTGCTTACTTTCTTTGCCAACATTCAAAAACAAAAACATAAAAAAGGAAAAACACTACTGACCCCACATATTCTGCTGTCTCAAATGGAAGCTTAATGCCTCACAGGGGACCATGTATTCAAATCCTAGTTCAGTTTGGGAAGGAGGCTAAATGATGCTGCCCTTTGGACTCATAAAAACCTGGTTATCTTCTCCTTCATCTAAACCTGACAGTGGGGAGCAGAGGCTTCCTGGACTCACAAGTAAGGCAGTGTCTCTGCTCCTAAGCCAGAGATAACAAACTGCAACCTGTACACTCAAAAGTGAGAGATTATACCCCATCTATTCAAATGTATGATATATCAAAGTCATTGTACTGTCATGTAGAACTAATTAAAACAAATTTTAAAAATTAAAAAAAGGGCTGGGGATGTGGCTCAAGCGGTAGCGCGCTCGCCTGGCATGCGTGCGGCCCGGGTTCGATCCTCAGCACCACATACCAACAAAGATGTTGTGTCTGCTGAGAACTAGAAATAAATATTGAAAATTCTCTCTCTCTCTCTCTCTCTCTCTCTCTCTCTCTCTCTCTCTCTCACTCTCTCTTAAAAAAAATTAAAAAAAAAACAAACTTTTAAAAGAACCACATTATACATTTAGTAAAATTAAAAGGGAGAGCATAAAATTCAACTACATCTATATGCTCAAAAAAAAGGAAAATGTCATTTTTTGTTTTTCTCTTATTTAAATAAAAGCTCTGAAAAAGTTATTTTAGTGTAGTATGTATTGTCAAACTTTGGAAAACAGAAAAAAAAATGAAAAAAAGGTTAAAATCACTCAAAGACATGAACAACCAGTGATAATTGTTTCTTTACGTGGTGATATACCTTTCTAATTAATATGCTCAATGACATAGTGGAAATCAGAATATATGTACCATTTCTCTGGTTGGCATTTTTAAATGCCAGTATTAAAATATAAATTTGCATATCATATAATTCACCCACTTTAAGTGGACGATTAATAGTTTTCATTATTTTACAGTGTTGTATAACATCATTATAATCAAACATTAGAATGTTTTCATAATCTCAAAGGGAGCCCTGGGCCCAAGAACAGCTGCTCTTCTTTACTCCCTCCCCAGGTGCTCTGCCCCAGGGCCCTCATGCTGCTAACCTACTTTCTGCCTCTAGGTCTTTGCCTGTTCTGAATATTTTCTGTGAAAGTGGTCATACAATATGTGGCCTTTTTGTGTGGCTTCTTTCACTTAGCACAATGTTTTTGAGGTTCACCCATGGCATAGCATGTATCAGTATTTCCTTCCTTTTATAGTTAAATAACATCTCAGTGTAGGTTAAGTCAACTTTTCATAATCCATTCATAAACTGAATGCAATTTGGGTTGCTTGCACTTTTGGGCTATTATGAATAATGCTGCTATGAGCATTCATGTATGAGGTTTTGAATGGCTGTGTTTTCATTTTTCTTGGGTACATATCTAGGAGTAGAAATGCTGGGTCATGTGATGACTTTTTGTTTAACATTTTGAAGAACTGTTGGACTGCTTTCAAAACCATCTGCAAACTTCTACATTCTCGCCAATAATATTGAAGTTTCCTATTTCTCCACATTCTTGATAACACTTCTTTTTATTTTATTAGAGTCATTCTTGTATTTGTAAAGTGAGATCTTATTGGAATTTTGAGTTGCAGTTCCCTAATGATAATGTTGTTGAGCATTTTTTCAAGTGCTCGGAGGCCATTTGTGTGTCTTCTTCAAAGAAATAGCAACTCAAATAATTTGCCCATTTGATTGAGTTATTTGTCTGTTGATTGATTATTCAATTGTAAGAATTCTTTATATATCCAGAATACAAGTTCTTTCTGAGATAGTTTGCAAAAATATCCAATTCTGTGGGATGTCTATTTTGTTTCTTGATGGTGCTCTGAAGTATAAAAGTTTTTGAATCTTATGAAGTCCAACTTATCTACATTGCATCTACTCTAGGAAACTATTGCCAATTTAAGTTCACAAAGATTTACTTGCATTTTACATTTTTAGTTCTTACATTTAGCTTTTGATTCATTATGAGTGTTCTTTTAGTATGGTGTGAAGCAGAGGTCCAAATATTCTTTTGCATGTGGACATGCAGTCATCACAGGACAATTTATTATAAAGCTTCTTTTTTTTCATTGAATTTTCTTGATATCCTCATTGATTTCAATTGACCTTAGACTAGGTGTTTATTTCCAGACTCTTTGTCTACTCCTTTGATCAGTACATCTAGCTTTGTACTGGAACCACATCATCTTGATTCATGTAGCTTTGTAGTAAGTTTTAGAATGTAAAAGTGTAAATCATCCAACTTTGCTCTTCTTTTTCAAAACTATTTAGCTACTCTGGGTTCATTGAAATTACATATCAATTTTAGAATTAGCTTGTCAGTTTCTATAAAATAAGCCAGCTAGGCTCTTGATAAGAGTGTGTTAAATTTTTGCTCAATCTGGGGTGTATTGCTATATTTACAGTCCTGTTTATTGTGTATTTGTATACAATAACATATCATCTGAGAAACAGAATTTTCTACTTTTTTTCTTGCCTACTTGCACAGGCTAGATCCTTCAGCACAATGTTGAATAGAAGTAGAGAGAGCGAATGTCCTTGTGTTTTCTTAGGGAAAATATTGAGCATTAGGAATAGAGTTGGTTGTGGAATTTTCATAGATTTTTTATATTGTTAAGGAAATTCTCTTTTTCCTAATCTTTTGAGTATTGTGTCATGAAAGGGTGTGAACTTAGTGAATATTTTCTCTGATCTATTGAGGTGATCTTGTGGTTTAAGGCCTTATTATATTTTTGTTTTATTTTTTCAGCTTGAGGTTTAATTGACAAACAAAAATTACACATTTAAGGTGTACAAATTGATTTTTAATATAAACAATGATATATATTGAAATAATCACCAAAATAAACTTAATTAACATATCCATCACTTTGCATAGTTATTCTTAGTGTGTGTGTGTATGTGTGTGTGGCGAGAACATTTAGATCTACTCCTCTAACAAATTTCAAGTATGCAATAGAGTATTGTTAACTGCTGTCACATTGGTGTACCCTAGATTTCCAAGACTCACCTAACACAACTGAAACATTGCACCCTTTGATGAATATCATCCCATTCCACCCCATCCATCCCCACACCCAGCTCCTGGGAACCACTCCTTGATTTCTGATTCTGCATATAAGTGAGACCATGTAGTATTTGTCTTTCTGAGTCCTACCTATTAGATGTCTTTCAGATTTATCCATATTGCAACAGGATCTCCTTAATTAAGGTGAATAATATTCTTATATAATTCACATGTAATAAGATTATATCATTTATGAATTAATATTATTCAGTCTTTAAAAGTATACATATATGCTTTTAAAAATATATATTATACACACACATATTTATCCTTTAATCCATCAATGAACATTTAGTTGTTTCCTTATCTTGATTATAGTAAATAAGGCTACAAATGAACAACAGAAGTACAGATACCTCCTAGAGTTCTTCATCTCATTTCCTTTGAATATAAATGCTCAGAAGTGGGAAAAGTGGATCATAAGATACTTCTATTTTTAATATTTTAAGAAATCTCTGTACTATTTCCCATAATGGTTACACCAATTTGCATTCCTCTCAACAGTGTGCAAAAGATTCTTTTTCTTATCTTCAGCAAAACTTACCTTTTGTCTTTTTTGGTAACACCCATTTTATTTGTGTGTGTGTGTGTGTGTGTGTAGGGATTGAACCTGGGTCTCTCAAGCATGCTAAGCATGTACTCTACCAACCCCAGCCTCCATAGTAGCCATTCTAATGGGTATGAGGTGATATATCCTGTGATTTTGATTTGCAATTCCCTGGTGATTAGTGATGCTAAACTTTTTTTCTTATACCTGTTGTCCATTCATCTGTGTTCTTAAGAAATGTCTATTAATGTCCTTTGACTGTTTTTAAGTCAGGTTATTTATTTTGAAAACTGGGTATTTGCATACAAAGAAATGAAATTGGACTTATCCACACCATACAGAAAGGGCAACTCCAACTGGATTAAAGACTTCAATGTAAGATGTGAAACCATAAAACTACTAGAAGAAAACCCGGGAAAAGCTTCTTAACAGAGGTTTAGCTAATAATAATCTTTTTGAGCAGAACAGTAAAAGTAGTCATAACAGAAGTAAAAAGGAATGAGCAGAATTGTGTCAAACTGAAAACTCTCTCCACAGCAGAGGACACAACCAAAGAGTAAAAAGGCACCTCATGGATGGGGAGGAAACATGGGTTCCTTTAGTTCCTTGAACATATCCATAATCAACTCTATACGCTTACTACTAATCCTCTCTTTCTTAGACAGGTTAGTGTTGCTGTTGTTGGTGGTTTTGTTTATGTAGTTTGTGATTTGGTAATAATCCCATGAGCCCCTTTCTCCTGCAGTATGTAGCCTCCAAGGTCACTGCTCACTATTTTTCCCTCTTTTTTTTTAAGTCATTTTAGCCTTGCTTCCTAGGACTCTCCATTGAGTCAACACAAAATCACTTACTGGTCTTAGGTTTTGCTTAATCCCCCTTAGCCAGTTAGGTTCCCATCCTTTAGAACACTGGATGCTTATGTAGCTTGGAGAATTCACAGTTATGATCTTGGCAAGTATTTAGCCAGGGACTAGTGGATTGTAATCTCTTTTTCCAGTTCCCCCCGGGGACAGAGCAGTTGGGCATGTGCCATCATCCAGATCTTCAGGGATGCGTGTGATTTATTTTTAAACATGTTTCTTAGAAGTCATTCCTGGGCCAGAGTAGCTCTTTTCTCAGAAAGATGTTGACTATAAGTCCCTTGAGCCAATAAAGATCAAGATCCTTCTCTGGTGGATCTAATTATAGTTTGTTTTCAAATCTGTTCCACATTCCATTTTTACTGCTCCTGATCTCAGCTTAGCATCTGCTCATGGCCTTCTGGGCCCAAGAAAGTGAGTGGTATCCTAGAGGGATCTTCTTTCTCTGGTTCTTTCCTTAATCTTCTGGCTTGTCTGCCCCTTCACTTACTGCCACCAGGCCCTTCTTCCCATCACAATCTCTACTATTTTCAAAAAATACCCTTAGGCCTGAAGTCCCTGATACTCTGTTCCTCAGTCTCCCCAGGAAGAATGATGGAACTTTCAGTCCTTATAACCTGCTTATTTCCTGGGTAGAACCTCAACCTTAGTATCATCACATGGGATGGGGACAATGTCCAGATTCTCACAGAGTAACACCTCTACAATAGAAGAAGTTTCTGGCAGAGGGAAGGATGTTAGCTACAGGTCTTCTAGGATTTCACTTAGGAGCAAACTGAAGGTGTGTTGGGATAGAATTCAGTATTCTCAACTTAATATGCCTAGGGTAGAGTTTCAATCCTACCAGCAAGGATGGGATGGCAGAAGGGAACCTAGTCCTGAGATTCTACCACATGGAGATGCGGTATGGATGGGGAGAGGAGTGGTACTGGTGGCTTATGCTTCTCAAAATCAAACTGCAGCCCTAAACTGAGTGTATCAGGAAGAGTTTTCAACTTCCTGCCCACAGTTCAGACTAGCCTTTCATAACATGGAGGGAAAGGAGGGGGAAGAAGAAGTCTCAAATACTGCAGAATCACTATGTTAAGAGATTTGTTTTCTTGAATAAACATGTCTCTGTTACATGTTCTTAAAACATTTTCCAGAGATTTTAAAAGTTTTTTTGTTCTTGTTGTTTAATTATTTTCAAGGTAAATGGGCCCACTGAGAGCCTCGCACAGTCATTCTGGCAGTCTTAATATGTATTATTTGTACAACGCATAATTGTAATTTTGTTTTTCTCTTTGAAAAAATAGTTATATGGAAAATATATTATGCTTTGTTTTGTTTTTAACTTACAAATGATTGGGATTTTGTTGTTTTATTTTTTAATTTTTCATATTGCTATTAATACTCAGTTTTATCTGACTGTATTTTAGAATAACATTTTATTTATGAAATTAATTGAAGTCTTTTCTGTCATTTGGTAAATGATAATTGCTGCTTGAGGAGGGAAGAATGTATTTTCTGTATTTTGAAAGTGAGGAAAAGTTGTTCAAGAATGAAAAAGAAAACATTTGAGTTGACAAGACACTCACTGAAATAAAAGGTCCTCATGCTGACAGCAGATTTCATCACAAACAAAATGTAAGGAAATCTCAGCAAAGGCTTGCTTTGCTAACAGATCCTCACCAAGAAGCGGGTCATCTATGAATAAGACAGCATCAATTTTATGGAAAATGTATGATGTATTAAATGGTGAGAGATAATTTTCTTTCTAGGCATTATTATTATGACACAGAAACACAAAGACACGGAAAAGGATAAGAAGGGAGAAGCTATGCATTAACACGTACCAGCTAAATTATTGCAGCTGATGATATTAATGTGCATTGAGTAGGCATGTGTTGTTATTGTCTAGTAATGTACCAAAAGAGATTACTGTGCAATGTGAGCGGATGTTAGAATATCCATTATATCTAAGAGGGCATTAATAGACTATGAAATAATAAAGAGATAGAGCAAGGCACTTATAATGGTGTTAATAAGCATAATGTTCTGTAAATACAGTGTTTCATTCAAAGAAGAAAAAGAACAAGAACGACTCACATCACAAAGCATGCAAAGATTATTTATTCTCCCTTAGTTTTTTTGGGTTATGAAATTACATGGCCTTTCTTGAGGTTAGAATTACTGTCACTTTCAAAAGAGCATGGTAGGAGAGACTGGCACTATTTACTCTTATGTATCTAAAGCTCAGTGTCCCATATTGTTGTAAAGGATGAAAAAATCATTGGAATCAGAAGCTTTATCAACCAAATCCCCAAGAGAATAATTTTTCACTTTTCAGCCAGACAAAGATATGTCACTAGGAGTAGTGAGTTATTCATCTAAGTTTCCCTAGAACCGAGCACAGTGAATGTCATACAAGGCAATAATTGTTCATTCAACAAACAAATTGCCAAATGATCTTGACCTTTCTGAGATTTTTGAAAGTCAGAATAAGGAAATTCACATTCATAACTGTTTCTTTTAACTGAATACTCCCCCAAAGCATTTTTCTATTTGCTAATTATCTTGGTCACTGTTAGAAGTAAGTATGAAGGTGAGAATATTGCCTATGGGTCAGGAGACCCTAAAAAACTATGGAGATATGAGATCCTTTAATAATATCAACCACACAACAAACAGGATATTGAGAATGTATTTGTGACACTTTGTTCACTCACATAGAAATAAACTCTGATGAAGTATCAGGCAGAAGGTATGTTGATCTCTTTGTCCACTCTGCATTCATATACCTAGGGCACAATATCTATTTGTAACCACACCTGAATTCATACTCAGAATTTCATGTTGACCAGAGAAGAATGAGTTGAGGAAGATTGAAATAAGAATTACAGAGTAAGCATAAACGTTAGTTACATATAAGAATGACAACAGTTTACAGTTTCAACATCTGTCTATAATTCTTCTCACTGAAAAGAAGGTTAATGATAGGAATTGAGCATGGTTAGGAAGTTATTCTTTCAGAATGGCTTTTCTTTCAGAATCTAAGTCCTATTTATCTTTCTCTGGTTCTCTTGGTCATTGCCCAAGGTTCATATTTTAGAACATGTGTTTTTGATGTATATGTTAAGAATCTGTCACCATATTTAGCTTAGTTGTTATGTCTTTTTCCATTTAGATAAGAACTCAAGTCCTTTATCTACATGTGTTTTGCCATAAACCTCTTCCTTCTTCCCCATGCTCTGATCTATCCACTCAAGAGATAAGAAAGCTATTTTCCCACCTTTCTTACAAATATACTAATTTGTTGTTTGCCTTTTGACCTTAACTGGTTGACTTAATATCTCTAACACCATTACATGAATATTGATAAATAATCTTTAGAAAGAGAGTTCATATGGAATTCACTGCAAAACAGGGCACCAGCAACAAAACTTGGGGAATACTGTATGGCCAGAACTGTCCCTTTTCAAAGTCAAATTTGGCAATGATAAATAGGCAAGTTCAAATGAGAAGTTCCTGGAGGTCAGAAGACCAGTTGAAGACCTGCAACCAGGAGAGAGATGGCCATAGCATTTGTGCAGGTAAAATTCACAGAACCATGAACCCCGCTTCTTAATGCTACTTGGACAGCATGGTTCACAGTGTGCATTGAGTTCTAATGCTACTTGTATCAGCTGTGCCTTACAGAATTCAGAAAGCTTGACCAAGCGCAGCCTCCATTCTCTCTTGCCATGCTTCTGTGATCTCATGTTAGGCTTTCCTTTAGAAACGTACACTTACGATAATTCCAAATCAGCAGGTAATCCACAGGTAAAATAAAGCACTAAATCTGAGATCCATGGTGATTTCTTTTCTAAAAGGGTAAACGTAAAACTCCACAACCCTGTCAGTCCTCTCTTAATGAGCACTGAATTCACAGCTCCGGGTTCTGTAAACCTCATTTAGATGTGTCAGCAAGAGCCCTCGGTATATTAAAGGTCTGAAACAGGCACAATAATTAAGAAGGCTCAATGCCAATTCCTTTCATCTTTAACTGCTGCTTACAGTTTGAACACAACAAATACTAAAAGGTCATCAGAACCCATTTTATAATGAGCGCATATTTATATTCTCCAAAATTTCTTTCTAAGAAAGGTAGTGGTAATGAGCTTAAAAAGAACTGGATCAGGAATGGGAATATCACAGAAAAGAAAGAAGGAAAAGCCCAACTAAAGACAGGCCACACAGCACAGCCTACATGACAAAACTCTCTTTAGAACTGCATCCTACTAGGGGCAGTCTGCACACACTTAGAGGAAATGCTGCCAGTATCAGGAATCTCGAGGCTGTGTATATCCCACTTGAGACACTTTCTAGCTGTAGAAACTTGAAAAAGTATTTATCCTCTCCATGTTTGGGCTTTCTCCTCTCTAAAGCTGGAGAGAAACCAACAGTACCACCAGCCCTAGGACTTGCCTGTGAGGGTTCTTATGTTGACTAAACTAGTGGACCTATATGACATGCTTGAAGGGCACACACTGCACTAATGGATAGCTTCTGTTATTCTTACGACTTCACCTTTCTCAAGCTTTCATTTTCTTTCTCATAATAAAAAGGTTTTATTCCATAGTAGGAGAGTAATTTGACATTCTTTCTTCAGTAGAGGGGACTTGGGCTGGTTCACCTATGCCCTACCTGTGATTCATGAAGAGTATCTATGAAGTCACCTACATGGACAGTTCCTAGTAACTTGCACCTAATAGTTGCAGCTACTACTGAGCAGTCAGTACATTCTTAACGACAAGCCCCAGGGAAGTTGGCATATTCATAAAAGAGTGGATAGTTTCTGCATATTTTGTGAACATTCCCTATTACTTTTGAAACTTAAAATAGTCTCCTGGGCACTGAGTCTTCCTTTTCCAGCCATCTCGGTACTGAGTTTTCCTCTTCACTAAGCCTCTCTCTTGACCTCTGCCATCTTTCACCTGCACTACTGCTTCATTCTCAATCCTCTGTGTCATTCCCCACCAGCATCCAGCAGGGTTTTTCAAAACCGAAGTGAATGTGTCGTCCTCTGCTCCTGATTGTCCAGGGAGCTTCCACGGTCTCAAAGCCCCTTGTTCCCCAAGCCTCTCTCACCTCATCTCCTTCCTGTGGCTGCATGCCTGCTGACCTTGCTTTTATCTGAATGTGTTCAGCAAGCCCTGGCTCAAGGGCCTTTGCTCTTTCTGAACCTTCTTCTTGGATTCATCCTGCCAGGTCTCAAGGCAAAAAGCAGGCTCATGGAGAGGTGAGTCCATCACAGGTGTCTGAGGAGGAGCCTGTCGCCTGCTGTTCCCCATCACTTCTCCCTGTGTACTTCCTTAGAGAAATGTTCAAATCAGCAATTATTTCGTGTTCTGATGTATTTTCTTTCTTCCACACTAGAATGGAGTTCTCATGAGGGTGGGACCCCTGTTACTCAGTATTGCCTAGAGTCATTCATGACCAGCAGGGAACAGGCATTACATAACTCTCTGTTGAAGGAGAAAGTCCTCAGATAAGAAAGAAATGGAAAATATTTCCTAACATTTAGCATTTAAACATTTATAACACTGATAATTGAAGGGAGGACCCTGTGAAAGGAAGTCAGGGCAAAGATTAAGAGAGGTGAATGAATATTCAGAAGTTAGAATTCTGTGTTTTTTATGCAGATGTCTATATCAAAGAATAGAAATTGCATGAAATAAATTGCTAAGTAATTCCAAATTTGATTCTAAATTTGCATAGAACTACCCCCAGCATGGCTGCTAACATGTAAAGGAGTACTGGTAACATTCCTGGCACCCATAAATGTGAATGAATTATTATTATTATTATTACCACCATTATTGGTAGTACTACTGCTGATCCTACTGGTGGATATTTATCAAATACTTAACATGTGGAAGACATTTATCAAAAGTTTTATAGGTATTATCTCATTTAAACAATAGTAAAATCCTCAGAAATAGATCTTTGCAGAAAAAAAACCTAAGCAATTCTTCTTTCTTTCTCAGTAAGTGGCAGCTCTTGGACTCAGTTCTGGCATATACTAAAGACAGTCCCCAGACTCTCATGCCAAGAAGTCCCCCATTGTGTGGAAAAATACCAGTATTATGCTGTGGTCCTGTACTTGAACCTTCCATTACATAAAATGGGCGTCTGGCTTTGATTTTCTGGACATAAGTAGAAATAGATTCAGCACCTGTGAGTAATGATGACTGGAAAGTGGTCCATTTAGGTAAAGAAATACCACAAACAAAATCATACAGCATGCTTCCAAAGGACTGATATATTCCCTGAACATGTTTCTCAGTTAAAAATAAGTTCTAATTTCATTTGACACCAAAAATAATATTGAATGAAAAATTGCCTCCCGATAATGTCGTACTATAATTACATTATTTTAGGTAAGAGTTGTATGTTTCCCCTGATAAAAATGTGTATTTTTTTACTTTGTAATGAAAATCTTAGGAAAAATATTTTGAAATTCTGACTTTAAAAAAAGGTCATAAGATTCCCAAATGTCCCGTAAGCTTGCCTTGTGGTTGTTTTATATGTTCCTAGACACTTTCAAATTTTCTGCTTCTCAGTTGCTCTATTAACATGCACATTTAGCTCATTCCTGCTAAAGGAGACGCTGAGCCTTGAAATGTGCTCATCGTTGGCTTGATGAGGACTTGCCGTGCATCTCGGGCACCAGGCTTTATCACCACTGACATATTTTTGTAGTCACAGAATTTAACCATTGAAGTAGATGCCGATGCAGTTTTCAAGAGACTTTTATGGAAATTAGATTTTCAAAAACTGTTTCATCAGAGCATGACAAACACAGAGGGTACACACACACACACATCCTAAAGGTACAGCTGATGGATTTTTCATTCAGTGAACAAACTTGTGTTACTAGCATCATCCAGATCAAGAAATTGCAGCTTAGGTGCACCCCGGGAAGCCTTATGCATTCTTTAAGTCTTCTTCTCCACTCAAGGTTAACCACCCTTTGACTTCTAGCTTGGGTTAGTTTTCCCTGTTTCTGAACCTAATATATAATGCATTTTTGTGTGTGAGGTTTCTCACTGTAATTATTTGTAAGATGGATCCATGCATTGTAGCATATAGTTGTAGTTCATAATCCTCAATTTTTAAAAGCTTAAAAATCTAACCCAGGGGCTGGGGTTATGGCTCAGCGGTAGAGCGCTCACCTCACACGAGTAAAGCCCTGGGTTCGATCCTCAGCACCACATATAAATAGATAAAATAAAGTTTAAAAAAAAATCTAACCCAGTGAAAGTGGAGGAATCTATAAAAGATTCCTTTCACTGTCGTAAACTCAGCCAATTATTTTCAATCAAGGAAAACTCTATACCATTTCCCCTCTCCCATCATCACATTAGGAATTTCTCCTACCTTTGCCAACCTGAAACATGAGTCTTTTTTAATGTATGCTAAATTTCTTGACATTTTTCTATATGATAAAAAAAATGTCCTTGGTCCTATTTTCTTATCTATTTCTTTTCTAACAGCCTACAAGAAAAAATATGGACCAAATATTGACCTTTACCAGAGATGCCACTTGTAATTTTTCTATTTTGAAGGGTTGCTAAAAGTGGAAATGTGTGCAGTTTCCTCTTAAATGTCGATAATTTTCAGTCTAAGAACGGAAACTTTGTATTTTCTTTGAGCCTCATTGTAAGTCATTTGCTGATGTGTAAATCTAAAGCCCTCTGAGGATATCAGAAAAACGTGTTCCCTAGGGTGACCCATTTCTACATGTGGATCACTGTTTGAGCTGAGATGTAGCAGAGATCAGGACAAAAGAATCACATCCAACTTGAGCATGTTGCAGTGATTTCACAGCTGCAGATGCTCAAGAGCACAAATTATTCTAGCTAAGGCTGGCATTAATCTAATCTCAAAATCCTTGCTTCAGTTCAGTCTATTTACAAAGCCATCACAATTCCAAGATTTGCTTTTAGCCAATTTGTTCCACTTAGTGAAAAACCATGTCCCCTTTTGGGGGATCTGTTCCACCTGAAATTCAGAAGTCATGCTCATCTGAAGACCCTCCTTTTGGAAGGTTCTGAGCCTATCTGCAGCTTAACAAATATATGCAAAGGATTTGGGCAGCTTTTTCAACTAGGTATAATCTGCATTCTGCAAATTAATGTAGAAGCTTCCACAAATGTTCACTGTCTCTCCGTACAAACAAGTGAAAAATTATTGTTCTTTGAAGTCAAGTGATATTTTGATGTAGATTTTCACTCTGACTTGTAAGAAACAGACCTTGGCAATACAGAAGAGGCTGCATTTACATACTGCTCCCAGCAAATTCTTGAGAATGAAAAGTCACCACAAGCATATAAAACATGTAGACCTTAGGCCTATCATAGGCACTGCAATGAAATTGACTGTTCAGTAATCCATACAGAAGTAAAACATGCATAATGTTAGAGAGAGGTCTTCGGACATGTCTCCAAACAGCCAAATGAAACAAACTGCTTGACGTTTTCCACGTACTTTCCACACTCTGGTGTCTTTTCCAATGTTTTCTGCCTAAAATCTGTACTTCCACAGGGATCCCACATCCTAACCATAATTTAGAACTACTTCATATTCTACATACTCCCTTTGGAAGCCTTATCAAATTATCCTATTTTCCGGCAGAAAGGGAGATTGAACTCAGGGGCACACAACCACTAAGCCATGTCTCAGCCCTATTTTGCATTTTATTTAGAGACAGGGTCTCACTGAGTTGCTTAGCCCCTTGCTTTTTGCTGAGGCTGGCTTTGAACTTGCAATCCTCTGTTCTCAGCCTCTGGAGCCGCTAGGATTACAGGTGTGTGCCACCACACCTGGCAAATTATCCTATTATTAAATGATCTCTTTTCAATAATAATAACAATAACTAGAACAATGACAGAAGCTTCTAATTTTTGAAATTCTCATACCTCATCACTTTGTATGTCACCAATAGTAATTCTCACAATCCCCTAAAGCAGGGAGTTTATGATGCTCATTTTATATGAAAGAAAACCGAAGCCTTGAAAATTAGTCACACAGCTAATATACAGCAGAATACAGGTCTTCCTGACTCCAAGTCCATGTTCTTTCTAGGATACTGCACTGCCTCTAAATAATGTCTGAATCAAGAGGCAAGGTTTCAACCTACCCTGGGTAGAGCTCCTCTTGAAAACATTAAGTAGATTTTCCTCCTCGAAACCTAGTTCTCATTTAACAAAGGAAGTGCTGCAAAGTGCACACAGTATTACTGTATTAACCAAATGCTTGAGCAATATATTACAGGAATATTGTGTAAGTAGGTGCTTCATGCTATCAGTTATTATCAATGCAGGAAATTATCTGAGGAGTGTCTCCGTATTGTTATATTTATTGTCTTCTTTAGTTCCTCCTTTATCCCATTTTGTTTCTTGTTTGTATGTTAAAATATGTGGGTGATCCTTTTCTGCAATGGCTTAACATCTAATGATTTTTATTTTTACTTGAGCTTTGCTCTGCTTTACAAAACACCTATAGAGTTGTTATCCCACACCATCAATCTCTTTCCTGCATTTTTTTCATTATTCTCCCCTTACACGTTTTCCTCTATTTTGCTGCACATTTTTCTACTTCCTTTTCTCTAGGAGGAAGAAAGAGGCACTTCCTTTTCTGCTTCCACTGCTTGACACCTCCAATGTATCTTCACACACCCCTCTTCATCCTAAATGCCTCCTGCTTGGTACAGGTAGCAGCTGCAGCTGCCCATCATCAGGTTTCCTCTGGTGACCACTTGTCCTGGTCCCTTTTCAATCCATTAGTTGACTTCAGGGAGCAACACTAAAAGCTCTCCCTTGGAGAGTGTAGCGGTTCCGAGGTTCACCTTTTAACCAACTCTCCCTGAGCAACAGAATTTTCTATTCATTTTCTCTCCAGAAATCAAGTTATTTTAGAAAGAACATGACTTCCTTGACTATTCTCTCCAAAAATGAAACGAACCTAGATTCTAATCTGTGTCCTAATTTTCTAACTTTAAAAGATTCATAACCCTCAATTGTTCCCAACATGTCCTTGAAATGTGTTAGTAGGTCACTGATGAGAATGTAGCATTTGGTCTTTTAACTCTTTGCTACTAAATCATGTGAGTTGTGGAAAGTTCTAGGAAATGATTGGATTGGTCAAGTTAATCAAACTTGAGGTTTTCTGTATTGTTTAAATGTTGCAAGGATGTTCATCTACACAGAATGATTGAAATTTGAAGTGCATTATCCATAAGCCATTAGTAGGCACAGCTTGATTTATGACATAAGCAAGATTTTGAATAGAAAATTAGTTTATATTTTCAGGGAATTATAAATAAAACTGTGAGTATGATAATCAACAGAATTTAAAAGCAAACCTAATAAAATGATAGAACAAATTTGACTGATATATAAAAACATGAAAGTTTTGCATATTTGTGGGGACGATGTGATATTTCAATACATGAACACATCATGTCATATTTAAATCTTTATAAACATATCCCCTCATTTTGCATTTCTTTATGATGAAAACATTCAAACTACTTTCTTCTAGATTTTTTCAATACACCATTGCTACCTATAGTCAGCCTACTGTAGAATAGCACCCAGAGCTTCTTATTCTATCAAAGAAAAATTCTACCTCTACTTTGGATAGTAGATTATTCAGCTACGTTTTCTAAACTGAACCACACAAAACAAGATTAAAGGAGATAATAGTAGATCTTATTCTTTGGATCTTCGTTAAGTGCAGAGAAGTGATTATTACAGTCAGATAGGCCTTCCGTGTTTCAGATGATTAAAAACAATTTTGAGGCTCAATGAACAATGTGAATAACTCCACAAAAGGGAATATTATTTTTAATACAATAAAGATTTCAATGAATTTTCTATGGTTTTTGACAAAAACATCATTTTTGATGATTAGTGGAGCATGAGCTATGCATGAAAGAGATGAAACTTTACCTAATTCATCTAAAATATCATGTTCCTTAGACATTTATTGCTTCATATCACTTTAAAACAGAAAAACTATTGTTTGGAAAATTCTTGTGCTTAGAGATTGTCATTCAACTTGTCAGGATGACCAATGTGGTTATTGAGAAAACAACTTTTCTCAAAACAGGTTCATACTGAGAAGAAAATAACGCAGAAATTTGAAATCAGTAGCTTCTACCCTAAATATCAGTTGAGGAGCAGCAGACTTGCTACTGTCGAGTCTACAGTAGAGGGAAAGCTTTTTTCTCTATTTGGAAATTGTGACTTTCCTTAATGAGGATTAGACAACCAACACCTTATTCTGTGAGTAGCAACTGTTTAGTGCTGGGTTTTGTATAGCTTGGCTTTTCTCAACTGCACAACATTACACCTGAGTCATTTGAATTGCAACCGGGAAGGAAGAAGTCTGTTGGTTCCTCAATTAATTTTGCATGTGCATGACTTCCCAAGGAAAACTAATGCTCTCCCAGCTTATCTAAATAAAGGCCAGTCAACATCACACATTGTGCTCAGCACTGCATGCTGAGAAAAATAGAACTTGTGAGACTTAACAAATAAGAAAGCCCTATCAAACAGTTGTCTGATAGTTTCAAAGGAATGTTTTTGAGATATTCAAAAGCTCCATGACATATTCAAAGAAATCTGACGGACCCATTCACTGTGTCAACTCAACAGTAGATGCCACCTCTGCTGCGACAATTATGTGGTCTCCAAACTGTCATGTTTCCTTCATTAAAAACTATGCTTTGTGTTTAAAAAGAAAACCAAAGGTCTAGGACAAATTTCAAAATTTTCAATGTTCCCAGTGCTGAATAAAACTTTTTAAAAACACAATTGGGGACATTTGCTAGATAAAGCAGCATTTTAAATACCTGGGAGGACATGATTAAAATTTTCAAATATGATTAACAAAAATCTCCTGCATTTGCAAACATCAGATGTTGCTGTGAAAATTAGTTACTCTCTAACAGGAAAACTATCACTGTATCCATGTAAAAGAGAAAAGCTTTAAATAAATTTTCGGGTGAAATTCCTTAAATTTCAACCTCATTGTCATTTTTTTCCTGTAGATTAAAAAATAATATTGGCATATTGCTAATGCTTAGAATCCCTCACCATGAGCTATTTTGCAATAAAATAAAAAAATATTTTACAGTGACAAAATTTGGTGAAGGAAATGTTTGTTTCCCTTTAAAAATAATAATGCAAATCAAGCTACATTCCTCACTAATTTTACAAAGTGAAGAAGCAAGAGTGGAACTTGTTGGAAGAAAGATAGTTTAAAAATATCCTTTTTCTGGCTGGCGTTGTGGCTCAGTAGTAGAGCACTTACCTTGCACATGTGAGGCACTGGGTTTGATCCTCAGCACCACATAAAATAAGTAAGTAAAACAAAGGTATTGTGTTCACATTCAACTAAAAAAATTGTTTTAAATATATCCTTTCTCATGAACAGAAAAATAATTCTTTTATTTTTTAATAAAATTCATCAAATGTGATAAATTCCCTCTATAATACATTGTTTATGTACCATCCTGCTCAGGTGGTATTTATTTCTGTGTTCTTTATTAATTGTTAATGAGAGTAACATGGAATAACACCAGAGGTCTTTCTAATATGCTCTTACCTTTTAGAGTTTTTACCTTTGTAAAACTCACAAATATTTTCAAAAGCAACAACTTAATGAAAATAAAACATTAATATTCAGTTTCATATGAACAAAATATAAGTTCTGCTACCTTTTCTTGAAATTATACATGGAAATATAAAACAACTATCCTTTTTAAGGGTCAAAAGCTCATAAAATTGTCTGAATTAAATGAAGTCATAAAAAGCACTTAGCATAGGTGCAGAAATACAGTAAATATTCAAAAAACTCTAAATTTTCTTGTTTCTCATCTCTACGTGGCAGAAACCATGTCCTCTGTATATTCCCACCCTCCAATATTTCAGACAGTTCATGATACAGTGAGGGCACTGAGTAAGAATTTGTTGAGCTCTCATTAAGCATCAGGTACTATCTGAAGTTCTGAATTTACAGATGAGAAAGAAAATGTCTGGCTTTGATGAGCCTTGCTTTTTGCCATATTTTAATGGGTGTAGAAACTATTCAATGATGCTGCAAATCTAAGAAGAAAATATTAGAGAGGTCACATCAGATTTAAAAGTCCATCTTCTACCAGTATATCTGGAAAATCTGACTAAAATTATACACATCGTAGATTGAAGTGTCTAATTGATAAGATTGATTGGAAGGGACTGTGAGAAACAAAGCTGCTGAGGGAAATTGAACAACAGCAAATTGAACTTGTAATCTAATCATGAGTTTTAAAGTTTTTGGTTAACATTGTTTGGGAATAAACTTTGATCCTTTAAGATTTTTCATACAACTTTTGATACACTTTATTCAAATTAGAAAAACCTCTTCTAGGGGTTTGCTCCTTGAATTCACCAATCCTCCCATTTAAACCGTATCTCAAGATCCATGCTCAAGCATGCCCTCTACTCTTTCACTTCTGAAAAGCAATCAGGTCTTTGTCTTTGAATTTCAGGGTTGGGGGTTTCATAATTCCTTTTCATTCTCTCTAATTTTGAGTCTAAAGCAAGAAGAGTTTATAATGTATCTAGCTGGATGCTTGGGAGACATTTGGAATGGTTTGTAAAATGTCATTTCTGGTCTGAAATAATTTCATATGGAATGTAGTAAAATAATTGTCCTCAGATACTGAACTCTGGACTAACATGCGCTGATGCCATCTATGTAACCGTCTACATGTCTCAATAGGAAAGTTTCATCAGTGGATAAGAATCGAGCTGGGAAAATTCTTGAGGAAGGCTGGTGGTGCCTAGCCAGCCCCTTTTTTTCCATTCTTTTTTCTCTGGGCTTCATAAATACTGTTTGCAAAAGTGGACTTAGAACACCATTTATATTCTATATAAATATTTGTTGTTTGTCCTTTCTTCTGTGTTAACATAAGCACAGCTAATTGAATCTGGGTGATTCAATCTATCATATTCTTTCCTCAGAATTTTAACTAAGACTAAGAGAATTGATGAAGTTGCTGTTTTTGAAAGAAAAGATCTTGAGGAATAGGGAATAGGTGGGTTTTCATGATCATAACAAAGGAATAAGAGTATGCCCAAAGAAGCAGCTAAACTGCTTAGCTTGGCTTGCAGGGCTCTCTAAGATCTGTTCTCAGTCTAGCCCTGGTAGTCTAGTAACTAGTACTGCCCCCTTGTTAGATGCACATCTAGCATATATCCTATATAAGTTTATGCATAGCCCCTTGAATGAGTCAGTTAATGTTTTTATTCTTTCTTTTTCATAACTTGAATCTCATCCAGCATCCAACCTAGAGCAAGAGTGATGGTCCACAAATATTTGGTGAATGAATGAGTGAAGGAATAGATAATAAATACTAGTCTGATGGACGGATATAAAAACGGAGAGATGAGAGTCAATGTGGACTTATAAGTAATTCTTATAATTTGTCTTTGAGCTTCCTAGTTTACTGGACATGAATTTCTGACAAGCACAATGCATTTACCTGATTGAGATACTACCCTGTCTCCTTTAAATAACAAGATATATCCCCTAGTTTGGATTTGTTTCTATATTTGAGACCAACGTTCCATGACTAGGATAGCAAGTCATCAATGATGTAGAGTTTATAAATGACTACCAACTATTACAGATCCCTTATTTTTCCTCTACGAGGAAAAAACAAGGAGTTGGAAAAGACCAATGACCAGCGGGCAAATTCTTGTCTTTCCTCTAAGGAAATCTGACATGCCAAAGATGATTAAAATGCTCCCTGCTTCTCCTACAAAGAAGAATACTTTGTAGACAGTTAATTTTAAACAAATAGACAACAAAAAAGTGGTGAAATTCTGCAAATTTATATATCCTCCTCTAATTGATTGGTTTCAGACCAGCCATGAAACAGTTACTAAAGAGAAGTCACTGGAATCTAGACACAGTGATTCCTTTAGAAAATTTCATGCCAGAATTATTCTTTGTTAGATGTGGATTTACCAAAAGTGATCATTTTTACAAACAAATCTCTCTTATCATACATTATTTTTTGTGGAGTCAGAGGTCACAAATATAAAAGGAAGAACACTGCATTAAATTGAAACAATTAAATAGCTTCACAAATATAGGAAATAGGGTCAAATACTGGAACAATGGGAAGAGGCAACAACAAGAAGAAAATCCTTCCATGCTCTGCTTCTGCATAAATACCTTTAAAATGTAAGATAATAAGGGGAAAATATCTGGTAAGATTGTTTCCTGAAGGTGAATTAAAAATTCCTCAAGACTACTTTAATTCAACAAAAGATAAGAAAAAGCGATAATCCATTGAGAAAGCCAGTGTTAGTCCAAAGTCTCAAGTTATTCTAATTTGTGGAATTTTTTTGTATTTGAAAAGGATATGTTTTCTGCTAACACATGTGTACTCTTCTTTCAACACTTTTTATTTACCTAGAGATCTCTGTAAGAAAGAAACTGTAAAAAGTCTATTAAAAGGATACCCACTCTCACAATCCATTAGAGAAAATAATAAGATTGGCAAGATTAAACTCTATTTTTTGGAAATACAATGCTAAACATTCTACATGAATTATAATTTATGCTTGTTTATTGTACTTTATTAGGCTGCATTATATGGCAAGTATACTTGGGCATCTTAAAAGTCAGTCATGGACGTGTATAATGCAATATCAAATGCATCAAGCCCAGTATTAATTATTTTCATAATGTATGGGCAACAAATAAGCATAGACTTTTGTAAAATATTTAAATTAGCATTCTGAATATTCAATCTCATTTAAATTAATTCCCAGTAAAACATGGTATATTGAGTGCTGAGAGGTGTTAGGAAAATATCCATAGGCACTAGACATTGGATTATGTCTTTCCTTTAGCATCATTCTATGCACAGTTAAGATACAGAGATATTAGAATCACTATTCCACTACAGTATATTAGGTTTAAGAATTACAGTGAAAGATCTGAGGTCTAACACATTTTACAAAATTCATAAATCCTGCTGTAACAGTAAGGTGGTGCGTTAGGGAACCATAAAGGCATGATCTTATACCAGGTGGATATTCAAATGAGAAATATATCAAGCTTATGTAAGTCCTTTCTTATGCGAAGCTCAGAAGACATAAAAATCTTTGGAGCCATGTTCTCCCAGAGCATAGGATATTCACTAAGGACCAATAAGACTTTATACATGGCATTATCCATGTGGGATCACTAGCAATGCAGTGAATATGATGCAGCCATCATACTCCAGAGGGTACCCTGAGGCACCAAAACAGTTAATGCAGCATTCAAGTGTTGGTCTTTTATTTGTTTTAAACAAAGGAACATTTTATGAACCAGTAGAAAATGATCAACTTATTATTTAAAATAAGTGTTACATATCCAAAGCTTCTTCTAGAATGGTGTTTAACAGTTTTCTTGTCTCAAGTTATCTATTCAATTTAAAACTCATTAATTTTTTAAAACTATGCTCATCTTTATAGTATTTTCCAGTCTGTCATCATGGGTTTTCAGCTACTTGAATAAAAAGTCTTTATTCTTCCTTGTCTCTGAAATGATGCTAAGGCCGACAACACATTGTTAAAGGCAGTATCATTAAACAATTTGTTCCTAGTTCATACGTGTACACAGTTCTTGTCCCAGAAGTCATAATGAACAAAGAATCATTGGCAGAGAATGAGTATTTTAATAAATGTATGTATAGTGAGAAATTCACTTGCCTACAATAGTATTGTATAGTATATAGTAGTAACCTAGATCTTGTCTATGATATGACTGATGCTAGGTGAATTAGACCACACTGAAAAGCATATTTAGCCAATCAGCCTCACTAAGTTACACAAAGCATAATTCTGGACATTAATGTTGTATTAATTTTTTTCTTAAAAATATGAACCGGAATTTTTTCTTACTCAGTGTATATGTGTGTGTGTGTATTCATAAATATTACTTAACTTATTAGACAGATGAGAGCATAATGGACTAATTGAAATTTGGAATGACTCTCTTCTTACCATGCTTATGTTCTTTGAGTTTTTGAAGTAATTATGATTCAAAACAGAAACAATTTTGTGGCAATTATAATTAGATAAAATTTCTAATGAGAATTTAGAAATAAACACAGGTAAACTTTATTAAGTACCTCAAAACTCATGAAAATAATGTTTTTCCTTGCCCTTGGGCATTTTGGAAATCTTTACCACTGTAACTATAAATTTTATAAGAGATAAATTTATGTCAATTTATAACTGTTTATTGCTGAAAGGCTAATAGAAGATACTAGCAAATTTGCTCCATTACACCTAAAAATGTATTTTAAAATTGCATTTTACAAAGTATATTTTGTTCTTTGTGAAGTAGCCTAGAACCTTTATCCAAAGTTATTTTGCAGCAATTAAAAAGACAGATTTTGTTTCTCAGTTATACACCAAAAATAATGTTCACTTTTATTCTGTTCACTGAAGTATAGATTTCCAAGCCAAATATAACATACGGAAACATATTTGTTCACTAAATTTCTTGATTTCAGGAAATACAGCAAACTTTCACCAAGCTTGGTTTTATAAAATATTAATGATAAAATGCTAGAACAGAAACAAACTAATAGTCTCAGCTTACAACATTTTGTGCTGATTTTGAAAGATGCTCAAACTCAGAAAAAAGTCCATACTCAATGAAGGTCACACAGGCTACAGCAGAGTGAAAAGTAGATGTCAGGAAATTTACACATCAAATATGACCATTAACAAATCATGCTGGGCTGGGGATGTGGCTCAAGCGGTAGCACGCTCGCCTGGCATGCGTGAGGCCCGGGTTCGATCCTCAGCATCACATACAAAGATGTTGTGTCCGCCTAGAACTAAAAAATAAATATTAAAAAAAAATCCCCCCCCTCTCTTTAAAAAAAAATCATGCACTGTTCTAGATACATGAAATTCACCAGTGAATTGAAAGGCAAGGATCCCAGTGGTATAGAATGTACATTCTAACAGGTGGGAAGGGAGACAGAAAATATGTACATTATATCCTGTTATTTATAAAAATATGAATTATACATAGGTTAAAAAGTCACAAGTACTATGGACACAAAAAAGTGAAAGGAGGTTTGAAATCAGAAACATGATGGTCACAACAGGCAGTATTGAAAAGGTGATATTTAAAGAAAGAGTAGAAGGGGAGGGAGTTCATCTTAAGGATATCTAAGGCTCCGATGCTGAAGGCAGAAGAAATATCAACTAAACGATTCCAGGCTGGAGTGGGCCTGTGGTACTTGTGGAACCACCGGAGAGACCAGAATAGATGGAGCAGAGGAAAGGAGAGGAGAGAGGCAGACGAGGTCAGGGAAACTGGTTGGGTCCAAGTTACATGGGACCCTGTAGGTCATGTGTGATCTTACACTGAGTGAAGTGGAAAGCCTTTGGAGAGAACTGGCAGGGGAGTTACATGTATGAATGCCATTTTACTAAGACCCTCTAGCTGGTCTGTTGAGCAGAGCCTAAAGACAGGGAGGGGAAAGGCAGAGAACAACTGGGGCTCACCTGCTATGTTTCAGGTCAAAGATGATGGCAGCTGGTACCAAGGAGGGACCATGAAAATGGCGAGGAGTACATGTTCCTGTCTGAAATGGATGGAGCCATTGTGAAGAGGGAGAGAAGAAGAACCACTGGGCATGTTATGACTGGTGTGCCTGTGCGGTTAAAAATGTGGATGTCCTATAGGGTGTTCGATGTATAAAATGTCTGGATCGGAGATATAAATTTGGGAATTTTTAGCCTAAAGATGGTATTTAAAACCATGATACTAAATTTTCACCAAGGAGATGAATGTATAGGAAAGAGAAAAACCCAAGGACAATGGCTGTCTTTCATTCCCCGAATTGCATTCCTCTACTGGCCTATTCCTTTCAGCCACCTCTGTAGCAATCAGCTGCTGTGCATACAGACTGACATCTCTCACCTTAGCTGCACTATGTATCTCTTGATTTTGCCCTGGAATTTCTTTCTGGCCATTGCCTGGCAACCTGTCAGCTCACTCAGCCATTCCAGTGAGTGCTTATGTCAGGAAGTTTTAATATACAGTTAACAGTCATGTGCACAACTGGCTTCCAGTGGGATACATAATTACTACTCTCATCAGTGCCTTGATTGGACCCCTATTAAGCTTATTTCATATGGTTTCTCAGAGAGGCCCCAGAGTATTGATCCCCAGCCATTCACACAATAAATAAATAATCTTCATTTGGTTTTTCCTCGTTCCCTGATTTATGCTTTTTATACTACCTCTTCCTTCCCTTTGAAATAATTTGATAAAAATAACTAGTTGCAGTCCAGTCCTTATCTCAGGATTTGTTGGTGGGGGGAGCCCAAGCTAAGGCAGCATCTAATCTTAAGGGTTAGGGATAAAATACGGAGAACTAACAAAGAAAAACTAAAAAAGAAACCCATAGGTGGGAGGAAAACCAAGAGAGTGTGGCAATGCAGAGTGAAGTGGGAAGTATTAGAAGGAGAAGTCCCACTACCTGTGTCAATTACTGCTTGAATGGCAAGAAAGATGAGGGATGAAGACTGAACATTGGACTTAGCAACAGTAAGGCATTTGGAGATGTTGGCATGAGCTGTTCCAGTGAAAAGAAATGAAGACAAAAGCCTGAACAGTGTCCACTTAGGGAAGAATGAGAGAACAGGAACTAAACTCAGTGGGTTTTATTATTTGCTACAGAAAGAAAAGAATGGGGGAGGGTAGCTAGCAGGTTTCATGACTCCAAGAAGAGAGTTTGTTTGTTTCTTGTTTGTTTCAAGAGGGGAGAAATAAAAGAAGGCTTGTATGCTATCAAAAGTGATCTGGTAGAGTGGAAAGCTGATGAAGGAAGGAGAGAAGGAAGCAATCCATTCATGGTGGAACTGCCTAATTCCCATGAAGTTGGATCAACTTTCAATTGGAACATCCATGATAATTTGTGTGACAAGAGGGTCTGTGGGGCAGATACTAGTTCATGGGGAAATGTGACTCCAGTTTTAAAATATCTATGTAAATTACTTGACATCCCTTCAGTTAAGACTTAGAAACTTTGCCCCTGTTCTTGATTTGGTGCCACTCAAATAGTGATTCCCACTTAACCAACAATGTTAAGCGAAATGGCATTATGTAATCCCCACTGCATACAGCGTCCTTCTCCTCCTCTTAGGACACTCACTCTTTATGCCCCGAGACATCATGTAAGAAGACTAACTACTCTCAACCTGTCGTGCTGTGAAGACTACAGGAAAGATCATGTGCACATGCTCTAGCTGATGGTTCCTACCACCAGCCATCATTAACTATAGGATGTGTGAGACAGTCTTCCAGATGACTACACCTCTAGCCTCTTAGAGCTGCAATCATCAGAGAACCCCAAAGTGAGATCACCCAACTGAGCCCTGGGAGTCTTTGAGTCTTCTCAGCTGAAGTCCCAGACACCACAGGACAGAAATGAGTTGTCTCTACTATGCCATGGTTGAATTTCTGAATGCAGAGTCAGTGAGATTAATAGCAATGATTTTATGCCATTTTGTTTGGAGATGGTATTTACTCAGCAATAGATAACTAGAACACTCCCCATGCTCCATTAGAGAAGAAAGAATGATTTAAGCTGATTATGTACATTTATAAAATCGAACAGGTGAATAACATCGAAATAAAAGTACCAAACATTGTGAAAAGGAAAGAGGAAGATGGATAAGTTTAAGTGAGCTAAATCTTTATTTTATATATCTAGGAGTCACTTAAGTTGATAAATCAATCCATAAAGGTCAAAAATATGTGAGCTATAGAAATGACCTAAAGAAAATCTAAAGTTGAAGCAATTTTTAAAGGAGGATTTTTCTGAAGAGTGATATTTGAGTTTAGGAGGTAAAGCTAAAGAAGCAGTTTGTATTCACCATAAGATCTGTATTATTCTGCTACCAAGAATGTGCATTACCTGAATAAAAAGTTACTTAAAAATTTACAAATTTTTATATAATTTCTAATTTTTATGGATAGCCTCCATAGGCAAATGAAAAAAATTAAAGGTTTAATGCAGCAAATGGTTGTAATTTTGCTTATGAAATTATCAAAATAGAAAAATATTTAGTCATTAGTATAAAATGTGCAATTGGTCTAATTTTCTTATGTGCTATTGATACAGACATGACTTCGTAAAAAAGCACATCTTGAAAGAAATTTGTCAATGTATATCATGAACTGATAAAAGCAGACAAATATCCATACTCACAGATGTTTATTTCAGCATTAATTATTTGAAAAAATATTTTAGTTATACTTAAATTTACTCAGTATTGAAGGGTCATGATTGTCTGAAAAACTACTGAGGCAGAACTGATAAGATAATTATTGAACATGGGTGAAGAGCTTCCTGGAACAATAGGAAAGATCTTTCTTCTGGTGTCCACACGGATCTTAAGAGGACTAGCAAATGGATGGTATACATAGTCTGGTAGAGTGAACACACATGAAGGGCAACAAGCCTTCCAGAAAATTCTCCCCATAGTTTTATCATTTCAATTCTCTGCAGAAAAAAGTTAGAATCTGTTTCAAGGCAATGGATGTAGAAAAGCTGTGTCAGGAATGACAGCACTGCATTGTGACCCTCTCAACAAATTGTAGGTCCCTTCTACTCTTCCCTTCCCTTTCCCTCCACCTCTTTATCTGCCTCTCCCTTTCTTGGACTCTTTTTGCCCATAATCCCTTCCTCCAATACTTATGATTGGTAGCACAGATCCACAAGATATTATAGTTATGTGCATAACAGAAGCCGTTGTCTTCCTAGTTAATTGATGTGCATTTGACCCTATTTAATGATTCTTCTCACTGTAAACTGGAACTGCCTTCCATCAGACATCAGGAGAGAGAATGGAAATGATTGCCCCTACTGACATGGAATTCCATGCTGAAAGCATAGCGGAAGTCCTCTTGGTTGCTGTGTGACATTTTTTAAAAATGGAATTTGAAATATACATTATCAGACATGACAAGACATTCCTACCTCCTGTCTTTTGTCTCTATCTTTCATTCTATAGAGTAGTACAAAATTAATCTTCTTAAAGTTAAAATCTGATTTTGACAAAATCTTTCAACCAAGCCACTTTCCCTGCGTAAAAAGTAATAAATTCTTAGTCTGACATTCACCGTCCCCTGCAACCTTGCCTTAGCTCATTTGTCCACCCTACCCTCCACCATTTGACTATTAATATTCCCAATTCATAATGACTGACTGCGCTCAAATATGGAGAGATTTTTCCCATATCCATGGCTTTATTTATAATTCTCTGCTCAAAATGCCTCTGTCTCCTTTGTCTCCAAATTCAGACCAATTCCTGAAGACTCAAGTACAGCTTTTCTACACTTTCAAGTCTTGCCAATGTCTCCAGAAAGAAATCATCTCTATATTCTAAGACTTCCACAAAACTTTATGTAATTTCAAGATATAGTACAAGGGCAATATTAGTGAAAATTTCTTTTTCTTACTGTTTGGAGTTGAATATGAGGTGTCTCCCAAAATCTCCTGTTACCGCAGGAATATTCAGAGGTGAAATGATTAGATTACGAGTTGTGACCTAATCAGTCCAACCTCCTTTGAGTGGACTAATTGGGTGGTAACTGTAGGCAGGTGGAGCACAACTGGAGGAGGTGGGTCACTGGGGGGTGTGCCCTGGAAGGCTGCATTTTCTCTGCATCCCCTTCCCCACCCTCTGCTGCCTGACCCCACAATGAGTTGAGGAGCTTTTCTCCACTGTGCCCTTCCCCCTGATGTGCTGCCTTACCTTGGGCTCAGAGCAATGGAGTTGGCCCTTCATGGACCAAAACCTCTAAAATCCTGAGCCCCAAATAAACTTTTCCTCCTCTAAGTTGTTCTTATCAGGTATTTTGGTCATAGAGACACAAAAACTAGTTAAAAGACATTAATTAGAAGTAACTCCAGCAATGCTTTACAAAAGGAGCTTAGCAAAGTAATGAAGGGCCATTAGTACTTCTAGAAAAACCCTTACAAGTAGTTTTTATATGGTAAAAGCATGTATGCTTTGGTTGTTTGGGAAACCTTGTTAAAAAAATATTATAGGAAAAAGCTAAAGCCACCCCAAGCTCTTCTTATGGTACCACTGTCTCTACCAGAATGAGGGAAAGGGCTTTTTCTTCCTCACCTTTTAATCCCTAAACTAAGAATTCTTTGCATGCAGATGTACTTGTACACACAAAAATATGTGTGTGTGCACACACACACACGCGAAGATATAGTAAGAATCACATCATGAGAGATATTGACATAACTGTCCCAAAGAGAACAGGTTAAAACTACTCTGCTTGTTTTCATCTTTGCTTCTTCTTTTGGGATTCCTTTCCTTGGAGGCCTTCTTGCCTCTTGGCCCAACTGGATTACTTCTTGCTGCACTGATGGTACAGTAAGATGCTCCCATCTTGGGCAGAAGGGCCCATCACATGTTCCAATTTTTGGAAGGCTTTCTGATAGGCCAGCTGCCCTCCAGGCTGTAAGAACAAATACTCCCCTTCTGTCAGAACCCTTCTCCTGGGGTTGTGATTCTCTTCTCTGTTTCACATTAAAATGGTTTGCTCTCCTGGCTCAAGAGAAAGGCACCTGCCTAATAAACAGGTGCCTCAAGCTAAAGGACTAAATGAAGTCTTGTTATCCATGATTCAGTGTATAGCACAATGCTTTGGGAGTCCTCAAGAGAAATGTTGATCAAATGTCTATAATAATGAAAAGTGAGTAAATGCTTGGAGTATTATCCCTATACAGCTCTCAGATGTCAGCAAGGGTGACTTCTGGGTGGATGTTCAAAGATTTATGACCCCAAATGTTTCCATAACATTTGTTCATTCCCTCACTCATTATTGAAGCATGCATGCAGGATATATTTCGGAATGTTTGTTACATGTCCATCAGAAACACTGCTGTCAGTGTCCAGTATGAGTTTGTGCTGGGTGATGGGTTGAGGGGGACCTCTCAACATACTCTGACTAAAAGCAGAATGAGAATATGGGCTCACTTAGCACAATGAGTTCAACCTCAGGAATACAAACCCCAAAAAATCAAATTATGTCATTCATTTCCTGACACTTCTTTTCTCCTTTTTAAAAAATAACACCTCTTTACACTATAGCAGATATGTCTTGGTGGCCACAAACAATTCAAAGCATATGTCCTCTTCTCATGGCAAGTCTAAATAAGAAGATAGATTTTTTTTCTCAATAGCTTTAGCAGAAAAATCTCAGAAAAGATTGACTGGTGCTGTTTGGTGGTACAAACCAACCATCATTTTATTCTGAGGGTCAGGGCATCAGAGAAAATTAATCAAGCTTGGGTCATATAGACATCGTGGAAGTGGGTGAGAGATAAGTAGGGAACGGAAATGGGTAAGTAGGAAAGGGGAGTTTTGTTATTGAGATAAGTGTGAAAGGGATTTGGGGTTGGGACAAGCAAAACTGTACAAAATAAGTATATATGTATTTATATATAATTCAATAAAGGAACCCATAGTAGTCATTGAAAGCTCATACTGATGGTTACTGTTCATTACAGGAACAGTCAAGTTAAAAATCAGACAAAAGTCCAGGGGAGCTCAAAATACGGAAACTTCTGGTTGTCCACTGCCTGGTACTACGGACAGTGAAACCTCTTCCTTGCCATGATGTGTCATGGTACCCACAGAATACTGCCACACAGGGAAGCTCCCCTGAGCTTTTGATGTCAGAGATTTTAATGGTGCTTGCTCATTTATATGGCCCACATGACTGACCTGTCATCAGTCCTTCCAAAGGTGAAGTTAACACCTTTAGTCTCAAGTTCTTCCGGAAATGGAAACCAACATGGCCCCGTCAAAACCCCATCATAAATCACATTGTTTATCCATCTAGTGCCCAAAGCCTCCAGGAAACAAAGACACTCTCATCAGGCAGAAAATTCCAGGAACCTGAAGGTCACCTACTGTATCAAGGGCAAAGGCCAGAACTCCATGTCAAATCTAGGCAATGCCAATTCACTTAAACTGAAACTTCATGTAATCTCTTAAAGTCTCTTAAATTATTAATGGAAAATGGTATTCTAAAAACTTCTCTACACAGGTCCCTACTTATTATACAATGAACATTTCTAGCTTTACTCCATTTTCACTGGTGTGTAAAGAATTAATGAGGCACAGCTCACAGATTGATGTTCATATTTATTAGTTTTTGTTCTTTTGCTAAACATGCCCTGTGTAATCTTTGATAATCGCTCAAGTTATTGAAAAAGGGTTTGCACAGCCTTAATATTATTTGCTTATTAATCTGTGACAAACCATAAAATTTGATATTTTCACCATGACTACTTCATGGAATTTGCTCACTATGTCTCTGATTTAAGTAGCAACCCACTTACAATACCAACAACTTTTAGAAGTGTTTTTTTTTTTAAATATAACCTTTGTTTTCATTTGAGATATGAAAAAAAAAAAACTGGAAATGTTCTTTGACAACACAATCACACTCCTCAGCTTTGACTTGAGAAAATGTGTCTAATGACTATTCAATCCTCCCCTGTTTTGCTAATATAAAACATCCATTGATCTGACATTTACCCACAATGATCTTCTTGAGATACATCTCTAAATAATGATAAAACTTGCATTAAATTTCATTACTTGGTAGTGGCTTGAAAATATAAATCCTCAAATTAATCAAATCTGGCCATACTTTAGCTATTATGAATTTTACTCAAGATGAGCAGGTCTACAGTATCTCCTATATAGTTTTAAAATCACAAGGTGGAGGCAACTTTTGTTGAGAGGATAGTATTTTGATTCATCCTTTTGACACAACTTGATGCACTAACCAGTTACTAAAAGAAAACAGTAAAATGTTGCCCCCTAGAAGGTTTTCTACTAACACCTTATCTACTACTCCCTAGTGACTACATATTTTCATTTTAAAAATTAATTTTTATTTCTTACACTTTATTTTGTGATGTTAGCACCACACGGTGATGACCTTAGAAACATTTGTGACATATGATAAGAAAGCTCTGAACCCAGTAGTGGAGCCCTCCAGCTAGAGAGCTGTGGACTGGAGTTGGCTCCGGACGATGGACACATGCTCCCAAGAGCTTTGGTTTCTTTTTCTTATTGTAAATATCCAACTCATGCACCACCTACACTTGAAACATCCACCCAGATGAGGCTTTTTCAGTATTGACTGCATACAAATGAAAAATTAGCAAGCAACTCAAGGCATACCGTGGCTTGTAATTAAATGTTTGCTGATCACATCCTCAAGGAAGTCAACCCTACCCAACCTTCACTTGCTCTTCCTGACAACATTACCATCAATCTCTGTCCCATTATTGCTTTATTTTTTCATAAAATTTAACATTTCACAAACTAGTCTTATTTATTCATGTTTCCTTATTCATTTTTGACTTATTCCCTGTAAAGTCCAGGAAATAAATCCCTTCCTGGAAACTCCCCTGCAAGAGGAAGCACAATCCTGGTTACCTGGTCAGTGCCTCAATGTCTGGCACACAGGAGGATCTCAATAAATATTTCTTGAGTGGCAAAATGTATAAAGGAGTATGTTATTGACTAAACTGAGTGATTGCAAGAAAGAAAATCATGGCTGGTATGTGTTCATATCCTCAAAGCACCAAGAACAATGCCTTAAACTCAAGAGACATTAAATTATATCTGTTAACTAATTTATTAAAGAAAGTCCTAAAATAAACCCCCAGAAAGGAGTTAGCATAGGCAGCTTTTTTAAAATAAATATCATTGCCTGGAAGACAATCCAATACATCATCATTAGTTTTGAATACAAGCATCCTATTGTAATAAGCACTTGGGTCATACTCCTGCAATTAGGAGCAGCCACTATTTAGGCACAGTGTTATTCATAGATTGTAGTCACTCCTCCTAGACCATATCCATAGCTATACAGTCATTAATAATGTCAAAGGTTTCTCTAGTGTACTTCTTCCTCAACCCACACCTTAGAAATTGCTGTGAATCATTTTAAACTTCATTCTTCAAAAAATTTCCCAGTGTTTCTTGCAATAAGTGTGGCTACTCAAATTGTGATGTTATTAGAGTGAATTAATTGGCTGAGAGCATTTATTATACTGAATACTAACATTCAGTAATATTTTGGTGAAATGAGTAAATGCTAAATAGATGTGTACTGGAAAGTACGTGAAAGAATGAGTCTTTTACATCACATCAATGCATATCTTGTAGCAGGACAATGATTACCATTTTGTTCTGGATAATCTTTTCTAGGATGTTTGCATGGTGAAAAGTAATATTTATTGTGGGGTTGTTCTTTCAATTTTGGAAACACAGGCTTATACCACTATATTAGAGTAGGCACATAGTAGTGAGTAAAGCTTTGTGCTGGACTTCTAGATAGTGCATGAAGAAGGGAAACAAAACAAAAAGTAGAAAAATTAGAAAGAAAGGATTATCAGTATTTACAGTTTATATGTCTTGAAGCATTCATGTGACTATACTAGTTTCCTAGGTCTGCAAAAACAAATTAGTATAAAGTTAGTGGCTTAAACCAACAGAAATTTATTCTCTCATAGTTCTGGAAGCTAGAAGTCTGAAATAAAGTTGCTGAAAGGTTCTTTTCTCCTGCTATAGGCTCTGTAGATGAATCCTCCTTTTTTCCAGTCCTAGATCTAGTGATTGGCAGAATTCCTTGGCTCATAAACTCAACTCTAATATTTGCCTCTACCATCACATGGCATTATTCTTAATGTCTCTGAGTTTTTGTATGGCTTTCTTATAATGACACTTAGAATCTGAAATCAAGACGTCATCAGGGCCATATCCCCTCCAAGAGTCTAGAGGAGAATCCTTCCTTCTCTCTATTAGCTTCTAGTAGCTCCATAAACTCTTTGGCTTATGACTTTATCACTATGGTCTCTGACACATCTTAGCCTTATCTCTTAGATCTTCTCCCCTTATCCTACAAGGATACTTGTCATTGGATTTAGGGTCCATGCTAATCCAGTTTTGTCTCATCCTGAAATCTTTAATTTACTTACATCCACAAAAGTCCTTTTTCCTTAATGGGATTGTATTTACAGTTTCCGGTGGACATCTTTTGGGATGCTATCATTCAGCCCACCCCAATGACATAGAAATGGTATTCAGAATAGATGAATAAATCCCAACAATTAATGAAGATAAAAATAAAATTAAAAACAAGCCCTCCCACAGGAAAAATAAACAACCCTCAAAAAGGTATTTCACAGAGGAAACCTCACTCAACAATCCATGAAAATACGAAAGAGGCTCAACCTCATGAGTAGTTTCCCGTCACAATGTTTTGCAGTCTATAGCAAATAACTCCTTTGGAGCCTCGCTTCCCTCTACGTTGTAAGTTTTGCACCTGCTACAAACACTTGTACACAAACACTTGTGAGCACAGGTCAGCTGCTGACTGGACAGCTGAGTTACTTTTTATTCCCATCCATCCTCAGCAGTTGTAATGACATAGGAAGAATGAAAACAGATAAATTCAGTAGGAAATACGCAGGCTTAAAAGCTGAGCATCTGACCAAAATAAGCATAAGGACCAGCAGAAAGAGGACATTTAATGGGGTGAAGAAGACAAAGAGCACAAATGATAAAAATCATCATTTAACATTCTCCTGAAATTAGCTTGGCTAACAGATCAATGTTCCACACACAGGTGGGAGAAGCCTCCCAAGTGAGCAGATGAGAAACTTTTCTTCTTCAAATCTGAGATGTATCTTTGTTCTAAGGTATATCTTTCTCTTTTAAGTCTTATAAGCTATATCCTCCATTGTCTAAAACTGTCCCAGCTTCTGGCAGTCATCCTAAGCAGCATGCCTGTATTTCCTTCCTTCCTTCCTTCCTTCCTTCCTTTCTTCCTTCCTTCCTTCCTTCCTTCCTTCCTTCCTTCCTTCCTTCTTTCCTTCCTTCCTTCCTTCCTTCCTTCCTTCCTTCCTTCCTGTACTGGGGATTAAACTCAGGGGCACTCAACCATGGAGTCACCTCCCCCGCCCCAGCCCTATTTTGCATTTTATTTAGAGACAGGGTTTCATTGAGTCACTTAGCGACTTGCTTTTGCTGAGGTTGACTTTGAACTCGCGATCATCCTGTCTCAGCTTCCTGAGCCACTGGGATTACAGGCACTCGGCTTGTTATTTCATTTTTTCATGCTGTTGCATTACTTAAAACTTCTAGTGTGGTGCTGAGAAGGAGTGGTCGTGATATTTATGTTTTTTATCTTGTTCTTCCTGATCTTTGAGGGAAGCGTCTAGTTTCTCGTCATAGAGTGTGATGTTGTAGATTTTATGTAGATTTTACCTGTTGTGTTAAGGAAGCTCCCTCCTATTCCTAGTTTACTGAGAGTTTTTATCACAAATTCATGCTGAACTTGTCAAATACCTTTTCTGCAGCTGTTGGTATGATGAATTGTAGTTTTTCTTCTTTCAGTTATTGATGTGATGGACTGTATTGATTTTCAGATGTTGAACCAGCCTTACATCTTATACCAGACTTACAAACCTGGAATAAATCTTTATATATTTTAAATAAATAAATATTTATTTAAAATATTTTTAAAATATTTGAAATGGAACCCAGGACCTCACATGTGCTAAGCAAGCACTCTACCACTGAGCTACAATACCAACCCCCAAAATATGGATGTTATTGCTAGCATTTTGTGTAGAATTTTTTTTTTTATCAAAGACCATGAGAGACATTGGTCTATAGATTTCTTTTTCTGTAATGTCTTTGTCTGGTTTTGGTACTAGGGTAACACTGGCTTGGTAGAATGAATTAGAGATATTCCCTCTGCTTTTACCTTCTGAGAGACATTATAGATAGATGATATACTTTCTTCTTTAAATGTTTGATAGAATTGGCTAAAGAGCCCTTGTGGCCTTTTATTGTCAATTTTGGAAGGTTATGAATTATTGATTCAATTTCTTTAATAAATATAAACCTAGTCAGATTGCCTATTTATCACTTTTTGTGTGAGTTTTAGCAGATTGCATTTTCAATGAATTTGTTTATTTCATCTTGATTTTCAATTATATGGGTATAAGCTTGTTTATAGTATTCATTTATTATACTTTTAATGTCCAAGGGATCTGTAATGTCTACTTTTTCATTTATTAGTAATTTATGTCTTTTCTCTATTTTTGTTAGCCCGAAAGAGGCTTGAGAGACTTATTGTTTTTATTTATCTTTTTAAAGAATTAGGGTTGGCTTTATCAATTTTTCTCTATTGATTTCCTGCTTTCAATTTTGTGAATTTCTGATCTACTATTAGTTATTTATTTTCTTTGCTTACTTTGGATATAATTTGTTGTTTTTTTTTCAACTTTCGTAATGTAGAAGTTTTAAGTCACTTATTTTGGATCCTTTCTTTCTCTTTAATATATTCATTCAATGCTAAAAATTTCCCTCAGCACTCTGCTTTTGCTGCATTGCAAAAGTTTTCATAAGTTCTAATTTCCATTAGTTAAATATTTCCTAATTTCTCTTAAGATTTCTTCTTTGGTCAATGTTATGGAGAAATGTATTGCTTAATCTCTATGCATTTGGAATTTTCCAGCTATCTTTTTATTATTAATTTCTAGTTGAATTCAATTGTAAGCTGAGAGCAAACATTATAATTAACATGTATTTTATAACTCAGAATGTAGTTTATCGTGGTGAACGTTGCATGTGAACTTGAGGAAGAGTATGTAATCTTTGTTGTTGGATAAAGTAGTCTGTAGACATCCGTCGTATCCAGTTGATTGATAGTGTTGAGTTCAACTATGTTCTTAATGGTTTTCTGCTTTCCAGATCTGTCCATTTCTGATAGAGGAGTGAAGTGACAACTTATTTTTAACAGTCCTACTTTCAGTAAGTCTAATGGTAACACTTTGTTGACCTTTCTGATGGAAGATATCACCCTTGATGCAAGGACTGAGTTGCCATGTATCAGTTAAATTCTATTATATGATTTACTTTGAATGTTTCTCTTCTATTTCTATATCTTTCTTAGGAAACACTTCATGTTCTAGAGTTCTTCTGGTTCTTAACAATTTTGGAGTCACAGCCTCTTGAGAACCTGACAAACTCACAGGGCTCAATTAGAGAACAATGCATAAAAAACAACACAATAGCAGCAACAACAAAGTTTAGCATGGTTTATGGGGGTTCACTGGTCATGGGCTTAAACATTTTATTCTAGAATCTGTTGGTCATTAAAAAGTGCTATGTAAATCTGATATAACACACTTTTGTATAAGTTTATTATGGAGAAAAAAATGTGAATTTTCCAGGTATTTGCAAACTTTCTACCCACCCTCACATTGTAGTTATTGTGTTGCTTTTTCCTTCTTTAGTTCTCTGAGACCCTCCACACATACTTTTGAGTCTTGTCATTTCTATTTCCCTCAGTATAAACCAAGGCCACACCTGCTGAAGTCACTGCCATCTGTACAAATATCACACTCCAAAGAAAGAAAAAATACTCTGATGTGCACTATCTTAAGAAAACTACTCCAACACCAGGACACTCCCCAACTGACGAGGAAAAGAAAACAGAAGCTTCCAAGTCTCCCTTATTTTGATACTCACTTTATTCTTTATAATAGCTGTCTATTTATTTATAATAACAAGAATGATAAAATTGAAAAATTCATAACCTTCATCTGAATAACACACTGGAATGAGAAGTAAATGCCTACTGGAGTTCCAATTTTTCTTTTTACTTTTCAATCTGAGACTGCATCAATTCCATATTGAAAGAAATATATTAGAACACTGTGATTCCTCTTTTTTATGAAGTAGAAGCTAACAGAAACCTGGCAATATTTACCAACCAAATAACTTTTAAAAAATCCTAATGCCAAGTATGAAATTTGGGGTTGCTCTATTTAGTTATTAAAATTTCACTTGAAGAACTTTCATAATATTAAAAGGAATATTGAAAGGGACAGACACGCCTATGTAAAGCTTTCCATTCCTTTACGCTACATGGTTAAAAAAATTGAGAATAAGTTGCTAGATCTTTATTGAATAGAAAAATGCATTTTTCCTTCTTTGTCTTCTTCCACTAAAAACAGGATTTCTCTAAGCAATGGTTATCATAATATGGGTGAACACATCTGTGCTTCATGGCTTATGACACCCCAGGGTGTGTTTATCTCTACTCTGCTTTTATGGCTCACAGCACTCCAGGGTGCAGCGAGTTCCTAATGGCTCCAGAAAGCACTGCCAGTAATTTTTTACCACTTAACACAGTCACTATCCCAGGCGATGATTACAAGTTGGGTAGTATTCTGTTCTTTCTCAATATTGCTTAACCCAGATCATTTAATAATTGTATGTACTATCACAGTCCTGGTAGATACACTTTCTGATCAGAATGGCAATAATTTTTATGTAAGTAACACACATAAATGTTCATAGTTCATATTCAAATTTCCTAGTTCACCAAATGTAAGTCAGGTGCCAAGATCTAATGCAAAAGGTCATGAGAAGTTAACACTTCTCAGGATCTCAGTGGAAATGATAAAGATGCATAAGATGCAACAACCAGAAATATTCTTAGGATAGAAAGGAAAACCCTGCTCAGACCAGTATTTGCTATTGACAACATGACAAACTATTTCTTTTGTGTTTTAATTTTATTGTATAATTCTGTAAGAAAACTTTAATGGACCACTCCGTGAGATTCTGTTGTATAAAATTACATTTTACTGTGTCATACACATTAGCAGGTATAATTATCATTTTTAAGGCAGCAGTTCTAATTTAACAGTAGTGGAGCAATAGTCTATGAAAATGACATCCTAAACAATGGAAAGAATTATTATTTATGACATTGATTTAGATTGCATTACCAAATCCATTTCGGTAAAAATGCTATTGCCTGTAAGGAAACCAAGTTGCTTATTTCATCATTGGTAACCAACTTAATTAGGAAATTCCTGGCAGCTTTCAGGTATTTTATAATAGGAAGCAATGTTGAGACAACCTACTCAAATCCCATATACAGGTAACCATTTATTATACTTCATTTATATATAGTTATGATTATCTGTCTACATGAGCTTTAATTCTGTCCCAACCCCAGTCTATTCTATTCTATTTTGTCTTTCAGGGGCATAAGAACCAAAGATCACTTATTAGAACTGTGTTAATTTTGAAGCAAAAGTCAGTAGGAAGGGAAGATACAAATGAACCCACAATTGCACACACTTACACCCACAGACTATTCATATAAGCATAAAAGTGAATGGCTGGTGTTAGGGGGAAAAAATGAAAATTGAGTCAGACCATGGGTCTGACTGATGATTTTCCCACTTAGCTGAAATAAAACCTGGTGGCAGAATGAATGACCACTGATCTGTGGCTTTGGCCCAGCAGAAGCACAGTCCATGGGTGAGCAGGGACTCTTTGCCGGGTCTCACGCAGTCTCACACTAGCATAGGCAGACAGAAATAAGGCAAACAAGGCCCTTTCTTTCTTCTGAGTTTTTAATGTCCCTGGAAAAACATCTAAGTGGCTCTCTGCAAGTGATTTAAGAGTGGAATAAAGTTCTCATTAAGAATTTTTCTGAGCGTATTTTTTTTTTTCCCAAAGAACACACAAGAGAGATTCTCAGTAGTACCAAGCCATATACACATGTTATGTACCAATACAGCCCAAGCCGCTTAGTGGCACTTTGGCTAGAACATTTCCCCTTTATGATCAATAAATTTCATAGAACTGGGTATTTATACTTAGGGGACTTTTCCCAGTGAGAGAAATTCTATTCTTATCAACTTCTTTTATGTATGTACATAAAGAGAGATGTTTGTGAGTCTATAAAAAGTATCCTTGATCTTGTTTGATAGACTGTACTCTCCTCAGAGTGAATAGGCTTTTCAAGTGGGTGACTTTGTATGTGCAAATGAATGGCAATATGTGTGCCAAATCCCCTCCCAAGCCACAAATGTAACAGGATGAGAATTTTATTTCTGGAAAAGGATTTCAAAACAGGTCAGTTCTCATTTACTCCTCAGTAGGTGCTGCTGGAAAAAAAAATAGAAAAAGTAAGATGTGGCCATTAAACACAGCAGACAAAACAATATGAACATCAATCAATGCCCAGAAATAGGCTTTGAAATGTTATTTATTACCCATTTTCATCAAATATGCATTACCCTAATGATCGGCATATTATGAAGACAGGCATTTTAGAGACAAATTATATGACAGACTAAAAAAGATTGCCATCTTCTTAGCAAGGAAGGGTAGTTAATTTTTTTAAAATCATATAATTGTTATGGAAAGAATCTATATAAATCAAACATTTCAGAGAGACAAGATTTTTATCAATCATGGCAACCCTTTCCAACTTTCCACAGAAAACCATATAAAGATACATAATAAAGTTAAAATTTAGATGGTTACAGTCAAAAGCATGCTTTGTTACTGAAGATCTGCTCTATTTACTTGGATAATATTGTTGTGAGTAGATTAAAAGCTCTGATATGAAAGGGACACTCTACCCTGTTTTCCAGTGCATTTATAGGCTGGCACCTGCAGGGTTGCTGTCTTTCTGGAAAAGTCAATACAGACATCTAGTGTGTGCTCTTCTCTTTCTTCATTAGAGAAATCGACAGGTGAGAGGAGCCCTCTGGTTGTCTGACATCAGTACAAACCATGTTAACAAATAGCTCTCACCAGAGGCAGCCACAGGCAGCACAGCCCGAAATTCTGAGGACCACTTACAAGTGATGCTATAATGTCGCTTCTCCTCTGTCTATTAAAATTGCTAAATTAAAATCTCACCACTTGTCCAGTGTCCGTGTTCTACATCCATTTTTGTCCTCAACATTTTATATGGCAAATTACAACCTCCAGCAGGGGCCAAGTGTGTGATCTTATTCAGAGTACTAATATTCATGTGCAGTGGGTTCCATCAGCTAATGGCTAGAACTGATGACTGAGGATTAATGGATTCTGTGCCTTGGATGTAGGTCTTTACACTCTTGCTCAGTAATGGGGTTTATGACCTCTGAGTGAGCAGACAGTTTCCAGATGTAGGAAAAGAAGATGCCTGAGTCTGGAATACATTGGAACAGCCATCAAGAGTTCAAATGGGTCACTTTTCATGGAGTAGGGAGGTAAATGAAGGAAATTACAGGACTGACCTAAAACCAAGAAAACCAATATAGGGAATTAGCAATGGAACATCCGTGACCACAGGAAGTATTGCAAAGAGACTGGAGGATGAAAAGAGAAAAGACATAAAAAAAATGTAAAAAAAAAAAAAACTTGAATTAGTTTTGTAATAAATTTTATGACATGTTTGGTTTTCAAAAAAAAAAAAAAAAAAAGAAAAGACAAAGAACCAAGAAGCTCCTTCAGATTTTAGTCTTTTCAAAATGTCATATTGTACATATGTAAATGAGGAAGACCAGGAATCTCAGCACAAAGCCAGCAGTTTCCCTTTCTCATTATTATTTATTATGCATGCTTTTATGTAAATCTAAATATTTTGACACTCTAAGAGTCTTGATGCTCCTAGGAAGGGTCACTTGTTGATGAATGACCTGTAAACTCACCCCAAACCCATTTTCTCTCAAAATTGCATCATAGTTTTCTTGTTACTTAATCCATCCTTCCATGGAACTCAAAGTAAGATGGATATATCATTGAAATGAGGGCATGAAAGTAGAGGTACTGTGCCAGCATCTGTAGACAAAAGCCCTAATTCAAGATTTGTTAAAAAGAAAGAAAACTGATGTTTGGCTTTTGGGGAAAGGAGAATATCCTCCCCCTAAGAAGAAAGATAAGAGAGTAAAATAATAAAAGTGAAGTAAAAACAAAGGTATTGAAATGCTGGGGCTGGGGATGTGGCTCAAGCGGTAGCGCGCTCGCCTGGCATGCATGTGGCCCGGGTTCGATCCTCAGCACCACATACAAACAAAGATGTTGTGTCCGCCGAGAACTAAAAAAAAAATAAATATTAAAAAAAAATTTTCTCTCTCTCTAAAAAAAAAAAAAGAAAAGAAATGCTTAGAAGCTGAGTAAGGACCAGTATGTAATGAACAGAACCTATTTGTAATTGAGTTATAGAACACGGAGGATTCATAGCAATTATATTAACATACATAACCCAATTCCAAGCACCTCTGTGGCATGGAATTATTGGGCATGTATCTAAGGAATGGTATGTGTGAGTTATACACATGATTTATAACTACATTTACAGGAAAACAAAGAGTTACATATATAAGGGGACCAGAGAAGTCATCTCTTAAAGTCGAATGCAGAGCACAAACAGCCAGAATTGTTCTCCACAGGAAAAACTGTACAGGTCATTCTTTAAAGGCATTAAAATCAATACCAGGAGGAATCAAATTTAGCACAGAGATATCCTGAATACCCATGTTTATCAAGGCATTATTCACAATAATCAAGTTATGGAATAAGTTTAGATGCCCATTAGTGAATGAGTGGATAAATAAAATGTAATATATAAATGGATAAATAAAATATAATATAAAATATATATGTGTATATAATAAAATGTGATATATATACACATATGAAATATATGAATATCATTCAGTCATAAAGAAGAATGAAACCATATCATTTGTAGGAAATTGGATAGAACTGGAGATCACCATGTTCAGTGAAATTAGCCAGACTCAGAAAGACAAGTATTGCATGTTTTCTCTCATATATGGTATCAATGATAATAAAAATAAAAAGGATGACATGAAAATGGAAGGGGGACTATTAGAGAAAGGGAAATGGGAGGAGAAAAGAGGAAAATAGGAAGGATGAGTATGACCCAGATATGTTATATGCCTGTATAAAAGTGTCACAATGAGCCCTATTATTTTGTACAATTATTTTAGTACAATTACAATTATCATTTAAAAGATCAATGTTGAGGGATTGATGCCAGCATTGGGCTGGGGAACAAGATCTACATCCTGAACCCCAGGTTCTGTAGCTCCACCAGGAAAAGGAGAACAAGACAGAGCTCCTCAGATAAAATACCAGAAAAAGATTTTTAATGGGGCTGTGACTGAGGTTGTGGTCAGCGGTAGATCGCTCACCTGGCACATGCGAGATACTGAGTTTGATCCTCAGCACCACATAAAAATAAATAAATAAAATAAAGATATTATTTTTAAAAACGATTTTTACTGGCCTAGCAACATAGGAAATCCATATCTATCTTAAAAATTAACAGACAAATAAGGAGTGCCTGATATTCAAAGAGAACAAGCAGCACAGAGAGAAAAAAAAATGAAAGCATTTTAAATAGTCCACAACGTTCAGGAAACAGGAAAGGACATTATGAATCAAAATGTGTTCACAGTGGTAAGAGAAAGTGTCGCATTTATAAAAAATCATCTATGAAAAAGTAACAATAAGGAAAGGTCTTAGAGATTACATAATATACAGTATCATATAATTCAAGAAGTACTGGAAAATAAAGGTCGGCATCTCCCAGAATGCAGAGCACAGAAGGACAAGCAAGGAACCAGAGACTAGGAGAGAGGAGATGAAGAGCTAACACCCATCTTGGTTGCCCAGTGTTCACTTAGTAGGAATTCTGAAAAGAGAGAGCAAGAAATAATGGGTATCAAAATCGTAATGGGAAATAATTTTCCAGAACTAAAGGAGGATTCATCATGAGATTGAAGCCAAATAGAAGCAGAATCACCAAACAAACCCCAAAAGAACCAAGACTTTCAAAATGTTAAGAATGAAAGCATCCAACAGACTTCTTTATAGAGCAAGCAGATTGCCTTCAGAGGAAGACCAGGCAGTCTAGCAGCCAACAACTCATCAGTTTGCTGGCTACAAGATCACATTGGAGCAGCGGTGCCTTCAACACACTGAGGGACAATCAGTCTCACCTTTGAATTATTTGCTTAACCAAACCATTAATCATATTAAGAGTTGAAATTTGTCTTCTGTGCAGTCCTTCTTAGGAGGTTGATTGGAGTCACAGTCCAGCAAAAAAAGTGGCAAGTCCAGAAAGAGGACAAAATGAGATCCAGAAAATAATAGGTCAAAGCCACAACATCAGTTAAGGTCCAAGCAAAATGCTGCACATTTTGTAGCAGAAGGATGGAAAACTCCTCTGATGAGAGTGTCCATAAAGAGAAAGGAAACTCAAGAGAGGCTGTGAGAAAGGGAGGGTAGAATAATGATAGCTGGAATAGGGGAAAGAAAGAAAGAAAGAAAGAAAGAAAGAAAGAAAGAAAGAAAGAAAGAAAGAAAGAAAGAAAGAAAGAAAGAAAGAGGGAGGGAGGGAGGGGGAAAGACCCTAAATAAATAAAAAGTATATAAGAAATCTTGGAACAAATATGAAACAAAGAGTATCTGGTTTCTGTATGAATTTGGTGACAACTATTTTTTTAATATCTTCATTATATGTGCTTTAAGTAAGAACATGGACTTTCCAGTAAGTGAAATTCAAATCCTGAGACAAGAGATGCTTCGGGGCCTGCTTTGACCAGGACAGGAACCCAAGCAGAGAAAGAAAGGGCTCAGAAGATGTAGATCTCAGAAGCCTTCTGCAAAATATCACTTATCAGGAGGCAAGTGGAAGAAATTTGAGAAACCCAGGCCTCAACCAATGAGAGGCTGAGTCAGTAGAGATGGAGTGGCAATGCAGAATTTCTTTTACTATAGCTGTCAAGGAGGACCTTTTGAGGTAACTGAGCCAAAACCTACTCCTCCTCCACAGCTCAAGAAATCCATTAATTAAGTAACAGAACAGGATATTGTCTCCATACACCTATATGTGAAAGAAGGACAAAGAAGAAGATATAGTATGCTTTGAAGATGATTTTAAAATGCCATAAATATGTTGTCATGATGTAGATACAACTTGTAATGGTTAATTTGAATTGTCAACTTGATTGGATTAAGAGATGCCTAAGATTGAGAGGCTTCTGGGTGTGTCCATGAGGTGTGTCTAGGAATGATTGGCAGGTGGGAAAGTGAACAGAAGTAGAGATCCTCCGTAAGTGTGGCCAGCACCGTCCAACAGATTGGAGGCTTGAATGGAATAAAAGTTGGAAGAATAAGAAAGCAGTAGTGGAGGCAAGCTCGCATCTTCTCCAGTGGGTTCTTGATTGCTGCTATGATTACCTAAGGATACCAGACTTTCACTCCTTCACTCTTCCTAAGTGGACTCTGTCAGGGATTCTCCAGGGAGTTTCCAGAAGCCTTCAGTCTTGGACTGGGGTAGTATCATTGATCCCTCTTGTTCTGAGGCTTCAGTATCTTGGACTGCACAGCTATTTGTTCCTCTAGCTCTGGCTGTGTAAGTCAATCTAATAAATCCCCTTTTATAATCACACCTCTTATTGGTTCTGCTCCTCTAGGGAACCCTGACTAATACACAACTCAGTATCCTTGAGGAACTAAAAATCAAGAATCAGCAATATCCAGGAAGCAGCACAAAAAAGAAACTAAAGAATTATGAGAAGAGATGGTCAAATAACAGAAGGAACTAAGAAACCTATGGAAAGAAATAAAAATAAAAAAATAAAAAGACAAACTCATTTTAATTAATAAAGAGCAAACTTTGAGAGAACTGAAAAAAAACTGTTGTAAACAGAATAAGGTTTATGGAGGGGAAAAATGAGGAAATAAATGAGATGTATAGGAATAAAAATGGTAAAAGGCATAAAAGGACAGAGAAAATATGAAAAACATTGAAAACAGGGAAATCAGTGAAAAGGAAATCCTTTTCCTATAATCCTATAATCCATAATCAAGGCCCCAAAGAAGAAAATAAATGTTTAAATTAATAAGCCTCTTTCAGAAATGTAAAAAAAAAAAAAGAGTCTACACAATGAAAGGACAAACTGTGGGAAAAATTTGTCCAGAATGGTTATCGTAGAGATATATCTTAGAGAATTACTGGACTTTTGAGATAAAGAGCCTATACTTCCCCAGACAAATAAAAACAAAATACCCATTTAGCCTGGGATTGTCTTGGTTTAAACCTATTTCTCTAATTACTGGCATTGTTCCTTTTCATTCTGTAAAACGTCACAGTTTGACTGAAAAATTGAACTGCCAAACTACTTCTAAGAGAAAGAACATCAAGTTGGTCTCAACTATCTTAACCAAAACAGAAGCCAGCATCCAGTTCAGGAATATTTACAGTGTCTTCTGAAGAGAAAATGAACCGAAGGTTTTACATTCGGACAAGATACCCTTCAACTTTAAAGCCTCCAGAACTTTGTTTTGAATAAAGCAGTCTGGGGAATATTTTCCATGTGAACCTTTTTCTTTAAAGAATTGCTGAAGAATTAGTTCCAGCCAGTGCATGGATAATTGAAGAAACTGTAGCCAAAGTACTCACTCTAAGGAGTGAATGTATTCATTTGCACAACTGAGACAGAAATTTACTTAACTATGGACCTAAGACAAAAAAAAGGGCAGGTGGAGATAAGGAAGGCAGAATAAAATACATATTCTATATCCTCAGACAGTGAAAACACACCGTAAAAAGTGGAGAGACGAAGGGAATAATGTGGACATAGAATGACGTTACATAGAGTGGTTGCCTCTTAGGTGATGCCAGGGAGATCAAGGAAACAGTTTAGGATGATGAATCAAGTTCGAGAAGTGTAAGAATATAGTACAAATAAGACTTGATTAAAGCTAGGTGATTAAAAGTGGAAGGAGAGGAGACATAGGAGGTAAGCTAATTTTATCATTACTCGTAAAAAAGGCAAAGAATAAAATTTGATAGGGAATATGATGATGACAATGATACACTGAGAGATATAAAAGTTATCAGAGGGTTTGAATATAAAAGGTACGATATAAGTAGCCATGGGCACAAAAATCCAATCTTTGCTATTTACAGAAATGACTAAATTCTTAAGAAGCCAATGATAAAATAGTGAAAGTGTTTAACTATATCCAGATATGTACAGGAATACATATATTTCAAACAGGAACATAAAATATTACAACAGTAATAAATGAATATTTTTGACAAATATAAATAAACTTATTTTACAGATTAAAATATAAAAATCTTATTAGTTGTAACAAAACTCAATTCTATGCTTTTGACAAGAAACACACATAAAACAAAATAATTAAGAAAATTTAAGGACACCAAGGTATGCAAAAGTAGGTCAGAACACATAACAAAGTAAAGCAGACTGTAACCTTAGTGTCCAACAAGGCAGAATTCAGGTTCAAAAGCAGTAACGGAGACCAAAAAACAAACAAAAAAAAACAAAACAAAACAACAACAACAACAACAACCACCAAAAAACCGCTTCACTCAGAAAGCTAAAGGATGCCAATAATTATGACCTCATCACAGGGTTCAGTATCTGAGGACCATATAGCGTATAGAGAATTTTACAAAAGAGAAATTACAATTGATACTGGGAGGTTAGAAATATATTTTGTAAGGAACATTTTACCTCTCTAACCAAGACAGATTAAGTAGACAAGAAATAATTAAAAATATAAATGGCTTAAACAACATGAAACATAGTCAACAAGGATGATCTTTTATATGCCAAATGTTGTGCTTTAAAATTACAGAAAATGCTTTCTTTTCAAGAGGTCATAGAAAGAAAGACATTATGCCAGAAAGAAAACCACAATCAATAATTAACAAATATTTTTAAAAATGCAAATCTTTTAAAAAGTCTCAGGTCAAGAGGGCAATGTAAACTGAAATTATAGGAACTGTAATGAAAGAAGTACACATATCAGGATATAGATAAGGGCTAAAGTCAGTTTTACAGGAAGATTTTAAAAGAAAGAATGAAAATATAGACATCTGAGCATCTGGCTCAAAGAATCAGAAAATGAAAAGTCATAAAGACACAACAAAAAGAACAAATGAGAAATTAACATGGTTAAAAACTCAAAATAATACAGATCCAAAACTTTGAAAAGGGGAGCGTGTTTGGCCTGATCATTCCTCAGAGACTCCCATGCTGAGGGCTTGTTCTCCAATACAGTAGTGTTCTGAGGTCCGCTTTGGGGAGGTGACTGAACCATGAGGACTCTGATCGCATCGGTGGTTAATTCGCAGACTGGACTGTGGCACCTGGTTGAAGAGAGTGGGTCTTTGGGGACATCCCCTTGGGGACCGTAGTTTATCCTCAGCCTGTTCCCTCCCATCCCCTCCACTTTCCTCTCCCTCCTTCGGCAGCCAGGACATAAGAAGCTCTACTCCTCTACACTTTTCAGCCAGGACGTTCCTTCTCACCATAGGTCCATAGCAATGGAGTGAGCTGACCATGGGCTGAAACCTCTAAAGCCATGGCTGCAATAAATCTTTCTTCCTTTTAAGTCGTTTTTCTCAAGTATTTGGTCACAGTGATGAAAAGTCATAGTACAAATGATCTATACCTACACCTTTCTTCTTAAAGGTGCTTAGGTAATGTTTAGTGTTTCTAAATGAGATACAGAGAAAAATAAGGATGTTTTCTTAAACCATGGGACTATAACACCATAAGATTGAATCCCTGAACAAGGGATGTTGGAGTACAGAGGGGAAGGAGTAAAGACTTCTACGTTACTTAATTTATTACCATATTCACAGATTATTTTGATAAAAAACAGTTATAATAAAGGTTAATGAACCTAAGCAAAAGTTTTTTTTTTGTTTTGTTTTGTTTTTTTAACTCTCGGTGTGTAAGATTCAGGAGTCAGGAACTATCTGTGATTATGTGCATCACAAAGTTTCCATCACCCAGTGTCTGTCATGTAGTAGATCTTAGTAAGTAAGAGATATAGAGTTCTTATAAATCAATAAGGACAGCTCCCAAATAGGAAAAAATGGCAAAAGACATAAATAACTCAGAAAATAATTATAGGGGGCCAATAAATATATTTAATGTTCAATTTTATTTTTAATGTAAATTAAATCTATAGTGAGATATCTCTTTTCCCATATCAAACTGGAAATATTTTTCAATAATGCATGTATGTATAGAAGTTGCAGTAAACTATATATAATTCTCATTCACAACCAACATGTCCATACTACCAAAAGCATTATAGAGATTTAATGCAATTCCTATTAAAATCCCAATGTCAGTCTTTATAGAAATAGAAAAGGCAATCATGAAATTCACTTGGAAAAATAAGAGACCCAGAATAGCCAAAACAATCCTTAGCAAGAAGAGTGAAGCAGGAGGCATCACAATAGCAGACTTAAACTAAACTACAGAGCCACAGTAACAAAAACCACATTGTATTGGCAACAAAACAGACCTGTAGACCAAAGGTATAGAATAGAAGACACAGAGACAAATCCACATAAATATAGTTCTATCATACTAGACAAAGGTACCAAAAACATCCAATGGAGAAAACATAGTCTATTCAACAAATGGTGCTGGGGAAATTGGAAATCTACATGTAACAAAATCAAATTAAACACCTACCTCTGACCCTGCACAAAATTCAACTAAAAGTGGATCAAAGACAACATCAGAACAGAGATCCTCCGTGTAATAGAAGAAAAGGTGGATCCAAATCTTCACCATGTTGGCTAGTATCTGACTTCCTTAACAAGACTGCTAAAGCACAGAAAGTAAGATCAAGAATCAGTAAACAGGATGGATTCAAACTAAAAAGCTTCTTCTCAGCAAAGGAAACACTCAATAATATGAAGAGAGAGCCTGAAGAATGGGAGAAAATCTTTACCACATGCACCTCAGATAGAGCATTAATCTTCAGAATATATAAAGAACCCAAAAAACTTGACACCAACTCCCCTCAAATAATCCAATCAGTAAATGGACTGAGAAATTGAACAGAAGAAGAAATACAGGGACTGGGGCTGGGGCTCAGTGGTAGCTCACTTGCCTGCATGGGTGAGGCACTGGGTTCAATTCTCAGCACTGCATATAAATAAATAAAATAAAGGTCTATCAACAAATTAAATTTTTTTTAAAAAGGAGAAATACAATTGATTAACAAATATATGAAAAATGTTCATCAACTCTAGAAACTGAAGAAATGCAAATTAAAACTACTCTAAGATTTCATCTCACTCCAGTCAGAATGGCAATTATCAAGATTACAAGCAACAATAAATGTTAGCAAGGATATTGGGGAAAAGTTACACTCATACTGATGGGATTGCAAATTGGTGCAACCATTCTGGAAAGAAGTATGGAGATGCCTCAGAAAACTTGGAATGGAACCACGATTTGACCCAGCTATCCCACTCTTCGGTTTATACCCAAAGGAGTTAAGATCAGCATACTACAGTGATGCAACCACATCAATGTTAATAGCAGTGCAACTCACGATAGCTAAACTATGGAACCAACCTAGATGTCCTTCAACAGATGAATGGATAAAGAAAATGTGGTATATATACAATGGAATATTACTCAGCCTTAAAGAAGAATGAAATTATGTCATTAGCAGGTAAATAGATGGAGCTGGAGAATATCATGCTAAGCCAAATAAGCCAGTCCCCCCAAAACAAAGGCTGAATATTTTCTCTGATATGCAGATGCTAATTCACAATAAGAGGGGAGAGCTGGGGAAGAATAAAGTTACTTTGGATTAGGTAGAGGGGAGTGAAGGGAGGGGAGGAGTTTGGGGGTAGGAAGGATAGTATAACAAATCTGGCATTATCCTTCGTAAGTATATGACTACACACCAGTGTGATGCTACATCATGTACAACCAGAAGAATGAGAAATTATAGTCCACTTATGTATAATGTATTAAAATACATTCTACTGTCATGTATAACTAATTAGAACAAAGTTTTTAAAAACATAATTGGCAAAACAAAACAAAACAAAACAAAAACTTTTGAAAACCTTTCAAGGATCAGCAAGAATCTTTTAAATAGGGATACTTTTGATGCAATCTCCTTATTTCTGGAAATCATTCCTAGTAAAATAATCTGATAAGCTACAAAAGACAAATGTATAAAGTAGGTTTGAAAGCTCTAATTAACAAAAGAAAATGGGCATCCATCTACATAGTTAACAATAATGGTTAGAAAATGATTCACATACACGTGAGAGCATAACATTCAAAACTGTTATTTCAAAACACATGTAATAAAATTGAAATGTTCATGTGACAAATGAAAAACATGATAAAAATATACCAATTTTGTGTTTGTCAGTCATGTGAGAAAATAGGCAAGAGAAAGCCAAAATAATGTATACTGTATTTTAAAACGTTAATAATGGCATTATAGAACATTAGATTGCAAATTATCTGCATTTTCTTGATTTTTATTACTTATCCAATTTTTTTCTTTAATGAAATTCTATATTCAGAATAAGAAAATAATACATCCACAATGAGAGTTGAATATTTTAACACTTGTCAATGACTGATTTTAAAAAAAAAAAAGTTCAAAAATGAGTACGAGTCCCAGCTTTCAATTAGGTGTGTTAAAAGCAGGAAAGACACTCTTCCCACAGAATTCTTCCATTCTCACATTAGGAATTAAGACATATAAGCTAAGAGTTTGCAACTTTTCTTGACTTATCAGAGAGCTGAGGCCAGAGAACAACATACCGTCCCCTAAACTCAGGATATGCAGAAGCCTGCTGGGAAAGAAAGGACATGATACTTTACGTATGCATATTCTGCCAAAATACATTCTACTGTCACACATAACTGAAAATAAATTAATAAAGTACATGAACACTTATTCACCTGGGGCAGATGCTAATAAACACCAATGAAAGAATTCAACAGTTAACAGTTGATGAATTGGTAAAAGCAGGCAGGGTGCACATATTGTGAAGCACCTGAGGTTTACAGATATATAGGAGCTTATGGCCTCCTTCAGACTTTTTATTTACAAAAGTTAATGTCATAGATTATAATGAAAAGCAAATGAACATGAATAGCCAAAACACTTTTGAAAAAAAAAAAAGAGAAGAAAGTTGAAGGACTCACACTATGTAAATCAAGAGTTAGCACTACATTAATCAAAGTAGCATGCTGTTGGCAAAAGAATAGACATATAGATCAATATAACAGAAACGAGGCCAGAAATAGAATCACAGAAATAAAGCCAACTAATTTTTGACAGAGGTGGTGCTTCAAATAGACATAAGATAACAGGCTTAATGTCACTCAATGTCATTTCACTATTTGGCCTCTTTTCAAGGTGTCATGAGATCTACTTAATTCCCTCAAACTAACAAATGTGGAGATCTGAATGATTTGCCAATGCCTGGTAAATACAAATTATTAACTACTTCAGCAGATAGTAATTTTTATCATTACAACCTTAAAATGAAATTATGTGTGAAGTTTGTTTTACCTCCAGTTAAGGAGGGAAAAAAATGTATTTCTTCAAATGAGGCACGCTTTCTATTCTAATATAATTTTTAGCAAATATTAAAATGTCAAAGAATCAGTAAGGAAATGGAAGAATTGAACCACATTATTGGAACAACACAGATTTGAATTGTCAAATCAGATCCACATTAATCAGAGCTCTTATCTAATATTGGGTTCTACCAAAAAAAATGTCAAATATTTAATGGCCAGACATTAGAAAAGGCAGGAAAAGGCCCATAACTGTCCCTTCATCCTCCCAGTCTCTCCCATACATCAGATGTGCCTCAGCACAGATTAACGTTGGAGTCTGTAACGAGGTACTTGGCTTCATTGCTTATACAGAAAAGAGCTGGCTCATTCCTGAAATGCGTCCAGTTTATACAAGATGGTCACACAGCTTATACAACATTTTTTTGAGCTGCCATGACCTATAAATCTATCTATTGAGTTCAGGTTTCTTTATCATAAAAACATACTAGGCCAGGAATGTTCTAAGAGCTTCCCATATATAAAGACTACCCCCACTTTAATACCATTAATTTGCTAGCTAGAAAGTCTATCATTAGCACCATTTGGCCCAGCTATCTCACTCCTCCGTCTATACCCAAAGGACTTAAAATCATCACACTACAGTAATGCAGCCATGTCAATGTTCATAGCAGCTCAATTCACAATAGCGAAACTGTGGAAGCAACCCAGATGTCCTTCAATAGAATGGATAAAGAAACTGTGGTAAACATACACAATGGAATATTACTCAGCAATAAAAGAGAATAAAATTACTGCATTTGCAGGTAAATGGATGAAGTGGGAGAATATCCTGCTAAGCAAAGTAAGCCAATCCCCCAAAAACCAAAGGCTGAATATTCTCTCTGAAAAGTGGACACTTATTCATAATGGGGAGGGGAAAGGCATGGGAAAAATTGAGGAACTTTGGGTAAAAGGGGAGGAACCATAGGGAGGGTACATGGGGTCAAGAAAGATGGTGGAATGAGATGGACATCATTACCCTAGGTACATGTAAGACTGTACACATGGTGCAACGCTACATCGTGAACAACCATAGCAATGTAAAGTTATGCTGCAATTGTGTACAATGAATCAAAATTCAGTGTGCTGTCATATATACCTAATTAAAATAAATAAATGATTTTTTTAAAAGATTATATGCCAAAAAACAAGACTATATGCCAATATTCTGTAGTCAGCAATGTAGAGGAAATACATTAATTTCTTGTCACCAGATGAGATAGATTTCAGTAGCCCCATATTTTAAAAATTTAAATGTGTTATCTAAAAATCTCCTTGCAAAGAAATTCTAGCTTAGATTGTTCTACCATTGAATTATTTCAAATATTTAAGGGATAAATAACACCAATCTATTATGAAATATTTTAGAAAATAGAGGAGAAAGAAGCATTTCTCTACATAATCCTAATAATAAAACATGATGACATATTTAAAAAATAAAAATTGCAAATAAACATTATTCATTAGGATAGAAATAAAATTATCATTAAAATATGAGCAATTGAGGGCTGGGGTTGTGGCTCAGAGGAAGAGTGCTCATCTAGCATGCATGAGGCACTGGGTTCAATCCTCAGCACCACATAAAATAAAGGTATTGTGTCCACCTGTAGCTCAAAAAGTAGCATTGATTCCTTCAACTTAACATCATAAACTGGATATTCTAGAGCAACAAGACAAGAAATAAAGGGCACAAATATTAAAAAAAATAAACTGTCCTTGGGGTGCAAGTATTAAAAATTGACTATCTTTAACATAAACATATTTATCTACATAAAATATCCAAACCCAGTGGCACATACATGTTGTCCCAGCCACTTGGGAGGCCTAGAGGAGAGGTTCACTTGAGCCCAGAAGTTTGAGGCCAGCTGAACCACTTACCAAGAGCCTGTCTTTACAAAGGCATAGAGTAGCGAGATCACTATTTTTTTTTCAATAAATTTTTAAAAATTCGAAAGAACCTGAAAAGCAACTACTCCAAGTAACTAACAAATATACCAAAGTAGAGAACAAAGGGTCAATACCTAAAATTCAACTTCATTTCATTCATTTTTAAATCCTTTTATTAGTACATTATAGTTATGTGTAAATATCGGGGTTCGTTTTGACATAATGACACATGCCTAGGATATAATTTGCTCTGCTTCAGTTCCCAGCACGTCTCCTTTCCTTCCCCTTCTCCCCTCCTGCTGACCTCCTCTACGGGTCTTCCTTCTATTTATTTATAGTTTTTTCATAATTAGTGCTTTATAGATATAATATTATTGAGAGACATGTTGTAAGACCTAAATAAATCCAACGTTGGGTACACTATTTCTTTCAAAGAGTTCACATCCACATTTTATTCGACCTCAGTGACAGATTCCTTGCAATCCTTATCATTTGAGCCAGGTTTTTATAGATATAAATGAGTTTGAGTCTAGAATTGATATGAATGTGAAGAACATGAAGTGATAAAAAAATTTTTGAAGGGAAAGAATAAGTTAGGAGAAATCAGGTGAACTTAATTCAACAGCTATGAAAAAGCTACAATAACCAGCACATGTAGTCTCATCATAAGGATGGTGTGTAAATTGAAAGCCATGTATAAATTATGAGTTTGTTAGAGCCAACGTAAGGCAGGGAGGCTGCTTTTCTGGGGGACTCCTGGGTGAAATTCCCCAGTTTGAGGAAGGCCAGATCATGGTGGCTCCTTGCCTTAGCTCACAGTCCTGGGTTCAGATGCAGCTCCCTGGAGATGGGCATAACCTGCCAAGCCCCAAACAACTTGTTTTCCCCATTTTTCTCCTGTTTTCCTGAAGAAGCCTGCCACACTGAATCCCTTTGTTGTGTCTCACTATAAATAAAGCATTGGAAGGCTTTTCTCTTTGTTAGGATCAGACCTATCAGGTCTTTCCCACCAGTCAATGCCTCTGCTGCTATAAAAAAATACATAATTTTATATAACTTAAAATTATATAATTTTATATAATATATTTTTATATAATTCTCATCTTTTGTATTTATTTCTTAATATTACTTCTGAGCTTTTATTTCCAGCCAGCCCACACTTCCAATGGTTACCTCCTCCCTCCCTCAGGTGGTGAGCCTAAGAATAGACCAATTTGAAAAGAGAATAGGGTATAAAAGTAGACTCACACTTAAATGGTTGAATTTTGCAAATGTCATAAAGTGATTCAATTGGGAAAGGAATGTCTGTTCATCAAATGGTGCTAGAAAAACTGGATAACCACATGAAAAATATTTAACCTCAATCCTTAGCTTGCCTCGCAGTCAAAAATTTGATTCAAGAAGGATCATAGCCTTAAACTTAAAACCTAAAATTTTTAAGCTTCTGGAGGAAATAAGGTAAAATACCTTAGCAACTTTGGACTAAGCATATAGGTGTTTATTTACATAAGATTAATTTAAAATTTTTTCTACAAAAAGGCTTTTAAAAGAATATTCATGGTTTTATTCATAATAGACTCAAACCAGAACAAACTCAAATATCCATCAATAGGATGCATCAGCAATCATGGTCCATGCAGGCAACACAGCAAGGAAGAGTAAACAACTGTGTATGAATCTTATAGATGCAACTGTTTGAGTGAAGAAAACCAGTCAGAGAAGAGAATAGATTTCCATTTATATGAAGTCCTAGACGACACAAAAGTAATCTATGGTTTAAAAGATTCAGAAAATGATTGTTTCTGGAAAAAAGATTGACTGGAAATGAAACAAGAAAACTCTGGATATAGTGTGGTCTGTTTTTAAATAGAGGTGTTGGCACATTTATCAAAATTTATTGAATTGTGCACTTGAGATGTGTGCATTTCACTGTATACACATTTATCCTAAACAGTGTAAACAGGTATTTCATTCTAGTTTGTAGATTTGCTCTTTTTTTTTTTCCAGAGTGTATGGTCTAGCAATTTTGAAACTGCATTACCTAAAGTCTAGCTTGAGAAGAAGTGTATCTAAATAGACAATAATGGAAACTATAGTTCTTTTTTCCCCCGTAGTACCTTTATTCTATCTATTTGTCTATTTATTTATGTATGTATGTATTTAAATGTGGTGCTGAGGATGGGACCCAGGGCCTCACCCAGGCTATGCAAGCACCCTACCACTGAGCTACCACCCTAGCCCTGCAAGCTATATTTCTTAGGCTCTCTGATGAAGGTTCCTAGAAGCAATGACCCATCAGTAGCAGTGAATACATCACAGCACCCAAACCTTGGTTAAATACCATTCACACTAAAAAGAAGCTCTGATTTTGCAGGGAAAAAAAAACTAGAACATCTTGCTAGACCATAAAGAAAGGAAATGCTCAAGGAATGCTGGAGGCAGGTAAAAAGGAACACTGGAGTCAGGTTTAAAGAGATCTCTCACTGGTGAAATTTTGCACAATTTGAACATTAAAATAAATATTGATGGAAATGGCTTACATCCTTTAGAATAAAATGAAAATACAAAGTTTATTTAGATATCAAAAAATAACAAGGTCAAAAGATACAAAGAAAGAATAAAGAATTCTTCCAAACTAAAGAGACAAGACATGCCAACTAAGGGAGTGCATGATCCTGTGCTGAATTCTAGATCCGGGGAACTAGAAATAACTACAAAGCATATTAATGGGACAAGCACCGAGATATGAATATGCACTATGGATTAGATAACAGGATTGTATCACTATTAAATAACTACTGTGGATTGCAAAAAAAAATGTCTTTGCTCTTATGTAACTCACTATGATATTTAGAAATGAGTAGGTACAATGTATCCAATTTACTATCAAATGGTTCAGAAAAAGATATGAATGCATAAGTATATGGGTCAAGTATATGTAAGTCAATCCTCATTATTCATGGATTCCACATTTGTGAATTTGCCTGCTCATTAAAATTTATTCATAATCCAAAATCAATACAGTGCTTCAGTGATCATTTGCAAATGTAAGAGTGGGCAAAAATTTAAGTCTCCTGACTTGTGTGTTCCCAGGCCAAGTCAAACAAGAACACATTCTGCCTTCTTGTTTCTTTTTTCATACTGTAAGAAAAATGTCCTTTTTGCAGTCTACTTAGTGACACGTTTTTAAGTGACATGCTTTTCATGTGCTTTTGTGCTTCTTATTGGTGATTTTCCATATTAAAATAGCCCCAAATGTCAGGGCAGAAGAGCTGCCTACTGTTAGTAAGCACAAGAAAGCTGATGTGCCTTAAGGAGAAAATACATTTCCCTTGGGTGTGACTTATAGTGCTCTTTGTCGGTCATAAGTTCAATGTTAATGAATCAACATTACATATTAAATGAGTATTAAAACAGAAACACACATAAAACAAGATCATGCATTGATCAGTTGATAAAAAAGAAAGAAAAGGTTGTGACCAGAGACTTATGGGCACCTAATGCTATCTCTCCCCTAGGAAAATGGCCCCGTATCCACTTATTCAATGTCCATGGTAACTTACAGAACCAACTACTTATGAATATGAGAATCAACTCTACAGAGATAAACGCACCTGCGTACACACACACACACACACACACACACACACACACATACCCCAAGTGGAATAAGAACAATCTGCTGCCAAATCTGGGCAAAGGGTACTTAGGAATTCCTTATGCCATTCCTGCAACTGCTCTGCAAGTTTGAAATGTTATCAGACAAAAATCGACCAAAATAGACCATGGATAATAAAGGATTACAAGATGCTTTTGCTCAAAGGAGGCACAAATTTATTGCTCTTTCCCTGAAATCCAGAAGTCCTATGGGAATCCAGGCATCTGTGAGATTTTCTCTGGACAGTTAGAGGGAGAGAGATACTAGTTTGAGAAAAGCCAGGCACCAGGAGAAACAGTCTGTTCATGTAGTAAAGACAAGAAGTCAAAAGATACAAAAGAATAGCAATGATTTTTTTAGGGGCCACTGGGAGTCAGGGAGTATGCAGCCTGAACAGCAGACAGGAAGGGAAGGCAGCATATGTTTATACTGGTGACTTACTAGAGAAAGGCTTAGAGGTAACAGGAGGGAGGGTCAGGCATCCCCTGCCCCCAACACAGTTACAGGAGACAAGCCCTGGTGCAAGACGACCAGGAGGATCTCTGTTCAGTGCACATGGAATTAGCTTTGCCCAGCTGAAATCAGTAGGCTTTAGAGCAGAGAAGTTCTATTATGATGAAAAGCCTTCTCGGCTCATTCCTCTATCATTTCTGAGTGGTGAGCATTAAAGTACTGATAGCAAATAGACTTCGGATTTTACTATTAATTAAAATATGCTCCTTATATTATGAAGCCATTAGTTTCTGACGTCAGATTCTACCACTCATTTCTAATATTAATGGAGCTGGACTCTTAGCACTTAGTTATAATTTTAACATTAAGGTTTCTAATTTTCAACATGAAGTATCTTTTTTTTAAATTGGGGATCGAACTCAGGGACACTTCACTTTACCACTGAACTACATCTACAACCCTTTTTTTTGGAGACAGGATCCCTACATTGCCTAGGTTCTTGCTAAGTTGTGAGACTGGTCTTGAACAGTGATCCTCCTGCCTCAACCTCCTAAGTCACTGGGATTAGAGGTGTGAGTCACCATGCCAGGCTTGAAATATCTGTCTTTAAGAAGACTTATTTTTAAAGTTACAAATACACAGAAGAAATGTATATAGTTTCTCTGTTTATAAGTATCTGACTTTTAAAAAGGAATGTAAATAATATAAATTATTCACAATATTTTACTCTCCATTTTCACTTTATTCTAATGTCTATAACTCAGATAATTTCACGCAGTGATTTTTCCATCCAATGTTTACAGAAAAAAAAATAATAAAGTAAAATAATAAAAAAGTAAGTCATTCAATGTATTTGTTTAAATGAAAGATAATGATCTTCTTGGGACCCTACCCATTGATATTCTTACTGAATAAAAGACATAGGGCTTAGGACTCTATTCAATTCAACAATGTTCATTAACCTTTGATACATACTGGATAGGCCCTGTCTTCAGGGGCTCTTAGCATACGCCTACACACACACACACACACACACACACACACAACCATGCACAGTTGTGGTCAATCATATCAGAACTGGCAAAGGGTGTAGCGAAGAGTGGGGGAAAAAACTGACATTTCCTTATGATATGTCTAACGCTGTGCTAGCTCATGATGTTCTATTCCACAGATAGGTTTTGAGTGTCAGAGAAGGGAAATAACCTGCCCAGGGTTGACTAGTAAGTGGCAGAGCTGAGTCAAACCCTCATCTATTCCCAATAGTCCTTTATATGTTTGTTTTAATTTTTAAAAAGAAGTTTGACATAAAAGGAGTTATTAATACTAGCTAGATGACTTAAGGGGGATTTTCACAAATATTTGGCATGGGGACTTGTTCTTAAAAAAAAAAAAAAAAAAGGGTCAAATTTAACCAAGTGATGAAAGAGGAGGACTGTATTCCAGTCAAGGAAGCAGCAAAGTCACTAATAAGTACAAGAACACAACAGGTGCACAGACTGGTATTTGGTGTCTGCTGAGAGGTTAGTGGGTGGGTGGGGATTGGGGGGACTGAAATCGGGAGTAATAATAATAGTGGAACATGAAGGAATAATAGGGTGGCTGGGACTATTTTTGCTAGAAATGTGGGCATTATCTTCACAGCTTTATGGAGCCACCAATACTTTAAAAAATGAGAAGCAGGAGAATTTTCCAGTCTTCTGTTTTCCTTGGAATAGAACAAGGATCAATGAGGCAATAGCCCAGGCAAGTTATGATCAGGCTCTGATAACAATCAGTGACTGGAGATACTAACTGTGCATTCCTGAAGCAGAATCAACTAGCCAGTGTGGACTTGGAGGACTATCAATTATTCATGGATTCTGAGATTTCTGGCTTTGGTTTTATTATCCATTAAAGTAGGAACCACAAAATGGAAAACAGGTCTGTGGAGCAGAATAGTGCACCAAAATGACTAATTTAAGACCAATTATTGCATTAAGACATTATCTTTACCTGATATTAATGGTAAAAAGAGAAGATAATTGGACACAAGAGGAAGAAAAGAAAATTATGCTTTTGCAGGCTGTGATATGTGTAAACCCTTGGGAAAATTTGAAGACTCTATAATGAAATGCTTTATACCTAAAGGTGAAAAAAGTATTTTTCAACAATGCAATTATTTAGCCAAAATTGTTTTACTTTTTGTTTGTTTATCTCACTGCATGCTGGTAAAACTGTCAGCAATTAATTAACATCTTTTGAAGTTGCAGTGTTCGTGAGCTGCTAGAAAACACAGTAGGAGATATTTTGGGACAAAACATTAATGCCAACACATTAATGTGCCCCAAGTTTTCAAGCCCATGGGTTTCAAGATGACTGTTGTCCCACTGGGGTGTTTAAATTTTTAAAGATGCTCCCAAAACATTCCCCTCTGACACCAAACTTACCGTCAATCTTCTGAGGCTGCTCTTGCCAGGGAGAGCTGTGGGCAACATGGAAGTAAAGGCTTTCAGCTGGGTTAATATGTAAATATGTCCTTGTCTGTAAGCAATGGTCCACTAAGAGGCATCCTCCTGAAGGCCTTCTGATTAACCCACAGAGGTACCAAGTAATGTTCAGAGAAGTGCATTATCACAACCTTTTGAGGGTAGGTGAGGCTTGAGACCTGAACTTCACTAGTCAGTCTTCCTGTAGCCTCAAGAAGCCTCTGCACTTGGTGTGGTGGCACATTCTACTGCTTTCCTGCCCATTGCATAAGCCAGTACTTCATGTCCCTCTGTAAAATATATTCTTCTAGGTTCAAGAGATGCTTCTTAGATTCAATGATGTCCCAGGACTATCAAAACCTGCATACTAACCCCCCACCTGGATTTCACTCATATGATCATATGAAATTTTAATCTGCACCTATTATTTCAGTTTGATGCTCAATTGTTTTGCTTCTAGGAGTGAGTCTGCCATTTACACTAGGTGACCCTGGGCTAGGTGCAATAATTTCTCTATATCTCAGTTCCCTCAACTTTACATGCATTTCAGCATTATTTCTCTCAGAGGGTTATTTAAAATTCAATTATTTATAAACAGAAAGCCTCTAGAAGAGCATCTAGCATATCTGATAAGTGTTTAATAATTCTTAACTTTTATTTTCATCATAAACTCAGACAATGTCTATGTCTAGATGTTAACACAACCAACAAGTTAATGCTGCCACTTGATAAAGAAATAGAATTAGGAGGGAATGTGAGAAGAGTGAACTTGAGGTAATATCTAGCCAATAATATGATTTTACATTTATATATCACCCTTTATCAGGCACTGTGTCCAGTGTCTAACATGAATTAAATCATTAGTTCCTGGAACTCTGCAAAGTATAAGGTCCTTTTGGCATTATCATTTTAAACACCAGGAAAGTGAGGAAGAAGCAACCTAAATAACTTGCCATGTGTCACACAGCTAACAAGTGGCACAGCTAGGATCCCCCAGATGGGCTACAAATAGGGTTTGTGCCTTACCCATTTTGTAATATTGTCTTTCATGGTGGTTGCTGAATTTTATTAATCTTATTCAACTAAAATTCAGCTAAATTTGTTAGTTGGCTTCATTAGTTGAATTAGTAAATATTGCTGCTTGGATTGCTTATTCTCATCCTTTTAGAAAACTCCAGCTCAGGAGAACAACAGGTAGAAAAGCAAGACAAAATATGATCATCTCAACTGGGCCCTTCAATCACACCATGAGCACTGAGCGGGTATTTCACTATCAATGAAATTGGACACAAAATCAGGCTAAGTTTAGCACTGACTTTGATTGTGTATTTACGTGCTCAGTGGCAACACCATTGTGACAATTCTTCTAACTTTTCAATTAGTTGTTCTAAACCATCAAGGTAAAATTGTGGAGAAGTACCAACGAGGCTGTAGAAGAAAATGTAAAGAATATACAGAGTAGAATAATGAGGCAGTCAGATGGGAGACACTGATGGAAAAGAAATGGCACAGTTATAAATCCCAAAAAAGGTCTAAACATTTTTTTATTAAATTTTTTTTAAAATTATAAGTGGACACAATATCTTGACTTTGTTTATTTATTTGTATGTGGTGGTGAGGATGGAATCCAGTGCCTCACATGTGCAAGGCAAGTGTACCACCACTGAGCCACAACCCTAGACCAGGTCTCAACATTTTTAAGGTAGTACAGGAAAAGTACTATTTAGGTTTCATACAGAAGCAATAGAGGGTAAGAGTTGGCAAACTATGCCCCTGGGCCAAATAAGGCATCATTCTTTTTTTTTTAATAGCTGAAGGAAATAAGAATGATCTTTACTGCTTTTGAAAAAAAATACAAAATAATGTAGGGATATATTTCACATCACAAAAATCATATAAAATTCAAATTTCAGTTTTCATGACAATATACTGGAACACAGTAGTACTCATTTGTTTATGAATCTTCTGTTTCTGCTTCTCACCATAACTGCAGAGTTCAACTGTCCCAACCAAGACCAGGTGGCTTACAAAGCCTAAAATGTGTTCCCTCTGACCCTTTGCAGAAAAATTTGTTAACCCCAGCTTAGTGCAATAGAAAAGAACTTAGATTCTGTCAAAAAAAAAGTTTTTTTTAATTAGTGTGATGAAAAAAATTACTATATTTCTCTTGCCTCAGTTTCCTAATACATAAAATGAGAGACTTGGCATTGGTCACAGTGGTTCTCAAACTTATTCCTCAAAAACTCTGAGACTTAGCTGGGACCAGATACAGCAGAAGAAAGAAGCTCTTAGGGAAGATCCATGCCCTTCCTAAAATCCACCTTCTCCAACCAGAGCCATGACCCTTGTATCTGATTCTAAAGAACATCACAAAAATGGACTGCAGTACCAAAAAAGTAAACAAGATTTGCCCACCCCTAGAAGGGACTCTATGATTCTTCACATGCTGAATTCTCCCCACCCCCAGCTTTACTGTTTTAGCCCTGTTTCTATGTTGGTTGCAGATCTCTGGGTATTCATATGTCAAGGTCTATCCAAGACCAGAGAAGGCAGGCTCTCCAAAAAAAAGTCTATCTTTTTTTAATGTTCATATAGTAAAGGTAGAAGCTCATTCTTTGAAAATATGGAGAATAAGCCCTTGTCTTGCTAGGTTATGCAGGGATTTAAAATTTTCAAATGCATCAGCAAAAAATAGGGGATAGTTTCTCAGGCAGAGAGAGAGAGACTAAAAAGTTAAATTAGCCTCTGCATTTCAATGCCTTTATGCAAGAAAGAAAGGGCACTGATTGAACTTTCTCAAAAGTGAAAGCAGGGTTGGGGGAGGGGAATACGTGCTTGCTATCAAATAACCATTTAACTTCTTTTTTAAATTTCATTGACCTTCTGATAGAACCATCAAATGGCTGGTTGTTTGCTTCCATTCCATCACGACAGCCTTATACAAACTCTATTTGTTTCTGAAGGATTAAAGAATAAAGCATAATTCATCCTTTGGCTCTCTATAGATGAATATCCTCTTATTGGATGACAAAAGATTTTGAGATACATTTTTTCCCGTTAGTGAGTCTGCATTAGGAACTCTATCCATGTTATTTTTCAGTCTGATTTCCACTTAGAGATGGCAAAAATACAACTTTATGGTTCAAAGAGAACCAAACACTTAACTTGGCTTATAAAAAATGTATAAAACTTCTCCAACATCAAATAACTCTTGGAATACTACAGCCTGGTGGGCTTAGTGTAAATGAAATGGAGGCACACTCACAACACACCTGAATTTAAAAATCAAAAGAGAAAAGGACTCCAGGCAAAATATATATCGTAATCTTGCAAAGCCCAACTCATTGAGAAAGTTATCAGAAGCATTTTGTTAAACACATCACAACGAGGACTTCTTTTCCCCTTGGAATTATTCCATGGGGGGAAAAGCCTGAATGTGGAGATAACACACGATATTCTTGACGCCATGGTTTGAAATTGAAATAGCCTGCTATGCTTCCTATCCGCATGTGCCCACGCACTCTTGCTCTGAGCTGTTACACACTGGCCAGGGCAGAAGCAGCTGCATCGCACTGGGGTGTGAAATGATCCTTAAGCATATTTGGTGAAGGAGTTAAGTTTATTCATTGTCACCACAAAAGTAATTGCAGGGACAGTGCACCAACAGAACAGACCTAGACAAAATAAGAATTCTTTATTTCTCTCCCTGTGAATATATAGTCTGCAATAATATTTACAGGGAAGCTTTTTATTAAAATTTTTACCAGACTTAGAACATTGAGAAAGTCTCGAATAGACTTCAACTTTGCCTCCTCTTACCCCACTTTCCAAGCCTTTTTTTTTTTTTTCTGAAATTTGACTCGAATCTCTTGGGTCTTGAGGGAGAAGTCTCAGTTAACCAGACTTCAGAGAATGGCATTGCAGTCTCATAGTTTAAAGGCAAATGGAAGTCAGCTGGGAGGATTTTAATCAATGATTATGAGGCAACTATCATTACAATGCCACCAAGAGGCAGAGTTCAGTGGTTGACAGAGAATACCACTTTGGGGTGGACCTAGCATTCAATATGGAAGTTGAAACAATGGATTAGCCTCTTGAATGAAAATTTCCTTATCTACAAAGCAAGAAGAACTACAGAGAAATGAACCGATTCCTCTCAGAAAGTTGAGAAAACCTTTTTTTTCCCCCTTTCCTTAGCAAGAGTGCCCTACTTTAATAGCACATTCAAAAAGTACAAGTAGAAGGAAGGCCGGACTGAGAAAGTCACCTTCATCCTGACCCAGTCTCAATTTCTTGGTTTTCTGTTCTCACCTATGGTAATTATAACTGCCCTGGTCTTCTGGAATCACAAAGTGTTTAACCTGCTTTCATTGTGTGTTACATTTTTCTCTTGACACTTATATTTAAATGCATGTAAATATATGTAAAGTGACCATCCTAAACCTCAGTGCAATGACTTCTTGTGCCTGAACCCCCACCCCACAACAGCCTCCAGTTAGAAGCATCATTAGTCCCATTCTGGAGAAAACAGGGTCCCTACAAGGTTAAGCAGCTCATTTGGGTGGCCCAGTGTTGGAAGCCAGTCTGACTTTAAGGCCATACGGGTTCTTCTTAAACAGTCTGTTATACTGATACAGAGGACATAGGTGGGGCTTCAGAGTTCTGCTACTTTTTTCTTATTACTACCAAAAAAAAAAGTGCTTCAATTTTTAGAATTATCTTAGAATATTAGGAGGCTGATTCATAGTGGGTTAGGGAGGGGAATATGGGAGGAATAGATGAATTCTAGATAGGGAAGAGGGGTGGAAGGGGAAGGGAGGTGGCAGGGAATTAGCAAGGATGGTGGAATGTGATAGACATCCTTATCCAAAGTACATGTATGAAGACACGAACTGTTGCCAACATACTTTATATACAGCCAGAGATATGAAAAATTGTGCTGTATATGTGTAATAAGAATTGTAATACATTCTGCTGTCATTTATTTTTTAAAAAATCAATAAAAAATAGTTGGAAATAAAAGGAGAAAATCAGAGATCGTTATAAAGCAGACTATATTCAATTATTCAATTTGGGAAACTACTCTTGATTTGAGAATATGTCTTTCAATTTTTAAGTTTTAATTTGTCCTTTTTTGAAATACAGGTGATTGTATATGGGGGAAAAAAAAGAATATTAGGAGCACATTGCCCTGTTTTTCACAGGGATCACAGTGTTAGAGAATTGCTTGGAGATAGGGTCCATACCGACACTCCATTTCTTCCCCCTTACAGGTCATTCTTTGCAGAACAGCCAGATTTTTAAATTTTTATTCTAATTTGTTATATATGACAGTAGAATGCATTACAATTCATATTACATATGTAGAGCACAATTTTTCATCTCTCTATTTGTATACAAAGTATACTCACACCCTTCGTGTCTTTTTCAGACATGTACTTAGGATAGTGATGTCCATCTCACTCCACCACCTTTTTTTTACCCCCTTTGCCCCCTCCTTCCTCTTTGCCCTATCTATAGTTTGTCTAATCTCCACATGTTCCCACTCCTAACCCTACTATGAATCAGCCTCCTTATATCAGAGAAAACATTCAGCATTTGGTTTTTGGGGATTGGCTAACTTCACTTAGCATCATCTTCTCTAACTCCATCCATTTACCTGCAAATGCCATGATTTTATTCTCTTTCATGGCTGAGTAATAATCCATTGTGTATGTATACCACATTTTCTTCATCCGTTCATCTGTTGAAGGGTATCTAGGTTGGTTCCATAGTTTAGCTATTGTGAATTGTGCTGCAATAAACATTGATTTGACTGTGTCCCTGTAGAATACTGTTTTTAAGTTATTTAAGTATAGATAGAGGAGTGGAATAGCTGGGTCAAAAAGAGGTTCCATTCCCAGTTTTCCAGGGAATCTTCATTTCCTAAGTGAAACTCCCCAGTGATTTTCCACCACAAAAGAAAATCCGATTCCTTACCCTGCTTTATGATGTTCTCATGACCTAGTGATGCCTGCCTCTCCAGCCTGCTCTTCCTCCTCTGCTCCCTACCCCACCCATACCTCCGTCAGTAAGCTGGTTGAGGACTGGAGTGTTGCTCTCTAACACCTGAGATAGTGCCTCAGTGCACAAAGCAGACACTCAAAACACAAATGCTTCTCTAAGAATGGGTGTTTACATTGGCATTCAATGATGCCATTCCAGGTACTGGAGAGCTTAGGGGAAAAGAAATCACAATGAAAAAAAAAAAAACAGGCAGACTTGGCAAGTAAATGACATAAGATATCAGAAAAGGCCAAATTGTGGCATGTGACACTGACCAAATAAAACTTTCTTAGGAGTTTAGATAGAAATGAGAAGGAAATATAGGTCTCCCACACACTCACACAGGTGTTTAGCATTTTGAAGAAATGTTCTGCCACAGCCACAATGTAAAAATTGCTTTAATTCCTCAAAAATATCATTCCAGTCACATTGTTAAAATTGCTAATTTGAATTTGTTTTTATACTTTCATTTGAATTCAACTTGAATTCTACGTACATTAAAATATAATTATATGTTTTCTATATTTAGACATTTATATAATTTGTATATTTTATATCATACATAAATTGATTTACTTATAAATCATAGTTATATAAATTACCCAAGCATAATGAGCTCCCACTCAGTTTCCTATAACCTAAACTCGCATTCCTCTCCAAATAACTTAAATGGATCCATAAATTACTCAAATGTGAGAAACATGGGTTTATTCCATGGTGTCTCTCATGTCATACTTACAAAATATCCCTTGAAATCAATTTGTTTTTAATTAATTATCAAACAAAAATTATGAGTATAATATATGGCATATAAATTGTTTGACAGGAAAGATGCTTGTGTGTTTCAAAAGGTTGAGCCGATCATCCTTCCAGTGTGTCATGAGACAAACACCTCAGGAGGGAAAGGTCAACACAAGTGACAGCATCAGCGTCTCCTAGTTATCTTAGAGATGGAGAAGTTACCAGGATCTCAGGTTCCACCCTGACCTGCTGCTACAGGAATGCTAAGTATGGGGCCCAGCGAGCTGTACCATAACAAGATCCCTACAGGGGCTTCTGATGTCTCCTTACCTTGAGATCACTGAACTAGACAAATGATGTCTGTTTTTTAAGAATTTTGTTATATGATACATAGCTATCCGAGCAAAAGGCTTACTGTATACTAGAGTTTGATTGTGATCTTTAAAATAGTGTTGCCCTTTGGTGTTCCTCATATCTTTCTGGACTGTTTTTTCTTCTTTTCTTTAGGCCTTAGAGGTCAATACCAGTCAAGACAGTCAAAATATCTTCGGGATAAACTGGCTATGTTTACAAGATTCCAGATTAGGCAGTAAATTAGCTAATTCAATTAGACATATAAATAGAAAATAAAGCCACTCATCTTACATGTTTTGCTCTGCCCAAACCCTGAGGGGAATAAATCCCACATGGAATTCCAAACAATCTTCAAAACGGGGTCTGGGAAATGTCCCCAAAGTTACTATGCATAGGAATCTGCCTAGGACTCTCATGTTCTGGCTACCATACTGCCATCATTTTCACTACGACCTCTGGACCTCTGAACCTCTGAAATCTGTGATTCTCATACAAAAGACATCTTGAAAGCCAGGAAGGTTCCAAGGGGAATGAGTTGCACTAAACTTACAAATTCATTTGTCTTACATTAGTCTGTGGGAGAAATGGAAATGCAATTTTCCCAAGAAAGATCAGAAAAAGGCCAATTATCTCTCTTAAAAACACCACTTAACAATAACAAATTGTTTCCCCACAAACACATTTCCTCATTGCTGCTGAGAGGGTTCTTGTATTGTTTAAAATGACAACAGAGAGTCTCTTCTCTAAAGAAAGATGTCACATGACCCAACAAGCACTCCAGGAGGCCAAACAACAGGTCACAGATCTCAGAGTCTGGGTCTTTCCGCAGCAGGGGGTTTGGCAAGGAGGAACACACTGCACTCCAGGTCCCCCGAGGAAATTACCAGCTGGGAGAGGAAAGTGGCTCCTGTTGAGCCCAGAGTCACAACACAGCCTGGAATCTGGAGCAGTCTCTCCAAGGAGACTGCAAGTATTGGGAAGTCACTGCAGAAGGGCGGAAGCAGATGAGAAGAGAGGAACATTGGATCTAAATGAAAATGTATCTTTTCTTTGAAAGACTCATATTGTGTGCAATGTGACCCTTTGCTTGGCTGTAACTTGTTTAACTCTAAAAGAGGTCTTCTGTCCCCAAATTGTAGCTAGAATGCATGAATACAAATGTTAGACCACAGCCCTTGGATTCCTCTCTTCTAAGCTGGCAGCAGTTGGAAGAATCCATATTTATTTATTTGTTGAAACTGTGGTTAACAGGTGGATCCTCACTAGGACCACTCTTTTCTTTCTCTGTTTCTAGAACCAGTTATCCAAGAGCCATAAATTCATTTCAGGATTCATGAATTCAAAACCTCTTATAAGTTCAAAAGGTTTTCTTTGAGCCAAAATCTATAAGAGGTTCAATAGTGGTAGAAAACCTATATTCTTTTCTGAGGGAAAAAAGTTTTAATAATCAAAATAATTACTGGCTTTATTTATAGTAGATAAGATACAGTTCAAGGCTAACACATGAGAAATAAAAGGAAAGAGCCAACCACGTCTTAAAGGGCCAGAGGCTCAATACACATTTTCAAGGAAAATTAAAAATATCTAAAATTTCTGCTTTTTATGGTTTATATGTATGCTGCTATGGTTTGGATATAAGGTGTCCCCCAAAAGCTTCTGTGTTAATGTAGATGGTAAAATTATTAGATCATGAGAGCTATAACCTAATCAGTAGAATGATCCATTTGATAGATTAGTAATTTGAAAGGCTTACTATAGTAGGTGGTAACTGTAGGCTAGTGGGGCATGGCTGGAAGAAGTAGGTTGCTGGGGGCATGCACTTTTGGACTGCATTGTGTCTCCCTGGCTCCTCATTCCCCAATTCTCTACTTTCTGGCTGCCATGACCTGAGCAGCCTTCCTCTGCCATGCATCTGCCATGATGTTCTGCCTCCCTCAAGCCCAGAGCAATAGAGTTGGCCAATCATGGATTTAATTTCTAAAGCCTTAAACTCAAAATAAGTTTTTCCTCCTCTAAGTTGTTAGGTATTTTGGTCGTAGTGACAAAAAACTAACACATATAAATACAGAGAAGAATGTTTTCTAAGACTATTACAACCCTAAAACATGTCTTTGGTAGTTATTTTAAAGTGGACATTCAGAGCCATCCTCCTAAGTAGTTTGAAAATATCTGATAATATAAGCAAGATTGCTCACAGAATGAAAGGACCATAGGTGTGGAGGGCCAGGCCATTCTGATTTCAAATTCAAGTTCTAATGATTTCTTGGTTTTGTGGGTTTGGGTAAGGAACAGTATCTCTCAAGTTCTATCTGGTTGAATCAAATTATATTTATTCACAAATATAAAAACAAATACTTAGTTTGTACCATTTCCAGGTTCTTGGTCAGCCAAAAGGAATAAATTGAAGGCTGGACCAAGTGAGAGCAAGTAAGTGAGGAAATGCCGCAGTCTTGGCTGGGCACAGAATCACGAGCCACCACACACCTTGTAGATTCAAACAGCAATTCTTTATTCCCGAACTCACACCGGCCTCTACACACGTTCTGGGGAAATCCAAGTTCTGCCGCACAATTCACGTCCCAAAATACTTTTTCAATTCCACGAGAACTCAACGGGAACTCAGGCAGCAGGATACGCCCTATTCCCAGCAGCAATAACCTTAAACGTGGAACTTCCCTAAACCCAGATTGTCTAAAACCAGGAACACCTTAAACCCAAATTATCCTAAACCGGGATACTTCTTAAAACCTGCTCAGCTCTAAACCCGGATCCGCCCTGGTCCTTGAGCAAGGTCACCTTACTAAAGCATACATGCAATGTCACAGCAAATGTCCTCTAAGCAACATGGGGTACGCTGGCAAGGAAATTTTGATGCGTCATTCCTACTTGGCAATGGCCCTCAGCAAGGAAAGAGGAGGTCAGCAAGCTTGCTCAGAACCTGCCCAGGTCTCCACCCCAAGGTCACAGTAACCTTCAGCTTGTGTCCATGAAAGAGAGGCACCCACAGAAGAATTCCATCAGGAGAGGGATGCATTCTGAGTTATCCTGGTGTAGCAGGACTACTCTGCCTACTCTGCAGAGGAACAAGGAAACCAGTTAGGAGACTGTTGTTTGCCACCACCAAGGCAAGTGACAATGTTGTCATGAATCTGGGTATAACTGTGGGCTAGATGTACTTTAAAATGGTTACTAGATGTACTTTAAAGATATAGCCAAAAGAATTTGCTGATGGATTCGATAACGGGTGTGAAAGAAAAAAAAAGGCAAAGATAATGCCAAGATTTTTGGCCTAAGTAAATGGGAAAAATAGTCATTAACTGAGACTGTGGAAAGAGCAAATCAGGGTCAGTGAAAGGTGAAATATCAAGAGCTCAGGTTAGGTAAATTTGAGAGGACTATTATATATCCAAGTCTGTATGGTCCCTAAAACCCTGAGACTTTTTAGAGTAAAGGTAGGAAGAAAATATCCAAGCACTAAGTCTAGAAGGACTCCATTATTAGGGATCAGGCTGATAAGGAGAAGGAAGGAAGGAAGGAAGAGAGGGAGGGAGGAGAAACAGCTGAAGAGAATGAGAAAAACATAGAGACAGTGGTTTCCTGCAAGCCACGTGACAGAAATGTTTCCAGAAGACAGTAATGCACTGTGCTAAATGCTTCCCAGAGGTCGCGTCAGATGCAGACTGATTTAATGCAGTGAACTGAAGATCACTCAACAATGGTCTTCAAGGGCCAAGAGGTAGAATGATGGCCTAACTGGAATGGTTTCCAGAGAGAAAGGAAAGGAGAAATTCAAGTCAGCAAGCATAGAATCCCATTCAAGGAGGCTCACCGTAAGAGGAAAGGAGTAAAATGGCGTAACAGAAAAGGAAAGTGGAATCAGGGAGGATTTTAATTTTGGGGTGGGTTTTAGAAGAGATTTTTATCTTATTTATGCATGGAAACACAGTACACAGTGTGCATTTAGCTCAGATTGGTAGCATATGTTTTAGTCTTCGTCTTGTCCAGGTTGGCAGTGTGAGTCACAGATTTTGGACCCAGGAAATTGTTTCCTGGTGGCAGTGAATCTCATCATGTCTTTCTTTGCAAGTGGTCAGGACAGCTTCTACTAGGTTGGCCAGAGCACCTTTGTCTCCTGATTTAAATGGTATGAAGGCAACATAACACCAAGACTGTTGGGTGCAGAGCAGGCTGAACTGTGTTGTCTGCAGGGCAGGCTGAACAGATGTTGGCTGCAAGATAGCCCACACACTCAAACCCCCCTCTATCTGGTCCTTTATCACCTGTTTGTGTCAAGTCCCGCTCAAGGCTGAGCACTCAACCCCACTTGGGCCAACAAGGCAGCTTGCAGACCCAGAGGCCCCATTAGATTTGGGCTATAAAAACTCCCTCCTGCCAGGCCCCTCTCTCTCTTGCTTTTTCTCTCTTGCTCTCTCTCTCTTGTTCTTTATCTTTCTTGCACGCGCTCTCTGTCTCTGTCTTGCTCTTGCTCTCTCCCTGTTCATCTCTTCTCTTCTTTCTCTCTCTCTCTCTCTCTCTCTCTCTCTCTCTCTCTCTCTCTCTCTCTCTCCTTCCTTCTTTTCTCTTTGTTGCACTGCTGCAATAAAGATCTTTTGGTCACTCCGAGTGTTGTGGTCACTTTCCTTTCAAAGACCAGTGTAGGTCTTCCTGTGGACAGCCTGATCTTCCCCTTCATGATGCAGTGGGGGTCTCCTCACCTGCAATACAAGAAGACAACCAGCTTATGGAGCCACATCACAATCATGGCCAGTTCAGGCTTCTTGTTCTTCACCAAGATGGTAACAGCATTACCCCCTGCTTGAAGGAAGGTGGTCTCTTTGTGGGGACATCTCCCTTGCTGGCAGCTTTCTTCTCGGCCTGGACCACAAGTCTGCTTCTCCTCTTGATTTGCCTTGGTCTGTTCGTGTGGACCAGCATGAACAGCTGCGTGGCTGTGTATCCAATGCTTGGGTCAAATCACTGGAGCCACTTTCAGCATCCTGAAACAGAATAACCCTTGGACACTATACCCAGCAGGCCATTTGACAAAGCTAACAAGACCTCTTTTGGCTGGATGTCCTGTTCGTTGCCAAAATTTTAAAAACCCTTTCTCAAGCAGGGGATTTGCCACCTGTTAAGGTCTGTAAACAAGTCAGGATGGCGCCTGGCATTTTGCCAGAGGGAGTGGTTTGTGAAATAACGACAGCGAGCCATTAAGTGTGGAGATTCCTTATTGGTTGACTGCTGTATCTAGTTTATGTTAATTAGACAAGCTGTGTGGAATGTATAAATACCTCTGTTGTCCTACAATAAACGGCTCTCACTCCTGCAGTATCAATGTACACAAGTTGTTCGTCACCCCCACCCCCCCCCCCCCCCGTTATTTTGCTGCAGCCAGACTGTGGCAGATGGTGGCCCGTTACGGGGAGTCCCGGGACACTCGGGGGTAAGTTGACGAGAAAAAGCTGCCTGTCCGTAGATAGGACGGGAGCAAATCTGCTTGTCCCTAGGCAGATAGGGCGAGAGGAAAAATGGCCATTTTGAGAAAAGGGAGAAGATTGATACAGTATGTTTGTGTCTTGTTTTGTCTCAGTGTATTGTATTGTCTTTATGATGAAAATATGGAAGGGGTGAGAAGTAAATTACTAAGGGAAAGAGGCACCCCAGTGGAACCAAGAGCAGTTAGGACATGTATTGATAAAAGCCCAGGAACTCTAGTCAGAAAGAAAAAGAAAGTTCAAAAGAAGGATTATCAGGAAAAAAGTTGCAGCAAAAGGCTATTACTGAATACTTTTCGTTACCCGAGGGTGTGTGAATCGGAGCAGCGGCTGCCACATGCGCGAGCCGGTTATGGCGCAGCAAGGACTTTCCAAGCGGTGGCAGCTGGCTCTTCCCCGCCCCCCGCCCGGGGAGCAGGACACCACTGCAAGAGCCCAAATCCAAACCTGACCCGGAGGCACAGTCTCTTGGGCTCTTGCTCCCTGTGCCCGGTGGCAGTTTGAGTCAGGGACGCTCCCCATCTGGGGCTGCCCAAGGACACTGAAGCTGGGCGGAGGATGCACATGGCGTCCCTGAAGTTTGATCATTTTCAAGGCCAGTAACTACAATGGTTCTCCCACATCTGGAAGCTAATGAGTAAAGAGCGCCATTAAGGCCTATTTCAAATGAAAAAAAAACTTAAGATAATGTACTAAATTGTTCAGAAGGTTGTTTTCTTAGTGCCTGCTGGAATACTACAGGATTTTCTTTAGCCATCCGAGTTCCTGCTTTCGTCCCAGTGCCCGTAAAGACGAAGGTGGAAGAATTTCCAGTGTTGCTGAAAACCGGACGAGACTTCGGTTGAGAACCGGAGGAGACTTCGGATCAAGCTAGCTGCCTGCAGAACTTACCTGGACTGTGATTTACCTGGACTGTGAGTTAATCTATTGAGACACTGCTTTACCTGGACTGAGACAACAAACTGTAATCTACAACAAATTGTAACTCGGTATCTTTGCAAATGGTGTCATTGCTGGCATAATTTTTCCAAGGGCTTCTTGCATGGAGCCATCAATTGGCTTGTATTGTGATATTTTATATCCTCCCTTTCCGCTCATAGCAGATTATTTATGGTGTTTGTGTAAAAACCACTATGGTCATTATTTAAATTAAACAAAAGGGGGAAATGTTAAGGTCTGTAAACAAGTCAGGATGGTGCCTGGCAAATGTTAGAGTCTGTAAACAACTCTGGATGGCGCCTGGCATTTTGCCAGAGGGAGTGGTTTGTGAAATAACGACAGGAAGCCATTAAGTGTGGAGATTCCTGATTGGTTGACTGCTGTATCTAGTTTATGTTAATTAAGATAAGCTGTGTGGAATGTATAAATACCCCTCCGGTCCTAGGTCCTATAATAAACGGCTCCCACTCCTGCTGTATCAATCTACACAAGTTGCTCATCACCCCCCGGTTATTTTGCTGCAGCCAGACTACAGCAGCCACCATCTTGGCCTCCTGTTTTTTCCTTTCAGAATCTTGGATGGCTGAGGAGGTGTGTGTGTGTGTGTGTGTGTGTGTGTGTGTGTGTGTGTGCGCTGGAGAACTAATTGCATACTATAGGCTGATGAAAATTACCCAACTGAGAAGGGAGAACTAATGATTCAAGAGAGAAAAATCAGAATTATTGGAGGCAACCTTTTGTACAGACAAGGGAGAATGGTGTAAGGACAAGGGCAGATGGTGTTGAAGGTGCAAGAGGAAGGCCAAGCCTTATCTGGGCACATAGCCAATCACTCTCATAGGAACAGCAGGGAAAGAAGATTGTATATATATTGTTATAGAATGAAAATGGGAATTAAAGGGGAAGACAAGACTATAATGATATAATCATCCAACAGAGTGAAAGAGTGAACAAAGTCAGAAAATAGCATAAATACTAGAAAGCATTCAGGGCCCATGGAGGTGAATTGATTATGAACGTGGTGTGTGATTTTCTCCAGCAATGTTTGACTGCTCGTGTGCAAGGACAAAATAGGGGTAGTTGGCCAAACAGGTACGATAAGATGGAGGCTATGACAAGGGAGGTGAGACTGTGCAAGGAAGTGACTATAGTGATTAAGCATAGAATTTAAGCTGGGGAAAGAAGAAAGGGAAGATATGCGGTGAGGAAGGAACATGAGAAAGGCCATCAATCCGTAGATTAAAGACGGGAGCAGACACATAAAGGCAGGGCAATATACAAATGAGAATCAACTCTAGACATTTTTTAGGAAAAACACAGACTGGGAACATCAATGTGATCAAAGAGAACACAGCCCTCATCTTCAGACACAGCAGTGTGTGGCATTTTGGGAGAAAAAACAGCTAGTCCTCCAGAGGATTTCATGGTAAAATCTCAGGGAGGAATCGGCTATCGATTAAGATAAGACAGCAATGTCCTCAGAGGCTGGAGGACATTGGGGACGTCTAGAAGGTGATTGTGAAAGTGCTCCAGAAGGTGGAAAATGATAGGGGAAGTGGGTGCACAGAGTCCTGTGGGTACTGGGTGCCAGCAATGACCTCAGGGACCTGGTAGTCCCTGAATGAAAACCAGCCTTAATGAGACGAGTCTGGCCTCAGACAAACACCAGTGTTGGAAAAACATGAGAGGGGGAGAATATTACCAGAAGTAGTTATGGGTTATTTTATCCCAAATGAGCACTGGATATGTTAATTCCAGTCATACGTCAGTTCTAGTTACTGTCTGCCCTTGAAAACCATACAACACCATCTATTAAAACATTTTAAAAATTAAATTTGCTCAACTATGTGAACTATTATTTGTTTAAACTAACTTTGCTTCCGATTAGATTAGATGTGCCTCTTTTATAAAACAGATATCCCATTTACTACATAATCCATTACTCTTTTAACTTTTGTAGTTAATGGATGTTTTTTTAATATATACAGCCATTGACCTTATCTACTTGAGTATTAGCAATTTCTTAAGGTGAGGCACAGGTGATATTCAGGAAAAAGCACTCACATCACATTTTCCAAAAGAATGCAGTTTCCTGGGTTCCTCACTCCTCAATTTCAATGGTGCTTTCTCACTTCTTGCCTCCCTGGTATCCTGGGAGCAAACAGTGCCCGCGCCCATAGTGGACTGCATATTCCTGCAATGCCTAAGCTCCAAAGTCAGCCTACTTGCTCAGTTTCACAAATTCTCTTGCTCATCAACACAGTGATCTCAGTTATTTAGAGGACACAGATGATATTAGCATTCTTAGCAATGGTTGGTTTTTGAAGGTGACAATGAGTACTTTCACGAAAAGAAAGAAAAGCAGTTTTCTTACAAATATACGTCTAAAAAATATGCATGTCTTTTAGGAGGCTGAGAGTCAGGGCCTCACCTACTCTTAGCAAGAATCATGACTCTTTTCATTACCTCTCCCTGTTTTCATATCTCTCTCTCTCTCTCTCTCTCTCTCTCTCTCTCTCTCTCTCTCTCTCTCTCACACACACACACACACACACACACACACAAACACAAATACACCCCAAGTCTGAAATTATCACGACCATCATCTCCTTTCTAAAATACTGTTTCTTATACTAGAGCAATTGCCTGATGTTAATTTTCCTTTTTCACGGCTGTTTTTTTATTTGTGGTAAGAATATCCTTTTTTTAATTTCTTTTAAAGAAAGTGCCATCAAACATTTGGCCATATTAATCTCCCATCTGTAAAACACACTTTACTTGGATTATCAGCAGGGTATGTGTCCTCTCTGAATTCATTTTCTGGGGAATGGGAATTTATTCAAGTAAATTAATTTGCAAACAGATACAGCCATTGCTGGATGAATGGATTTTCTCTTGGCACTTTGAGGTCTAGCTCTGTGGGTATCTGGGCTATTGGCACTCACTGAAGTCCTTAGATTGTCTGCCAGACCCATTCCTACAATGCCACAAGAAAATATATGTGACAATTTTGCAGCTTGGAACACAGCTCAACTATGGAGCTTTCAGCTCTACCACTGATATTTAAATGGATTCTGTAAACCCCTCTTCCTAGGAGACTTTCCTAGATGTGGCTATTCAGTGGCTTTTCTTTTTTGACTTGTTAATATGTTTTCACCCTTTCCAATCCTTGCTCGGAGGAGTATTCTACCTCATGAAAACAAAATCTCTTGAAGTTTTACAATACACAACAATCCACTTTGAGGTGTCCAATTTCAGAAACCCTTCAAACTGGAGAAATTCAGCAAATACTCCACTATCATATTCTGTTGCTCTGAACGCAAGCAAGCAGTGTGAATAGGCTTCCCACAAACAGGAGAGGTTTAAATGAATGAATGACAAGGTAGGGCCTTGATCTATCTGTTTAAAAAAAAAAAAAAGAATTCAAAGCTTAGTTGCCATACTTTCCTTTGTATATTTGTTTTTAATTGCATCCTTCGTATTTAAGTTAAAAAACAAAATTTAAATTAAAGGCAATGCTAACAAATGTATGTTCATCAATCTGTACAGAAAACAGAAAATGAGATGTCCCAGAAAACCTTCCACTATGAAAGCATAAAGATTCCCTCTCCCAAATTTTCCTATGCAGTCAATAATATTATTGATTCCTTGAGCATCAATGATCCCTGCACCCTCAAATATGGGATAACATTGGTCATGGTAAGTCCAAGTAAAGATGCAGTGATAACACCATTCATTTTATATAACAAAGGCTAAAAATAAAGAATATGGTACTTGTTTCATGAAAATGATTTTACAAGAATCCTGTTATGTTTGGATCTTCAGTGCCTCCCCCTAAAAGCTCATGTGTTGAAAGTATGGTCTTCATGAGGCAAGGTACTGAGGTGGGGCTTTTAAGCAATGATTGGATCACAGGGCTCTGGCCTCACAGTGGATTAAACCACTGAATGGATTAATCCATTGAGAGTTGAAAGGACCACTGGGAGGTAGGACCTAGTTGGGGGAGCTGGTCTCTGCAGCATGCTCTGGAAGGGTTTATCTAGCGCCAGCCTCTGCCTCACTCTCTGTGCTTTCCACCTGCCGTGTGGTGAGCAGCTTTTCTCCACTGTGTCCTTCCACCATGATGATTCTACCTTGGAGCCAGCTGACCATGGACTGAATCCTCTGAAACCATGAGCCAAAATAAACCTTTCTTTCTTTAATTTGTTCTTACCAGGTACTTTGGTCACAGCAACGAAAAGCTAACTAACACATCTCTCTCTCATGGGTTTGGCTTTGGATACTTAACTGTTCTGGGTCTCAATTTCAACACCTGTAAAAGGAAGTAGTCAAAAACAAATGAACTTGATGTTTTAATTTTACAGTCCAGGTTTACTGTATAACATTGGATTTTTATCTTAGCCTCTTGAGAGCTGTTCAATTTAAATTTAAGCTTGATAACTAAGTCACCAATTGTTTTATTTTCTCAAGGTAAATGTGCATATGTCTCAAATGAATATCAAAGATGATATACAGAAACTATATTTCAGCAGAATGTCCTTTCCGTGGCTTGTTCCTAGTCTGGGACAGGCCATCTTTGTGCATAAAGAAGGCTCCTAGAGGCAGACAGTACCGAGTAACCAGAATGAGTGCAAGAGCAGGAGAGCCAAGCTGAATACAGAAAGATCCCCTCACAGCAGACTGCAAATTTGCTTTCCCCATTAGCTAAACAACCTGATAGATATTTTTCAGGCAGGAGGGAAAAGAATTGAAGGGAAAAGAAATTGTTTTTCCTGGTTTTCCATCTGCTGGACTCCAGTTCATGGGGAAGAAAAATCATTTGGAGGAAAATGTTAGATCCTGAGTAGAAGGAGCATCGATTCTGCCCCTGTGCTTTTCCTAGGTGTAATTTTCCTGTACTCCTTAAGAATACATGTATTCTTGCCTATTTTTACAGCTTATAAAAAACACACACCAGGGAACTTAGAACTGGGCAGCTAGTTTGCCTCTTATAAGGTTGACTAGGTCTCAGGTACCTATAAAACAGCTGTGTGGTAGCAGTAATCACGGTCCACAGTCTTTGTACTCCAGTTGGTTCTAACCTATTTCAAATGATCCCTTTTAGTGTTAAAAAAAAGAAGTGGATGTAAATCAATATGACCAGCAATTTTTGAATAGTCAGAGGTTCTTCAATACTTAAGTGTTCCCATCCTCATGTGAGAGTAGCAATTTAGGTTTTTTTTAAAGGAAAGACTATATGCCATTTCAAAAAATGGATTCATTAGTCCATAACCAGATAATTTGTCTATATTTACCTTGGTCGGGTTATATTCCTTCCCCAAATGAGAATTATCCTCAGTATTATACATTATTCATTTTTAATGAATTGTAAAAATGCAAAGGTAAGTTTTTTGTTGTTCTATAGACTGTGTATACTTATGTGCATTAACCTATCAATGTTTATTTCATCAAAAAAAGTTTTCTTAATTCTTAACACCATTTTTTAAAATGAAAGTTAAAATTGCCCTTGTGTAAGGTGTATATGCCCAGAAATCAGCCTCAATAAGATATTGCATATATTTTACCTGGATTTTCCCACTTTGGAAATAGAATCTTGACTCTGTATCTATGCTGTCCTGTCCAGTAGCCACTTGTTATCTGAGACTATTATGATTTAAACTAACAAAAATTAAATACAATGAATATTTGGTTCTTCGTTTTCTCTAGCCTCATTTGAATTGTTTAGTAGCCCCACGTGGTTAGTGCTATCATGCCCCAAGGCCCAGAATCACACTTCTATCACTGCAGAAGGTTCTACTGGACAGCTCTAGTATATCCAGTTTGAGTTTCTATGTATAACAACGCTTAGGCATGTTTTTAAATAATGTCTTACAGAAAGCTATAACATACTTAGAATAAAATTACCAATTCCACTTTGTGCCACACAATAATAATATCTGATTTATTTTAGAGGCTGTCCTTATCCTGAGCAGCTCCCTTACATAGTGATGTCCTTTCAATACCTTTTATGGGTCAAGATGCTTTTTATATGTCTGCAGGCATTTATATTCTGATGATTCACTTAGCCTTTCCTACCAATCAACAGTTCACTTTCTACTAGGTTATCCTCTGTCTCTACAGCATTTTGAGCAATGCTTTGACTATTCCAGAAATTTTTAGTCCAATATCTTCCTTTAAGTAATGGAAAAATGAAAATAATATTTATTCAAAGATGTGAAATATTAATAATTATAATACAACTGGGACAATAGGGAAGTTAGATTACCTAACTTGTCTCTAAGTGATAAAGCTGTATCTCCAGCTGAATATGTCATTTGGGACATACTGTATAATTAGGTATGTCCCAAGTGGCAAATACTTAACAATTAAATGATATATAAGTTAAGATAAACTTAATGACATAATAGAGTAAACGTTTATCTGGCATCCCGGCAGGAACTCTGTGATCCAGTTCAATCCATCTTATGACATCACTTTTGTTGATATATTTCCCTCACTAGATGCATAAGAAAAGCTAGGGGAACAAAACTTTAAGTATACAACATAGTATTATTGATAAATAGGTATTATGCTCAAGAACAAATATCTAAAACTTACACATTGCTTAACTGAAACTTTATGCACACTGATTAGCAACACCCATTTCTCCTTCCCACCCCCTGGCACCTACCATTCCATGATTTGATTCTGTGAATTTATTTTAAGATGTCTTCTGTAGTGTATCATAGCATTTGTCTTTCTGTGACTGTCTTAATTCAAGTAACACAATATCCTCAAGGTTCATCCATGATGTCACATTGCAGAGTTTCCTTACTTTTTAAGGCTGAGTAATATTCCATTGTATGCATTGTATTGTATGTGGGAAAGGTTGTGCTTGATGGCCCCGATAAGTCATTTGTCAGGGCCATGGCCCAATAAAGCACACAGCAAGATGAGTAAGTAACGGATGTATGGCTTACATATCTTTGACGCACATTCACTCATCCAGAATTAAGACCCATACTATGCCCAATGAACTTGGAAACACAGTTCTTCTCACTGCCTAGGGAGAAGAAATCCACGTGTGAGAGTTCGTACTGTTTCTGCCTCAGTGTCCATAAAACAAAATTCCAGAGGTTTTCATTTGACTCCTCACAGACAGAAGACGCTCACCCCTCTGAAAGATGACAACCCACCTAGTCACTGCACCCAGCTTGGAGTCCAGGATGTCAGCAGGGTGTGGAGCAGCCTCTGCTGATCAATGAACAACTCCTCTTAAGCCGGCAATCATTGGATTATATTCTCCAGTATTTTATACTGGAGCAAAGGTGAAATAATCCAAAAGAAAAGAACAGGGACACAAAGCAGTCACTGCTTCATAGCAGTTTCTATATCCTCTGACAGAATTTGTCAAGTCTTCACCCTCAACCCCAACCAGAATGCCGAAGGTTTCCTTACATAGGCCCTGATTTTGCTCTCTAGGTGGAACATACTGGCCCCGTGTTCAGAGTAGCTTTTGGCTCATATCCAGGAGCCTCTTCCTGATTCAATATTCTCCTTGCCAGCATCTGAATTTGGCGGGGTCAGGGGGGTACACAGGCTTGACTTGAGGGCCATTCGCAGCCTTTGAGATCTGTCTCATGACCACGCAAGGCTGGAGGCCCAGCATAGTGGTGAACATGAAGCAACGGTTTTATTAGTAGGAGCTCATGGGTTCTTGGTCAATATAGCTCTCTCAATCACTTAGTAGGCATCTAATTCATTTGCCCTCAGACAATTCCATGTGCTATCACTACCAGAAAATTTCTCTCAACTAGTCCTGAATGTGCTGGTGACTACTTTGAGGGTCTACGAAACAATGAGAGGGACAACTGCAGCCTCCATCTGATCTTCTCCTAGTAACCTGCTTCAGTTAAGAGGCTTGGATGAATCTTTGTCATTCAAAGCCGTTTCAAAAAATCTCTACAAGGAGGAGATTTCACTGAGTTTCCGAAGACCCGAATCTCTGGATGCTCTTTATCTCTTCCCGTCTGCTTGCAAGCTAGATAATGCTTCCCTGGTCTCATTTCTTTTTTCTCATACCTTGTTGCCAATTCTCTTAGTAGTTAAAAGTGCACGCTCTCACGGTTCTGTTCTCCAGCATCCTCCCTTAGTGCCAAGAAAGCACAGTCGATCTCAAGTCACAGGAATTGATACTATTTTTTAATATTCTACATAACACAGGCCACTATGTTTTCGACCTCCCCTGTCAGTTTCTTCAGTGTTTATCATTCAACTGAAGAAAGGTCAGATATTTCACATCATTGTTGGAACAGCACCTTGCTCCCAGCGGCAAATAACGTAGCGGTCAGAATGGGATCAAGTTCATGAAACATTAGGGGAATTTCAGGAAGGAATGGTTTTAACACAGCATCAGAAACCTGAGGAAAGGGAGATTAGGAGGCCCACTTAGAGCAAATCCTCAAAACACCAGGAAACAGTCTCTAGCTATGGAAGGACTGTTGACAGGCCCGAGCTGGAACCACCCCCTGGACCTGCCTTTGCCCATGAAGAGCTGTGCCCTCCCTAGGGTCACAGGTGGCTCCTCGTCCACAAGTTCTTGTTAGAGCTGGAATGGCTGCGTAACACCGCAGCTGAGTGGTTTTCTTTCTTTAATTTCATGATGGTACAAACACCAAATATGCCATGACCTTGCTGTACAAAATTTTAAGTTCACGACATCGTGTTATTGACTACAGGTGTGATTCTCTGGAGCATATATCTAGAACTTACTCGTTGCTTAACAGAAACTTCATGCACATTGATGAGCAACACCCGCTCCCCTTTCCCCAATTCCCGGCAACTACCATTTAATTATTTGATTATACGAATCTATTTTAAGGTGATTTCTGTAAGTGGATCATAGTATTTGTCTTTCTGTGACTGTCTTAACTCAAGTAGCATAATATCCTCAAGGTTCATCAGTGTCATATAGCAAAATTTTCTGAACTTTTCAGGCCAAGTAATATTCCATTGTGCACATTGTCTTATATGTATGTGGGAAAGGCAGTGCTTGATGTCCCTGATGAGTAATTTGTTAGGGTCTTGACCCAATGAAACACACAGCAAGGTGAGTACATGATGAATGTATGTCCTGTTGATGGACATTTAGATTGTTTCCACATCATGACAATGAACAGAGCTTTGGATATCTCTTTGAGATCCTTATTTCAACTCTTCTGGATAAAAATACCCATAAATGAGGTTGCTTAATACTTGGATGGGAGTGTAGTTCTGTCTTTTAATCTTTCTTGTGGTCTACTCAGCTGAATTTACTCTACAAGCTCGACATTCATCTGAACCAGTGGCTTCCTGTTCCAAGAACAAGAAGCAGCACATATAAGCAACACATATAGGCAACAGCAAGAGGGCACGTGGCTAATAGTCAGTATTATGTGGTTTACAATTTCAGACATGGGTGGATGAGAGAGAATAAAACAAATTGTGACATTAATGAAATTAACTGTTTTCTTCATGCTCAATATTATTTCTGCTGGATTTAGGCTCTTTAGAAGTTCACAGCAATACTATCTCTAGAAAGACTCTCACATCTTAGGCATGAGGGACTCTAATAGACTAGAGGAACAGCTGGTGACCTAGTTGTGTCTCTGCTATAGACTCTTGGAGTCTTTTACAGAGAATTCTACCAGAGACAAATATGGGTTTCTTATAAAAATCACCTTTTTATATTTATTTTTAGCTGTAGGTGGACACACAATATCTTTATTTTATTTTTATGTGGTGCTGATGATCAAACCCAGTGCCTCACAAGTGCTAGGTAAGCAGTCTATCACTGAGCCACAACCCCAGTCCATTCTTTTAAAAATTCCAGACAGTAGTATTCTACCAAGGAATGGCATGCAATCTTTGCCTCCGTATATTTTGAGAAGGTAACAAAATATCTAGTCTTCAATCTACTGTTTCACCATGATGGAAGCTTTGGGTGCTACCGCAGAAATTTAGTTGTTGCTCAATACAAGACCCCCTTGGCTATCTCTTACTCTACAAGGCTGTAGATCCTTCTACCCCTGAGGGAGAAAAGGAGCACCATAGTCATTTTCTAAGTGGTCAGAATTTTACTAGGGAAATAAAAGACGTGGAATGAACAATGCAACATAGCTGAAGGGCCCCTAATGATATGTGACGGCCTACCAGAAGACAGAAGGGACATTATCCAGGACAGAAGTGAAAACCAGCAACAAAGACCTACTGCTCTGCCACAGCAGCAGGTCCAGTCTCCCAGAAATCAGTCTAAATTAGCACACAATTGTTGTTTCCTGATAAGTGGGATTTTTTTCCCCAGAAACAAATAGAAGAGCTTTGGTTGTTACACTTCTGCTTCTTAAAAACATCATAATATTTGTCCCTCTTCAAAATGCAAGACAAAAAACTGTTAAGCATGAAAATTAGAAAGGGAAGGAATCTATACAAGGGATTCCAAATAATGAAGGGCCCAGTGAAGAAGAACGAGCCTTCCCCCCTTACCCTATTCCACAGTATGAGAGCAGAGAGACACTCAATGAAATTAGTAGGCAGTAAATTTAGATCTAATAATAGGTAACTTCATTAGCTGGGTTATGGGATTCTCTGCAGCAAGAGGTCACGGGACAAGTCCAGTGACTGGATTTTTAAAAGGACTGGATCATTTTGTGTCCATTAATAACTTCCTGAGTTGGCAAGCAAACATAATGAGAAAGGTAATCTGATCACTCGGGCTACAAACTAGTGACTTCAGTCCGAATTTGAAGGAACTGCTCCCCCTTTATAAAAGACCTAACAACTGAATGAATGTCATATACATAAATCTTCCTCTGAATCATGGAGGCTTAAGTCACTACTGGGGAGAAATTCTAAGTCCAGTGAATCAATATTCAAATGCTTGGAGCACATTATGGGAGTCCACAAACTTGGGACTCACTTGTAAATGATGTAAAAAATACATTTATTAAACTGTCCAAAAATCAATGGACATCTTCTTTTCGTTCATCATCTTGCCTCCACAGTAGTGAAAAGAGCAATGGAGTAATAGCTGGAAATTTTATACAAGTCACTCAGCCAAAATCTCAGAGATATAATTAGGCTCTTCTGCATGCATCAGCATTACCTAGAACAAGTGGGAGACAAACACCTCTTTAGAAATATTTTATTTAAGTGCAGATCACATAGGCAGCTAAAAATATTTTGTGAATGTCTACCATGTACAGGGTGTGGATCATGGTGGAGAGTGTCTGGGGCAAACAGCAGCACAAGCCCTGACCTCAGGAAGCAGAGTAAAGGAGAAGGAAGATATCTTTACCTACCCCAAAGGGCAGTGTTGCTGTTTCGTGTTGTTCTGGAGAAACGTTTAAACAATTCCACTTTGCTGCTGGCCTTTCCTCTCTATGGCAGTGAGAGCAATGAGCATACTCATCACCTGTCTGCAGAACCTGAATTTATCCTGTTAAGCATCAAGAATATACCACTCATAGTTTGATTCCAAGGCTTGACTGTTGTGAAAAATTCTGAATCCACTCAGAAGCAGGATTGTTTGATCGTATAAATAGATAAGGAAATTGGTGTATCTACACGATAGGATATTATTCAGCCATAAAAAGAGGAAATCCTGCCATTTAATGACATGAGTGAATTTTGAGGACATTATTTTGGTAGAAATAATTCAGACCCAGAAGGACAAACACCACATGATCCCACGTACACGTGGAATCTAAAATAGTCAAACTCAGAGCAGCAGAGAGTAGGACTGCGCTTGTCAAGGACTGGGGAGAAGAGGAAATGGGAAAGGTTGGTCAGTGGGTATCAACTCCTGGCTTTAAGATGAATAAGTTTTGGGGATCTAATGAGCAGCATCATGGCTGCATTAAATGATACTGTCTTGTGTACTTGACATTTGCCAATACAGCAGATTTGAGGTATCCTCACCACCCCCCACAAAACACAAATACTCACACACACACACACACACACACACACACACACAGTGGTTATTATATGAGGGGATAAGCGTGTTTATTAGTTTGTGGTAATCATTTCACAAAGTATGTGTTTATCTAATTATTTCAGTACACACCCTAAATATACACAATTTTTATTTCTCAATTAGACCCTAAAGTTTGAAGAGAAAAATAACACTAATCCTCTGGCTATAAAAGAAATGGGCTCATCAGAAAACTATGTATTCCAAATGCTTCCAGAAGTGGGCATGTACTTGTGTTGATAATCACATACCACTTTGTCCCACTGTATGTGCAGAAAACAGTGAAATAGTGTGCTTACATCATAAGTCACTTTTTCATTCATTAAATAAACAACTATTTACACTAAATAAAGACCTACATAGGAGAAGAGGCAGGATGCAGAAACACAGGGAGATGGACACATTGCTGAAGGTTTTCTATGCCAAGCTGCAGGGTCTGAAATTTATCCTATAGGCAACAGGTGCCAGGGAAGGTTTGCAACTGGATAATGCCATCATTAAATTTGAATTCTCAAATATCACTGTGGTGGGAGTGTAGACCTATTCAAGAAGGGAGGCAGAAAGATTTGATTAAAGTCTATTTCAGTATCTAGAGAGACGATGAGGATATGAAATATAGAACTGTTAGGGAAAGAATAAACAGAAGAAAGTGTCTTCAAAAGACACTTTAGAAATGCATCTGCACAATGTGTTACTCACTGAATATGCAAGGGGTCAAAAAAAAAAAGAATTTAGAGCAACTCCAAAGGAGCAGATAATACCACGACGTGAGACATGAGAAGATTCTCTAATCTGTCTGTACATCAAAATACCTAAAGAGATTTACAAAAAATACAGATTCTCCTGAAGGCACTTCTGAATCTGACAGGAGTGAAAGCCAGACTCTTGCTTTTTTCCCAAGGCTCCTGGGGATGTGGCTGTGGGCCCAAGAGTAAGAAGCACTGAGATGGGGAATAGAGGAGACTTTGCCCTTTTTACTATGAAGGAAAAAGACAGCTTTCCTTCTGAACAGAACACAACGTGTGACCTGTGGAAGGGAGGAATTCAGTCTAGGAGGAATCAGGCCTCTTCCCTGTTATGTACCTAGCTTAGAGCCTGGCGCAGAGCATCACACAAAAGTGTTTGCTTAACAAGACTCTCAAGGTGCAAGAGATAAAACCAAGAATGAGTGAGACAGTATCAAGTTAAAAAGCTTCTGCACAGCAAAAACAATTAAGACTGTGAAGAGAGAGCCTACAGAATGGGAGATTTTTGCCACTTGCTTCTGAGAGGATTAATATCCAGAATATATAAATAACTCAAGAACTTAACACCAAAAACCAAATGACCCAATTAATGAGCATACAAAAGAACCAATAGACACTTCTCAAAAGAAGAAATACAGCTGGGCGCAGTGGCAATCCCAGAGGCTAGGGAGGCCGAGACAGGAAGATCACAAGTTCAAAGCCAGCCTCAGCAACAGCGAGGTGTTAAGCAACTCAGTAAGATCCTGTTTCTACATAAAATACAAAAAATGGGGGCTGGGAATATGGATCAGTGGTTGAGTGCCCCTGAGTACAATCCCCCAAAATAAAAAAAGAAATACAAATGGCCAACAAATACATGAAAAAAATGTTCAACCTCTCTAGCAATCAGGGAAATAAATGCAAATCAAGACTACATTAGGATTTTATCTCATCCTAGTCAGAATGGCAATGATCAAGAACACAAATAAATGCAGGAAAGGATGTGAGGGAAAGGGACACTTATACATTGTTGGTGGAACTACAGACTAGTATAACCACTCTAGAAAGCAGACTGAGATCTTCAAAATACTAGGAATATGACCCAGCTATCCCACTCCTTGGTATTTATCCTAAATAAATGTTTATAGCAGCACAATTTACAATAGCCAAGTTAAGAACCAGCCTAGATGTCCTTCAACAGATGAAGCAATAAAGAAAATATAGTAAATATACACAATGGAGTTTTACTCAGCCATGAAGAAGAATGACATTATGGCATTTGCTGGTAAATGGATGGAACTGGAGAACATCATGCTAAGTGAAATAAGACCCAGAAAGTCAAGGATTGAATGTCTTCTCTCATAAATGGAAACTAATCCAAAATAATGAAGGAGGGGTTCCCATGAAATAGAAGGGAGATCAGCAGAGAAGTGAAAGAGAATCGAGGGAGTGGGAGGAAGAATGGAAAAAAGGAGAAATAGTGCAATGAAACTGACTCAAGTACCTTTGTATAATACATGGTATACTTTTATTTATACCTATAATGCACTGATTTTTTAAAAAAATCTATACATAAGTAGAAGAAAGGTCACTAGAGTAGAGGAACCCACAGACTGCCAGATTTGGGGCTACAGCTTCCAAAGGAAATTGAGAGTTTTCAGACTTCTTCTGTGTTCACAGTTAGTAATACTAAAGCCTCCGTAATTACATCCAAAAGAACACATATCACATTCCCAGTACTGTCACCTCAGAGAAGAGCCATTAAGGCCACAGGTAACATGAACAAATGAAGGGAGTTTGGCTGGGGTCTCATCACAGTTCTTAAGCCTAGAAGACGGATCTGTCCTCTGAGTACACATAAGTCTGTTCTGCCTTTGTAGAGGTAGATAAAGAAACCCCCTGAAGACAGTTTTACTGTGTGACTAAAATATACAGAAATTAGAATGAATGCACACACAAACATGCCCCACACTGGATGCAAGCCACCAATCCCTCTGCTGTAACGGAGGGGTCCCTCCACAGAGCCTACCCGACCCCTTCTTCCCCGAGGTGAACTGCTCTTAGAAGTGTCTGCTTCATTGCAATTTGCCTTTTTAATTTCCCATTGGCTCCGGATTTTCCTGTAACTTACACAGCTGATAAATGATTGAATTTATATTTGATAATGATTACTATCAAGTTAATTGGTGAGTTCTTCCAGGGAACATGTTTAAAGTAAATGAGGTTGCTGGTTGCACAGGGGCCTGAGAGGATCTTATCATAGGACTTTCAAAGAATTTACTGCAAGAGGGACAATGTCTGGGGCAGGAATGCTTGGCATATCACAAAGGCCTGGACTGCTGGAGTCTCTTGTTACTACGTACAGATAAGCACGTAAATATTAAGAGTACTTTGTTAGACCATTATTAGCATTCTGCCACAAATTTGGGAAATAGAAGATAAAATAAAATTTGACCAGTTCTTACTAATCTGCAAAATCTTTTTGTTTTCCTGAGAGCAAGTAGAGAAAGGATTACTGCAAAGAGGCCTTATCAATTCCCTCATGCTTTCTATTTGTTCTTATCAATCTCTTGTGAGAGAGAGAAGAAAAGAATCTGAAACCAAAGAATGCTGGATATAATTTTGCAAAATATTGAGACATTTCCTCAGCATCTTCAATTTCTCAGACTTCGGTGAATGTTTCTTGGTTTATTTTTTCTGGTATGTTTCTGGTAGTTGAAACATTTTCAAGGGAAGATGCATACAGAAATAGACATCAGAAATGAAAAGGTAGCATCAAAACAAAGTGTCTAATGACAAATTAAAATGAAAACAACAGAAGGCTTTGAAGGGATCACATGACCTGGGTCAAGAATGCTCACAAAATAGCCAGGGAACTGCTAAACTCCTTGTGAGATGGTGTTTTGCTTCATGTTTAATGAACTCACCTGATGATGTTAAAACATAAAAATGAACACTTTTAAGATATTCATTTTTAATACAATCAGTGATCCATTTGTGTAGGACCTTCCCAGCCTCCAGAGAGCTTTAAAAGTTTAGATGGTGCATCACAGAGCCAACTAGCTAGAAAGGTCACCCTCCTGCCTTTCCGGTCCTCTTTAATATTCACTGCTTGGGCTTTTCATTTTATTTAGCAACCCATATTTGGTCAACTTTTTTATTCCTCAGAAATTCTACCCTAATTACTCTCACAAATTCATTTTCCTGAACCTTCAGGGTTTTTGAAAATAGACATATAGATAGCAGTTTAATATCACAGCAATCTGTTAAAAAGTGAACTTTTCTTTTTTTTCTGTGTGACACAAAGGAAATAATTTTATCTTAAGAAATTGGAAACAATGCCTGCATTAGGATACACTCCATGGACAGGGGATGCACACCTTCCTCCCCACTGTGTTCTTCAAACCGGGCACCATGTGCAGGCTGACAGAGCAAAGCTGGTCAGTGTGGTTATTCTGTTTAAATTGAGGCTGAAATTGTCATCCTGATAATTAATAATTCACTAATTCATGAAGGCATTTTAAAATCAAAAGGAGTTTGAAGGTGAATAATGTTTTGAAAAGTAAAAAGCTTGCAACAGCCAGTCCCAAAGGGCAAGAATATATTTTCAAAGAAAAGTAAAATATTGACCAAAGAACAAGTGATTGTACCCACACTCACACACACATGTGTACCCTGTGTGTGTGTGTGTGTGTACATGAGTATGTATATGTTGTTTTTTCTAAATACGGAGATCAAATTTATATACCTTAGGCTTCCTTTAGTTTTTATCTCTTCTGAAATGCCCAAGGTTGCTGGTGCAGACCTAAGTCCAAGAAGGTATTCAGGTCATTCTTCACCAAAATAATTAAGGTAATCAGAAAAGGGAGGAGGTCACCTGAGGGAACACTGTAGTAACTGCTCAGGGTCATCCGCCTCCACTGTAAGTATGAACAAGATAACAACTTCAACAAGAAGAAGAGGCCGAGCCCCAATTTGAGCTCTCTAAGTACAGAGAATCAAAACCATCCTCGGCCAACCTTCAATACAAGGTCATCAAAATAAGTGCCCCCTGCTTGCAGATCCTATTTCTGGGTGGCCTGGCAGTGTTTAAGGCCATGGATTCCTTATTTTCTTCTTCCAGTTTAATCTAAAATATACTCTAATGAAGCTGCCCTGCATGTCTGTTCCAGCAGGAGGACTCTAGTGGAGGGCAAGGCCACAGGGCACTCACATGGGCTCTAGCCTTTGGCAGACTTGCCTCATATCTCAAATCTACTAAAGACTAGCTCCATAGCCTTAGGCAAACTGTTTGACTTGTAATCCTTATTATCTCTTCTTTAAAATGGGAATAATTGCTCAGTTGATGAAAGGATTAATTTATACAACTACATATATAAATGGCAGATATTATTATAAAATATAGGCAATCCCTGTATCATCTGATGGGTATTTTTACATGTCAGAAAGAATAATTTTAAAAATAAGGCTAAATCAATGCATACACAGTAATAAATATATCAGTTTCATAAAGGTCTCTAAAGCAATTATCCCAAACATTCTAATTTTTAAATTGAATCTAAGGGGGGAAAAGTGGGGGGAATGTCAAACAACACAACTTAGAACAGAGTTCTGGCTCACACGTTATTATGGGCCAAATGTAGCCTGCATTTGTTTTGTAAATAAAGTTTTATTGGAACATCCAGGCCAATTCATTCATGTATTACTGTGGCTGCCTGGAGCTAAAATGGCAGTGTTGAGTAGTTGAAATAGAGACCATATGGCCTGCAAATGTTCAATCATTTCATATCTATCCCTTTACAGGAAAAGTTTACCATTCCCTGGTTTAAAACAATAGAACAAAATACTCTATTATTACAGGTAGAGAAAAGAAAAAGAAAAGAAAGAAAGACTCCTATTACCTTTTGGGCACATTTACAATTGTGACATTATTCTAAGCAGTAATTCTGCAGTCTGTTACTGGAGTTGATGCCCAGGGAAAGGCTCTGTGGGAGGGTTGGAAAACGAAGATGTCCAGAGGAGTCTAGAAAAAGACAAATAAATCTGGCAATAAAAATGATAATGTGGGAGGAAGGGAGAGGAAAAGACAGCTATTACAAATAACAGAAACTGAGTTTTCTTCCCCTGGAAAAATTAACTGCTCCAAACAGGGCCAGGATTCAGGTGAGGAGACTATGACATTTACCTTAACCATGAACTTCAGGAAACACAAAAGCTGCATCAAGAAAATATTGTACACAATATTTAAAAAAAATCAAAATAAATGCAAATAAATTCATAGCAAACAAAATACTCAAATTTTCAACAAAGATCAGTGTTACTGACTTCTTTAGCCCCTGGCACTGATCCAACTTGGTCCTCCTATAAGTGAGCCAGACAAAGTCTTGACTCAAGAATCTAAAACAATGAACAACAACACATCCAGAGAAATTGTGACACAAGTCCTCAGGTATCATAGCCAGCACAACTCCTGACACAATCAAAATACAAATTTATTTTTATCTCCTACCTTCCCAGTCCACTGTGGTCATTGGGGATAGCTTGCAGCTGCCCCAGGATGCCAGGGCCTTCTCATTCTTAGGTAATAGACATCCCGAAGGTCCACTACAAACATAATCCCATTCAGAAGTCAGAATGAGCAGTTTCATCTTAAAAAAATAAAATAAAATTAGGGGCTGGGGTTGTGACTTAGAAGTAGAGCACTCACTTGGCATGTGTGAGGCACTGGGTTCAATCCTCCGCACCACATAAAAAAAAAATAAAATAAAGATATTGTGTCCCCACCTATAACTAAAAAATAAACATTAAAAAATTTAATTTAAGGTCAGCAACCCATGTTTGGCAATTTTTCCCTGCTGCAGGCTGGAAGCATGCAGTGAAAAGAATTTCCATTGTTCTTGATTCTCTGCCTTCTGATTTTATGATCAACCTTCCCCTCAAACACATCCCAGCTTGCTTGTCTGTTTCTTATCCTTGGAACAGGTGTAGGGAGGAGTGAAGAGGGATGGAAAGACCTTATTGATGCCATTAAACACAGGTTCTGTGAAACAGTGGCCTTGTGGGTTTCATGGTGACACTTGCAGCTCCTGTGCCTGCTCTTGTATAATCCCCATTCAGTATCTCTGACAAAGTCCATTGAACCACGTGGATGCTGGAAGACAACTTGTGCCTTCTTCCTCAGGTCCAAAGGATCTAGCATCCATCTCTAGATTCCTGCTGTTGGGAGCCCTCCATCTCTCCAACGGGCACCATTCTACTAGAACCACGGCAACACCACCCATTTTCCTCTTTTCTCTATCCGTATTTGGTCTGTGAACAGCATCTCCTCATTCCTTTCTTCCACAGACTCCAGGACAGCAGGAGACCTCCGGCAGCCATGGCTTTTCCTGCAGGTAGAGGACTGACATGGGGAAGACAGACAAAGAGCTGTGAGGTATTTCCATGGGAGCCCCCTCCTTTTGTTTAAGGGATAGGAACTAGAGCCGACCTACACAAAGAAACCTGTGCCTAAATCCTTTTCTCTTTCCTCTCTACCTTCTTTTTGTATCCTGGATCTGGTTGAGTGATCTGAGAACCCGATGACAAGCTCTCCATAAATTGATTTGTAAATTCTCCATCCAGAGGGTGTGTGCTACCCACTTGGGTACTGCATTGACACCACAGTAAAATAACATATTATTTTACTGAAGCACAAAGAAATCCCAGCTCTTACCTAGGCTTGTTAACTGAAAAGCAAAGAGTTTTGAGTCATAAGGAAATGAGATAGTATTTTTGTAAAACCCAAGTAGGTAAAAGTTGTTTTCCTTTAGTCACACTTATTAATATGACTCCATGGCTTTTTAAAAAAAAAAATCTACCACAAACCATTTTAAAAATTCCTAAAGGCTCAGGGAAAGGAAAATATGCTCATCTGGGAGTGTCCCATGAGATTAGTTACCTGGAGCATTGATATCATAACACAATGGCAGCAGGCCATGCTGAATGCATTCTATGTTTAATGCAGTTAGGGAAACAGGAGCTACATATTTTGTGCACTTTCAACTTAAGGAATTAATTTTTTTCTTCGTTTGGCAGCATTAATGATCAGAGTAATTTTTTCACCAAATTTTGGAATTTAATCTCCCATCTGGTTCTTTTGGAGATGCTTTTGAGTGCTTTAAATCTTAATTCCTAAATGCATCTTCGAAGAGCAGATGTTAAAATGTGTACAGAACAAATAGGTCCTATTTGTTTTCACCTCCCTGAACATTTTCAACTGTCCTGCTTGCATTTATTAATGCCTCTTCCCTGATTTCTAGACCTGCATTCTCCCTCTGCCTGCTTTCCACAGCATCAGGCCTGCACTCAGAACTAGCCCTCAAACAGATGCCGAGAGAACACTAGATGAAGGAATATGTGGGGATCTTAACATTCTCTTCTAGCTTGTTTTCTTAATGACATGCTTTGGCATGATCAGAGTGCCTTTCTTGAAACAGAGGAGTTTTGAGAAGTTTCTTATTTGAAGTTCTCAGGGTCATTGCCTACCTTTTCTGTTATTATTCAAGACAAAGCAATCCTGTGGGATAAGGGTGTAATCTGAGAGATAAAAGTAATAGCAGTGAGGTAAGAAATGCAGTATGGATTTTACTAGATCTTCTTTAGCTCAATCTCTGCACACGGCTTGTCCTCCTAAAATTAACTTCTCCCCAGCTTTTCCTACTGAAGGAAGTGGAGATGTGACACTCAGTGCCCTCGTCGTGGTCTCATAGCTCCTAATAATATCCAGGCTTCTCTAGACACAGGCAACTCTTGAATTATTTCCCCTGTCTACTTAGTACAGTGATGAATCCATCACATCACCATGGTCCAGCATGGAGTATGGCACCATGTGCTTAACAAGTACTCCAGGAACTCCGAGGAAATCCTGCTCATTCTGCAATGGCACAAAGACATAAAAGCTTGACGGATGCTTTATCTTGTTATCATTTCCTTAATCGGACATGTTTCTCATAGACATTTTGTCATTTCTCCCAACTTTTTGTTGCTAAAATTAGTAAATACAATATAGAAGGCAAAGTCACCAAAGACTTGAGAAAAATTCTTTGTTTTTAATGTCTGAGTGACTTTGTTAATTATATTAGGAATCTTTCTAAAATGCTGTGTGGTTGGTTTCCTTCAACCCTTCCATCTCTATTTGTCTACTCAGCAAAAATTACCTCCAGCAATTGGTTAAAAACAAACAAACAAACAAACAAACAAAACCTCTCTGAGCTCAAAAGATACCAGTAGTGGCTAATCCAAAATAATACATAGGTGTATTGAGGGTCTCTGCCTCAAACTCCAGATTTAGTATCACGAATCTCCTCCTATGTTAAAAGGTCCTATGGGCATAAGTAATATTTACCTATTTCATTCTGTACTTCCTGTGAATTTAACTCAGTGCCTCTACTCAGAAAATTCAAAGTATCTAGAAAAGAAAGAACTAGAACAATAACTAATACTTGAAAATAATCTAGCTGCCATGCAGATTAAACAGACAAGGCATTTTTCTGGATTCCACCTAGATGCTTTTTAAAAAAATAATTAATTAATTAGTTCTAATAAATGATATATGAGAGTAGAAAGCTCTTTAATTCATTGTACACAAATGGAGCAGAACCTCTCATTTCTCTGGTTGTACATGAAGTAGAGTCACACCACACCATTCATGCATGTACATAGGGTAATGATGTCCAACTAATTCCACCATCTTTCCTACCCTCTGCCCCCTCTCTCCTCCCCTTTGCCCCATCCAAAGTACCTCCACTCACCCCACCCCCCCAGCCCATTATAGATTAGCATCCATTTATCAGAGAAAACATTTGGCCCCTGGTTTTTTGAGATTGGCTTATTTTGCTTAGCATGATATTCTCCAACCATTTACCTGCAAATGCCACAATTTTATTCTCTTTCAATGCTGAGTAATATTCCATTGTATATATATATATACCACAGCTTCTTTATCCATTCATCTAGTGAAGGGCATCTAGATTGGCTACACAGTTTATGCAAGCTCACCACTAGCCATTGTTTCCAAGCACTCAGGGACATAATTTTTAGAGATGAATTAAAAATTGTGGTCCTGACATACTCTCTTCCCTTTATTTCCTCATAACTCCTTGGTTAACTAAAACAAACACACACTATTCTGAAAGTAATTTCTCCTTGTTCTAGTGTATCATTTATAAAGTTTACAGTATATAAATGATCTTTTGACTGCAAAACTATAGAAAGGGGATTAAATAATCCCTTTGGACATTATAATTTCCCCCCTTCCTCAGTGTTCCCTGACCTAGTTTCTAGCGTTTGTCTTTCATGTTCACTTGCATCCTCGCATTGATCCCAAACACAGCAAGTCTGGGAAGACAAAGATTCCTGAGAGAATCTGGGTGTGCTCAGAAGACTCTTTGGCCTTCCTTGTCAGCACTGCAGTTTGGTAAGGGCTGGGTGTGAGAGGTGGAAAATTGCTGTATTCCATCAAGCTGTTCACACAGAGGCTTAGTGTTAATCCAGGACTCACTGAAATGTTTCATATACCTCCAGGTGCTAATCTTCTTGATATGGGGGTGCTCCTTCCCTTCCAACACCCAGGATGTGTATACAGAGCAAGTTTCATCCACAACTCACAGACTCCTGCTGAAGATTACTTTTGTGTGTCAAGCCTGCTAAATTCTAATGCTATAATTCCATAGTTGTGTCCCCCAAACTATTATGTAATCAAACCAAATGCCAGCTGTCCGGGATTTTCTAAAGCAGCAGTTTGAAAGGATGCTTTGAGCAAAATATGGTAGAGAGCACTGATCTTGCAAATGACTAAAACTAGCTTCCCAGTGTTATTTTGTATTAGTCTTGTCTTCATTATTTTTGTTGTGGATTCACTGAAGATGAGAAGCATGGGAAGTGGGATATTCTTCATTTTATGCCTTATGGTCTCACATGAATAAGCTGTTTGGTTGAAGGAATGTGATCACAGTGATAAAGGCAACAGTACAAATAAAGGGACTCGGTTCCCTAGTCAGGGAGAAAAAAAAAGAAAAAGAAAAACTCATTTGATGATGTCAACCTAAGATTTTTGAGAAGTAACAGATCTTTATGGATCCGTTGGTGTCAGGGGAGTGAAATCATTCTTTTTTTTTTTTCTTAATGTAACAGAAATGCTATTTACCTTCTTTCTTTTATGAAATTACAGCAATGACCTTAGGGCAAAAATATCGGAATTCATTGCTGCAGGACTGCTTCAGATAGCATGATTGATTAGCACTCCATCAACCCTCTATCTCTTCAGAGCACATCTAGTGGTTTGCTTCTTTCCTTTCTCATGCCTTTTAATTTTGTTCAGTTTTCATTACTGGCCTTATGGCTGAGTGCATTTATTTATTCACTTGATGATTTCATTTTTTTTCCTATCCTCTTAACCTGATACTTTGTTTTGTTTTTGTTTTTAAAACAAAGCAACTTTGGGGAGTAATATGAATAAAACACTCAATAGTAATATTGTGCTAATTAAATGATTATAGTCATGTTGCTAAACAGTGAAATTACTTAGCCACAGTGAATTTCTCATGGTTAAGTGCACAGAAAATATTTGTCTCCAAGCTTGGAGAAAGGGTTTGCACATTGAACTACATAAGAATCCATTCTAAGTGTATTTTCTTGGTGACTTCTGTGTGTTGAAGGGACTGAGGACCCACTGATGACATGCAATAATCCTGCCATCATGATAAGACTACAAGGACAAAGGTCATCTTCTTAGTGCACCTACAACAGCAGAGAGTTTATTAAAATTGTTGAATAATTTCTATTCAACACCCTTTTGAAAATTCTCTCTCCTACATCTCTCCTGACTCCCCATTCCCACCCCCTGCTCACCACCAGCAGCACATTTTCAACAATATTAATGGAGAGCTCATTGCTAAGTCTGGAGGGAGTAAAGACAGGAGAGAGGGGAAGGTCTCCCTTTTGTGGCCAACAATGTACATCCTTGTTGTCCCAAGTTGTAACTCATAGTTCATTTCCCTATAGACGCAATATTAAGATTGATGAATAGTTGAAATATTAGCATATTAGCGCTCCTAGCATAAAAACTCTGGTGCAAATTTTTATTTTGTAATTTTTATAATATATTTTCAAGGTATACAACAAGGTGTTTTGATATACATATACCCCATCAAGAACGTTATTTGTTTTAGATAGCAAACTGGGTAGTTAGTTTTGAAGAATATCAAAATAAAACTTTTGGTGGGACAGGAAGGAAAAATTTGCTGCATGATTACATTTCAGTCCACTCTCCTCACAAAATGCTCTAATCCAGGTACTATTATCTTCATTTCATAAACAAGAAAATTGGAACTCAGAAAAGTTAAGTATGTTGCCCAGTTGGACAGAGCTCAAAAATGTATGCTTTTCAAACTCTCCTGGCTGATGATTTCAGAATACTATTTGTTCAGATTGGAAATTGCCAATATTTAAGTTTTGTAAAAGGTGTGATCATGGGTTTATTTTGCCATTTGCAAAAATTTAAAACATAAAGAACAAATCCAGAATCCTGCCAACAGAATTAATCTGTTTTTATTTTTCTGCATTCCGTTTGGGCTAGGTTGTGTTCAAATTCTGGCTCAACAACTTAAGAACCACAAAACCTTTGGAAAATGGTTTGATTTCTCAAAACCTCAATTTCTACATCTGTGAAAATGAAGGTAATGGTGATATTGTGAGCATTCACACAGCTAATAGATGCCAAGTGCTTGGGATGGTGCCTGGCATCTGAGACAAATTCGGTGTTAACACTGGATTTACTTGTCATGACATAAATTCTCCACAGTGTATCCACCTCCCCTTTCTCAGTTTAATTACATCATTACTGGTTTCCAGTGAGCTTGTTACTTCTCCATATAAGTAATAAGAGAAAAAAAAATTAGATGTGACCCATTATGAGAAGCTTATGTCTGTCTGGGTTAAACCATCTCATTAAGGCAGTGTCTTTCTGGTAAGTACTCTGTCAGCCTCCCTACTTGTACCTCCAGCATATCCCACTGCCCCCAAGACAGTGTCTGGAGCGTGGGCATGGCCTTGGGGACTTGAAATCCCCTATTGATTATGCTGAGGAGAGGCTGACTTGGTCTGTGTATTGATTTTCTGTTGTTGTAACAAACTACCACAAACTTAGTAGCTTAAAACAATGAGACTATATGAACTTAAAGTGCCGGAGGTCAGGAGTCCTAAAATCAATGTATCAGCAGGGCTGAGCTCCTTCTAGAGACCATAGGGGAGATTTTGTTTCTTTGATTTTTCTAGATTCTAGAAATTTCTCACAATCCTTGGCTTCTAGCCACATCACTCTGACCATAATCTCCTCTTCTTCTTGGCTCCCAAAGCTCTTGCCTCCCTTTGTCACCTTTACAGGGACCCTTGTGATTACAGCAGGCCCACAGCAATAGTTCAGGATAATCTCCACCCAAAGACCCTTGAGTTTATCAGATTTGCAAAATTCTATTTGTCATCTAAGATTACATATTGACAGGTTTCAGGGATTAGGATACGAACATCTTGAGTGTAGGAAGGATCAATTTTATGTCAAATGTCCCTGACATTGGTGTCTACTGAACAAGTGGTAGTGCATTTGCAATTAGTTATTTTACCTCATATCAAGACTGGCAACCTTACCCTCCTTTTGACACTGACCTTAGTTCTTATTTTCCTGGGTCTGAGGCACAGCTTAAAGTAGTTCCTACTTCAGCTGAATTTCCCACAGATTATGTGTCAGGTCCTCCTACCTCAATGCAAACTCTTCAAAAGAGGCTCTTGTATTTGTCAGAGTTCCCCAGAGAAACAGAACAAATAGGATATACATGTATGAAGCTATTTATTGTGAGGAATCATCTCACATAGTCAAGGAGGCTAAGTCCCAAGATCTGACACCTGCACACGAGAGACCCAGAAATGCCATTGGTATAATTGAGTCCACATCTGAAGGTCCAAGAACCAGGAGAGGTGATGGTGTAAAACCCAGTCCAAAGGCAGTAGAAGAGCTAAGTCCAGTTCAAGCCGGGAGGCAGGAAACAAAAGTGGTAAATTTCTCCTTCCTCCTGCTTTTGTTCTGATCAGCTCCTGAATAGACTGTAGGATGCCCACCTCTGTATACCCTTTATCTTGTTGCCACAATGCATAGCAATCTTCCCCTTTCCCCACCATGCCAAGTTCCTAATAGACAGCAGGACACAAAAGCCTCTGTGCTTTTGGCTTCTCCATCATTGTATCTAATGACACCCACACTCTCAAATATTTCAACTCAGAGGAGAGGCAATGACAAGTGCACATCATTACTATGTTTCCCTTAATCCCTGCTCTGTCTCCATGAGAATCAGTTTTGTTTTCCTGTCCTCCATATTACTTCCTATTCTTCCCCCCAAAGCCTTTGCCCTGACTTCAATCCTGGAACCACATGGTAGGTGAGTCACAAAAAGAGAAACAGATAACTGATGATGAAAAATCATAAAACATCATCTGTGTTCCAAGAACTATTTTATATTCTGCTTGCATTATTTGCTTTACCATAGTAATGATTTTTAGGTGGCTGAATAATCTTCCTAGTAATATGTGTAATGGCTATATCATATTTCTCTATATAAAATATTTTATGCATTCTAGTTGTGTAAGACATACATACATTGTGCATAGTTAATATTTTCTTTTAGAATTTCTCATGATAAATACATTTTTGGAATTAGGCATCAAAAGCAAAAAGGGTTGCAACTCTTTAACTGTATTTTCATATTGATTTCCAAAAAGGTTATTCCCATTTATACTGATAGCTAAAATAAGGTCATATGAACATTTACTACCATGTATTTTAGCATGCAGTAGTATGATAGATTGAAAAATGTTGGAGCTATAATAATAAATAACTTTAACAATTCTTATTCTGAGCCAAATAATGTCTCAGCACTTTTCAAGTACAGTTAATACTTATATATAAAAATATATTACATTCTTATACTATATCTGTGTCATATTTTTATCCCATCCCCATTTAATAGATGAAAAACCTGAAGGAAGGAGATTAAACAATTTTTCAAGGGTCACACAGCAGGAATCTGAGGTAAAATTTATCAGTGCCATTTCTTTGTAACCAAGTTAGGCATTTTTCCTATAAGCATGTTAACAAATTACATCTCCTCCTAATGAAAATCTCCTGGAGTTTCTTTTAGATAAATAAATACACACACAAATACATATATATAGGTTTTTCAACCAAAAAACTATGAGTTTTTTTATATAATATATGGTAACCTTTTGCCTGTTATTTTTGGATAGATATTTTCACAGTCTATTATTAATAACTTTTTATATGTTTAGTCTACTTGCCATGCTAGAAGTAGGATTATTCATATAACCTTTTCCTAGTGCCTTATTGAGAAGAAGGAATATAGGGGGAAATCTTGTAGACTAGTTTCTTAAAAAAAAAAAAATAGCCTACTGGGACTTCCTAATACTGAAAATTACACATAATATCTAAAAGGACATTTCATCATATATAACATTAACTTTAATTTATATCACCTGGAATGCAATAAACCATATTTCTTCCAGCAGCTAAGCTGTTGCCAGGTTCTAAATTAGGCCCCTTATGGAAGCTGCATTAACCCTTTCAGAACAGCAGTGCAGTCGTGAGTATGGATGCTGCATTAGGGATGGCAGGGAAGCTGTATTTGCTGACCAAGGCAGGACCTCAGCCAAGGGAGGCAAGGGAGCAGGGACACTGGATTCCTGCCACTCTGAAAGGTTGCCTGCCTCCCAGGCTGAATTCCTGGGACAGTCTCAGTTCAAGTGTTACTGGAGCATAGCGTCTGGCCAATGGACCCAACATCGTAGTTCATACCTGTATTAGGGTTATAATCTCATCCAGAAACACTCTCAAAGACACCCAGGAATAATGTCAAATGTGGATGCCCCATGGCCAATCAAGTTGACACATAAAATTAACTATTACAATACCTAGGAAAGGTCGAACATGTCCTCATCTGTTCTTGACGGGATGATAAAATGTGTAAAGCTTTCAGCAATCACTCCAGTTTCTCTTACTGTTTGATTTTCCCCTTCCTACATCATCAATTTCTTCAGTTCGGCTATTGAACTCCTGTTATATCAGGTCTCATGCCTAACTCACCAAACTCAGTCTCCAGAATGGATTCTAGCATCACTTATTCAATCAAAGCACTTATTATTAAACATTTATTGTGGGCTCATGGTTGAGTCTACAATAGTGAACAAGACCCTGACTTAAAAGAGCTTATAATCAACATCTTAAAAAATCAACATCTTAAAGAAGAGTTTATAATCAACATCTTAAAAAATCTAAATAATTAAAGACGATGGTAAGGAAGAAGAGAAACAGATAAGATTGCTGATGTTTTTCATGAATCAATTCATTTAATACTTATGTTTATACTCACAAAATCACCTCTAACCTGACCTAAAAGAGCTTATAATCAACATCTTAGTATGAATTCTCTGTGCTGCCTTTCCAAGAGTATTTAGAATTAAAGCTTCCTTGCAGACGACATTTCAGGTATCAGTAAGTAGATACTGGTGACAGTTTAAGGAATAAAAACCCTTCCTGCTGTCCTCTCAAACCTCTCCTCCTGCCTTCACTCTCTCCTGATCTCTCATCCTATATCTCTAGATACATTCTCAATATTGCTTCAGAAACCTAGTGTTTTCTAATTTTCTATGGGGGGAAAGTGAATTGAGAGTCAAATTTACCATCCTACTTATCCAGTGAAGAAATCAATCATAGAATGCTTTTCCAATGTAAAGTTTGTATTGTATAAAGATGAAGAATAACTAGATGAAAATAGGCAGAACAACACTGTGGGAAATTTATTTTGAAATTGTACGCACACACTGAATAACTTGTGATGGCTACAGACTGTTCTAACCTTTATCTTCAGAAAGGAGCCATTATTCAGAGCCACGTGTTAGATATAAATTACCATTACTCACTCGTGAAAGCAAATGTGTAAATGTCACTGTAGGCACTAATAGTCATGCAATATCACTCTACTTTTAGTAGAATATTTGTGCTGATATAGTTAGTAAATTTGGATGCATTGAAGAACCTGGTTTATTACAAAGAAAAGGATAAAGGCGAGAGAAAAGTTTGAAAAAAATTAAAGACGATGATAAGGAAGAAGAGAAACAGATCAGATCGCTGATTTTTTTCATGAATCAATTCATTTAATACTATGTTATACTCACAAAATAACCTCTATGTTAATCCATCTTCTCTAGAAAATAAGCAACTGTGTGTGTTTGTGTATGTGTGTGTGTGTGTATGTGTGTGTGTGTGTGTGTGTGTGTGTGTGTACAGGGACAGAAAGAGGGAGATTTATTTTAATGAATTGGCTCACACAATGGTGGTGTCTGGCAACTGTGCAATTTTAAGGACAGGACAGCATCTGGAAATTACAGCAAGAGTCGATGTTGGAGTCTGGAGTCTGAAGGCTGTAAAACAGGCAGAATTTCTGGGTTACATTGGACAGAAAATTCTTCCCCTCCTGGGGGCTCTGGTTTTTCTCATATGGCCTCAGCAGACTCAGGGAGGCTCACCCACATTATGGAGGGGAATCCGTTTTACCCAAAGTCAACGGATTGAAATGTGAGTCTGACGTTTTGAATGTCTTCACAGCAACTGACAGACAGGGATTGGACTAAATGATGGGGCAACCCAGCCTAGCCAAGTAGACACGTAAAATTGACCATGACGTCTCATGAGGAATAGGAAACTTAAGGTTCAGAGATGCTAGTAACAGAGACACATAGGAACTGCGGTTTACAGAACAGGGGCAGTGAAGACATTAACAAGATTTGAAGAATCCCTACATCCCCACTCCAGCTACACCACTCAGTACCAGCTGTGAGAACTGGGGAGTTACCACGCTTATTTTCCAGTTCTTCCACCTAAAAAAGGAGTACGAGGCATACTTCTGGTGGTTGCCATAAGGACTCAATGAAATAATATGTTTGGGATGCTGTGTATAGAATATAAACAGGCCTCCCAACAAACTTGTGTTTTCGCTTTACCAACTCTCCCAGGGCAGAACCAGACTCAAAATCTAGTTTGGTTAACTTCAAGCTAATCTGATAAATATAAAACTCCTGTCTCAATGGCAAGAATATGGAACACTGACTTGTTTCACACAGAGGTGGTACATGCTGGTATTTGTGCTGTTGCTTTAGCAAACACTGGATTATCATCTTTTGAATATCTGAAGCCTTCCATCAGGATCTGAGGTAAGAAAGAGGACATAATACAAAATCAATCAATCAATCTATCTATCAGTAGAACATGGGCATACTCTGAGAATAGCTTACAGTCTACGAAGACAAGACATGTCTGCATCCCACAGAGTCCAGAACTGAGCAGCTCAAGAAGCCCAGGGACCCATTCTTTGCTTGCAACAGAATGATGGACATGCATATTAAAATGAGTGAGAGATTTGCCACCATTCCCCATATTTTTGAGTAGGCACAGTCTCTTCGGGCATATAAGGGCCATCTCTGTGAGCAGTAGGTAAGGTAAATGGAAGGCACACAGTGTGCAAAACTGTTTCTCCATGATGTATAATCATGACCCAATACCAACAGCCCAGAGAAATGACAGTGGCTAATGACAAGCTTGCTGTAACATTAGTGCCCACTTTTTACTTTGGGCTGTTAAATAACAAACATTAACTTTCTAGTCATAATCAGTTATTTTGGGATTATAACTTGATAAAGCCTTTTTTTTTTGGTATATACACATAGGTACAGAAGTACAGTGCAGCAATAACCAATGTATATTCTTCATTCCTTAGTTTTCAAAAAACAATATAACAGGAGTGCCTTTCTGTTTTATGTTTCAAGTCATTACATGCACGAGAAGAAAAAATAAATAAAACCAATAAATTTATAAGGCTGCTCAAAAATTCTTTAAAAGGGACAATTCCCTACTTCCTTCTATGTTATGAATACCTTCCTACATCTCAAAGGCAATAAATTCATTAATTCATAATCATATTTCCCTGGTTTCAATATCCAAAATGTATTTTAATTCACCAGATGCCTATGTCTCTTTGAGCACAAAGCTGTAATTTCTTGTAAGTAAATGGTGTTAGCTGCAGTTACTCCACACCTCCCTACTCCTACATACTCCCTACCCTCCACCATCTCTCCTGTGAACTCATACTTCAAGAGGTCATTCCATGATTTCTTTCTCTGTGAAGTTTTTCCTGCCAGCTTCCCCTGTACAAAGACAAATAGTAGTGCTTATTTCTCCCCAACATGTACCCTGCAAATGGTATGCTGGGTAAGTCTTCTTAACAGAGCATCCATAATACTTTGCAGCACTTTTTTATTACATGGCTGCTTCTCGCTACATGTATCTTGGGACCAGAGAACATATTTCATTCATCTTCTATTACTAAATACCTAAAGTGTACCTGAAATATATTAAATAATTAATAGTATTTGATGAATAAAAGAATGAGATTGAGTGTCATAGTTGCTCCTAAAAGCATGTCAACTACTTATAGTTAGGATTTACACACTGGAGAATTCATCAAGATGAATGTCAGTCTCAGAATCAGAACATTAGAGAGAGAAGGGACTTTAAGAATCATCCAGATGGCACTAGAGCAGATTATGCTTAGTGAAGCTAGCCAATCCCTAAAAAACAAATACCAAATGTCTTCTTTGATATAATGAGAGCAACTATGAACAGAGCAGGGAGGAAGAGCAGGAAGAAAAGATTAACATTAAACAGAGACATGAGATGGGAGGGAAAGGGAGAGAAAAGGGAAATTGCATGGAAATGAAGGGAGACCCTCATTGCTATACAAAATTACATATAAGAGGTTGTGAGGGGAATGGGAAAATAAACAAGGAGAGAAATGAATTACAGTAGATGGGGTAGAGAGAGAAGATGGGAGGGGAGGGGAGGGGGGATAGTAGGGGATAGGAAAGGTAGCAGAATACAACAATTACTAATAGGGCATTAGGTAAAATTGTGGATGTGTAACCGACATGATTCTGCAATCTGCATTTGGGGTAAAATTGGGAGTTCATAACCCACTTCAATCTAATGTATGAAATATGATATGTCAAGAGCTTTGTAATGTTGTGAACAACCAATAAAAAAAATAAAATTAAAATAAAAAAGAATCATCCAGAGCCTCATTTTACAAATAAAGAAAGCATGGCCTACCAAGATTACCTTTTTAAGGTGACATAGATAATAAGCAATGTATGTCTCCCAACGGTTTTTCAGATGTCCTTGAACTTCTAACATGCTGTCAATCTTAAAATGAAGCAAAGTGCATTTCCTTTAAAAGATGTTAAATACTGACATATTTCTTAATTCGCAACAACTTCCTTTCCCTTCCTTATAATCAGTGAGAGTATTATAAACAGCACTAATTTTGCTTTTCCCCAAAATTGTCACACTTCTTAAAAAGACTCCTTGAGACACATCTTCTTAAAGAGATTTATTCAGGTTTTAGGATTCTTGATTTTTTTACACAAAGATTTAGTAGATACATGAGATGTGCAGTTTTTCTATGTAATACACAAAAGATGGGTAAAATATATGCCTTTTGCCAAAATAGGGCCTTTCAAAAAAATAGTAGGTACCCACCATGTTCATATTACACGGTACACCTGGAGCATCCTGTGTTACTTGACATTGGATTATCCCCAACATCAGAGTGACAATTTCAGTGAAGCAAGTTTATCTGCATAGGTAGATTTTTTCCATGTTTGACAACTGCATCTTTTATGGCTTAACAGTTAAAATAATCATCTCTGCTATGTCATTCCAGTTTAAATTGTAATTTATGTGTGCTGGTGAGGCTCAAAGGTGGCAATCAGGCTTACCATAACAAATACAACGAGCTCAAGATGAGAAATTTAGGAATGCCAAGGGAAGGCCTCTTTCATTTAAAGTGTTTATTACGCATTTTTGAATCTGAATCATCAATTTCAAAAGAGAAAACTTTTATTTTTTATATTTATATTTTTACATTTTCTGAGGTTTAAGAGATTGTATCAAGTCAATTTAAAACTGACAAAGAACGGTCGGCCTTCAGATGACAAATGAAGACGTAGGTTTGGAGTTGTTAGGATGTCAGTCACTCTGACTGACAAATTTTGCTGCTGAATTAAGCTTTAAATTTTCTATAAATCTGACTACCAGTTGGCACGTTTGATATAGCCTTAAATTTTCTGTAAAAATGCTGTTTTGAGTAAAGAATCAAAAAAACGTTGTGTGGATGGTAATGGTCATCGTCAGGGTCATGGTCATACCTTATACTTTCCTCTGGATCATGTGTCTTTTTCCTGGAGACATTTGACTAGCCTTTTACTGACCTCAAAAGAATATTTCCAATCTGGACACCAACATGCTAAGTTCAGTGAATAAAATTATAGTAACAGAAGGTGATGAAAGAGGGAACCATAGAAACTATGAAACACAGCCCACACATACCATAAGTGAAAGGAAGCCAAAATGAATACCATAACAGGACCAGTACACAGCTATCCTCAATCTATACCCCATGGTCTGTAAACTTATCTTCCTCTTATAATCACATCCTCATACAACCATTCCTTCTTTTAAAAGTCTTAGGTGTATCCCTTCTTTAATAATTTTTTAAGTGAACACAATATCCCTATCATATAGCCACATAGAGAGGTGATTCTATGTCATGTTTTGTGAAGCATTTTTGTTGAAACACTTAATATTAGTCTTGGAAAGCAAAATAAGAATAGATTTTTACTGTTGCAACAAATTTGATGAAATGAATTTGTTTGCCTCTCTACAATGAGGAAGTCTGTTGAAACAGCATGCCCTCTGGGATATCTAGAATGCAGGGTAGTGACCATGAAATGAATTTCCATCAAAAATATATCTCAATGATCTAAAAATTAATGTGCATATTTACAAAGCAACAGGAAGTAGCCTACAAGTATAAACAAGATAAGAGGCAAACAGGTCATCATCTCTGTCACCTGTACTTGTATTTGGGGTTTAAGAAAAGCAGAAATTCGCAGGAGAAATGTAGAACCATGTTTGTACATATTTTAAATATGGTAAATTCATCTAAAATTATTTTTCTATGCGAAAGGTCAACCTAAGTAAATACTCTGTAGAGATATAAACATTGATACACACCTTTAGATAACAAAAATATAAAGAGATTCTCAACTTCACAAGTAATTAGGCAAAAGTATCCTACTGCAAGAATGATAAATATTGAAAATAATTACTATTGAACACTTCATGAGAAATCAGGCATTATTAACTTGTAGAGAGGGGAGACATATGAAAAGATAGAACTTTTTGGAGAGTAACCCAGTATTATTAATCCAAGTTTTAAACTATACATGCCCTCTGATCAAGCAATTGCACTTCTAGGAATCTCTCCTTCAGAAATGTTCACATGTGTACAAAGGTATATCTTTAAGAACTGTCATTATAGTACTTTAAAAAGAAAACTTTAAAAAACACTCTATTTACCAATAAGGAATCCTTTGTATTGCATTAGTGACATCTTTTGGAAGGACAATTGGTCAATTTTTAATGTTAAATGTATGTCACTTTTGACCAGGGATTTCACTTTGGGTATTTAACCACAGAAACAAGTTCACAATGTTAATGGAAACATTTCTTAATGATTCTAATGACCACCTCAGCATACCAATGGGTTTGGGATGGTACATCCTTTTCAAGACCATAGAATATTCTATTATAGCTTTTAATTCAAGGCAATGGGTATCATTTTACATCTGTGTTATAAAGAGGGGCACACAAACAGATTGTTTCCTAAGTGTAACAGATATAAATGTTCCACTGTACCACATATTTTAGGAAGGTGGCCCTTCTCCACTGCAATCAAATTGCTCTGAAGGAAGGTGCCAGTCACCATTCATCCCTGTCTGGTCACAGCAGAGTGGACGGGACACAGGCAGGTCAATCACAGAACATAATCTTACTGGCCAAGTTCATTTGCTGAATATGGACAAATGACTAGGCTAGACTAACAAAAGACACTCTGGATCTTTTTTCTGGCTGGGGCTGTCAAAAACACAATCATTCCTCCCAGCAGCTTTCCTTTATGCAAAAACAAAACAAAACACCAAAACCCTTCAACCTAGCATAGACAAGTGGCCAGTTAACATATGAAAAGGTGATTATTGCATTGATCGCAAGAGTAAAGAACATTAAAACCACAATGCAATACCATTGCACATGCAGTAAAATGGATAAAATGAAAAAGAGGAAAAAACAAAAGTTGAATGTTGGTAAGGATGTTAAGGAACTAGAATGTTCACACATGTTAGTGGTGATACAGTTGGCTCAACCACTTTGGAAAGAGGTGTTTAACATTGTCTACCAAAGCTGATCATCTGCATATTGTCTGATCTGACATATACTTAAAATGTGTTCTGTTCTATAAAGGTACATTGGAATACTCACAGCAGAACTATTGCTATATCCTCAAATTGTAAATTATACATGTCCATTTGTCAAGCATATAGCATTTAGTGTTCAAAGTAAAATCCATGACCAAGCTATAGATTTTACATGAAGTAATTTTGATGATGACAATAAATAAGTAAAATTAAATGGTTATTTTACCCTATGGTCTATAAACATAGCTATCTGGCAGACAACTTCACTTCAAGAAAATCCAGAACCATATTAATTAGTAATTAATAATGGATGACCCTAGGGGAGAAGGAGGATAAAATAATTTCTTTCCATCTTTGATTTTCCACTTTTTGTAGTCAGTTCTACATAGAGAATGGCATAAAAATTCCAAGAACATCTTTGTCAGTTAATAAATGCTATCAGAAATTAGTCAGCATATGTAGAATTATCCTCTGTAAAGGAAATCATTCCTGTGAAGTTATCAGACCACTTTGTGACATGTTGCCCATACTCACATTAGACATTAGTTTCTCTTTCCTTTCCTGTGCTGACATGACTTCAGTGATGATTCTTAGGTGGTTAGATCTGAAAATGACACTGGTATTTTAGGGCCTACTCCAGTGTCACCAGTCACTGGGAGATACACCTCAACAGGCTGCTTATGCTTTCTGCCTCTGGAGGTTTTGTCTCACTTTCTTGTTTGAAAGTGTTGTCTCATCCATAGACTTGCAATAACATAAAGCTTTGTGTGATGTTTGCACTACTAAAGAACACTGGAACACTGACCATGATCAGGGAACAGATTAGGGAATGGGCTTTCCACAATTTGTATGTTCTGTATTGTGACTTGATTCTAAATAAAGCAACCCATTATATCTTATACTGCATGATGATAATAACCATCTTTATTTTACAATAAGAAATGAATATGGCATTAATTATTATTACTAAATCATTTTCGTATACTATAATGTTTCAATAAAAATCGCTATGCTAATCAAAATATTTCCTGTTTCATTAGAACTATGAACTCTTCCTCATGACTGCAAATGAGCAATAAAGTCTGATAGCATGGCACAGTCGAGATTGCCTCTTGGATAAGGGTGATTTTTCTCAAAGTGTGTTATATAGATGCATTAAATATTTGATGCATAATAAAAGCAAAATAACATCCCTTTCCACTCAGCTGCCTCAAATATCAATTACACAAGAAAGATTTGCTAAGCTAATGATTTTCTAAGTAGCCACAAATGCTTCTTTAATTTCTGATGTTCTCTTTGTTCCTCAGAATGAATATGTGTTGCTACTTCCAATATTTGGTGGCTTCATGTTTCTATTGCAAGGATTTACTTAACAAGCCTTAACTCTGCCTTGGATTTCATACTGATGCTTCTAATAATGGGTTATCAGAAAATACTGCCTCACTGCCTTGGTATTGGATGCAAAACCAAGACTTCTTGTGACTCTCCACTCTTCCTGTGATATCTGGGTTGGTTTGTCTTAATCCCATTCTGAGGGAAGAACAGCAATCTGTAAAGGATATACCTGCTGGTCTATCATTTACTGCTAACATTAGCCTGTTCCCTTAATGACTCACTTTCCTACTGTCCACATTCCCTCCTTCACTAATTCTGGGACTGGGCCCTGTGACTTTTTTTGTCCAAGGACACATTTGCAAATGTTATACAAATAGAATGTGGATTAGTGCTTCTACATTAGGACATTTCCTCCTGGAACCCAGCTACCTTGAGAAGAGAGACAGTAAGAGGAACTGAGGTGTCCTGTAACAGGTCCAGTCAAACATCAGACAGTTGAGTAAAGCCATTCAGAACAAGTCAGCCATAGCCTATTCGCCACATAACCACAAATACATAACTGAGTCCAACCAACACCACAGGGATTAGAGATGAACCATATCAGCTGAGCCATGCCCAAACGGCATAGCTGCAGAATTGAGATCAAATAAATGGTTGCTGTTTTAAGCCATTAGAAATTGCTAAGCTTCTACTGTTTTTTCTATACAGGCATAGTACTAATGAGCAGGTTTCAGGTATGTGGCAGAAGACCATACTGGATGAAGCTTTTAGGACAGAAACATTAGGAACATTTTATCTGGAAAGGATAGGTCAAATAGTGGCTGATGGGCATCTAATTTGGTGTCACTGTGGCTAAACAAAGGCAACCACACTTACAAAACCACTCAACACTTTTTCATTATGACACCCACAGAAATTAAATATAACTCAATGGGGGATAATACCATATTATGTTTCCATAAGCTGAACCAATATTCATTATAGAAATTAGGCTTGGAATTAAAAAGTTATTTTCCTTGCATCTCCAATTTATAGAATAACATTTGTAAAACCAAATGTTTTTGTTTTATTTACTTATTTATTTTACTTTAATTAATTAATTAATTTATTTATTTATTATTTATTTTTAGCAGTACTGGGGATTGAATTCAAGGCCTCGTTCATTTTAGGCAAGCACTGTACCACCAATTTATATCCCCAGGCCCAACCAGATGTTCTTATAAATCACTGATATGGGTAACTAAAATACTAGTTACTAGAGGACATGTAATTCATTATATTCCCCATCATATTAGTACATTTTCAATACTGATTGACCTCAACAGTGCTCTGCCTTCTGTTTTTATTAATCTGCACACTTAGCAACATTTCCTGAGTATCTTATCTCACGCATTGAGTTGGATATTGATAGACCAGATAAACAAGATCCCTATTCTCATGGAACTTCTATTTTAGAGGAGGAAAATGGACAGACAAATAACCCTAAAGAACATTTCAAAAATAAGATAATTAAAAATTATGGTAAATGTTCTGAAGGGGTGAAACAAAGTGGTATGTAAGAGAGAAAGCGTTCAGACAGAGGCAGAGGGAGGGCTTCTTTAGGATGGATGGTGTCTACAAATACGTCTCTGAGGACACAATAGTTAAGACCTGAAAAGTGAAGTCATACTGCTTTGATCTAAAAGACTCTGAGTTAATGAATATATATCAAATCAGGCTCAATTATATTCACTGTGAGCCAACAGTGACAATGGCTGGAGAAGAAAATGTCCTGTTGCTCCAATCAATACAAATGGGTAAAAATATTTATTACTAAGTAGATCAAATTAATCACTTGTTTAGCCCCTTCCCTCCATTTTACATCTAGTTGTAATGAATTCTTATAGAGACACAAAGATGTCTTTGTCACTATGGAGCTACACAGCTATCTATTTTTAAATGTTACTTAAGATAAAACCAGACTCAATCCCTAAACCAGTGTATTTGCATAAATCATTTGATTTGATAAAATATAGATAGTATTGAATTATTTGCATGGATTGTTCCAATGAGTTTGACTTGATAAAAAAAAAGGATTTGTTATTAAACCATTCTTAGGTCCAAAAATGAATTAAGCTGTTAGATGCTTATTCCAGAATGAGGATTGTGACTGACACAGTTTTGTTTTGAGAACACAGTCAGAGCTCTTGACTTCTAACATGCAGCTCATGAATCAACCTTCTACTCTTGCTCCTCTTAAAAGTGTTAGTTTCACCGAGAAAATGACATTATATTTATATTTTGGACATGAGGAAGAATTCTTATATAAAATTTTGGCTGAACTAGGTTCATAGAAAAGACATATCCCAGATATAAAAATAGACTGTGGCAGTAGAAGCAAGCCGTGTACAGTAATAGCTATTTCACACTTTGAGAAAGTTGATTCCAGCATGGTTTGCAATTACAAGAACAGAGAGACAAAAGCTAATTAGTTATTGAGTCCCTATGTTCTTCTTTTGAAGAAAACTATCGATCTTTATCCTCAGAAAGTCATTTTTATACAGTCATATGTGCAAACTCGTGGGTGACAGACTACCTGTGGGGTCTTCCTTTGAGCTTTGGTCTTTGAAATGAAAATAATCCAACCTTTTTTTGTAGGGAGTTTTTGAGTCTTCCAAATAGTTAAGAATATGACTATAGTCACCAAGTGAACCATATTTAATTACCTATGGCTAATGACTGTGTAGCCCTTAAATGTATTGAATATTCAGGTTTCAAAGATAGGTGGGAGGTCTTTTAATTGTGTCCCTTTAAATCTTGCCACCAAGAGCCCTGTGGTTAGAGTTATGTGTATTATTGCCTCTAAAATGCTGATGAGAGAAAAAAAATCAGACAAGAAGGTTTAAGAAGAAAAAACAAAGAAATATATTGGCCACTGTGGTTTAATAGGAGATTGTATCTACTTTAAAATTGAAGGTGCCTTTGTTCTAATGTAGCTAATTTAGAACCTTGTATGTCTTTAGTGAAATGATTAACTTTAAAAAAAAAATAAGAAATATTAACATATGTATACATTGTGCAAACTGCAATTAAATAAAATGTAATTTTCTCATCCAGAATGTTTTAAGGCATATAGATTGTTAATGCCTTATTCTATTGCGTTCTAATATTAAAGGCAGAGCAATAGTTCCTTAGGGGTTTATGAAAGTAAAGTTAGGATTAGGAGCTAACTAACACACCTAGTAATGAAGACAGGATTATGTGTGAATCCGATTCCTTACACTGGTTTCTGGCATTAAGAGAAGGCATAGAGATAAATCTCCCTAAATAACTGACCAAAGCCCACTTTCCTTGACTAAAAAAATAAATAAATAAAAAATAAAAAAGTCTGCTGAGGCTCCCAAGAATACATGTAGCTTCTCCCAGGACAAAGAGTCCCAGCTCATTTTGCCGTATCATACACATGGGATTTCAAGAGAGTCCATCACCAAAAAGGCATTTTATACTGAGGCCGAGGATTGTACCATCTTTCCTATTCCCATAATAAGTTCTCCTCATTTGTGTTATAGCCCAGAGTTGATTTTTCCATGTTCTTACTAGAGACATCCAATGAAAGAGAGGTCTTGAGCTCTCTTTCTACAGTTCACACTGTGCCTTTTACATTCCTCCATAATTATGTACTTTTTATTCAGCTGAATGGGGTTAAAAGATAAGCCAGACGTCTTCCCATTCTCCTCATAGAGGGAGATGGGTATAAAATCATAAACATCTTTCTACCATCCTTCAAGTTTGCATTGTTATTCTAATTATCTCCATTATCCCACAAGATGGACAGTGTGGTCCATAGATCTTCAGAAACATCTCTTTAAAGAAAAAATTTAATCTGTTTCTTGAGTTCTCCTTAATTTCCAGATTTCTAAACCAAGTCTCCTTTATTTACTTCTAATAATAATTCTTTAATCAAATCAGGCTTATTAATAAAGTTATTGATAAAGAAAGTTTATAGTACAGCTAATGCCATAATTCAAGAGACAACCTCATCTAAATAAATATGCCAATAGCTCAAATCCTCCCACTTTTTCTAGTATTGCTCCCACAATAAAATAAAGTATCAACAAAATAAATCTTCTTTGCCCTATTTTTCACAAGTAAGTGTCAGAATTGGGCAAAAGCATCTAACATATCACATTTTTATAACTGAATTTTTTATCTTCCTCTCATTCCAAACCTGCTGCACACACATCCTGCCCCACCCAGGTACAGAGTCATCCCATCTTACCTAATGCTCACATGAAAAAGCTTTACTGTGATCTTTTTCTCACACTCAACATCAATCCGTCCTATCACTCCTCCTTCACTACAATCCCCAGTCCAGTCACTTCTAACTCCACTGTTGTTACATAAGACAGAGCCTCCGCTGCCTACTCTTGCTTCCCTATTGTCTACTTTTCATAGAAACTCATAATCCTTTTTAAGCATGTCAGATCACATCATTCCTTCATGCAAATCCCTCCTGTATATTCCCATTTTATTACTGCAAAACTCAAAATTCCTTATCGTTGCTTATAGTATTCCTTAATATCTTTCATATCCCTGCTACTCTCTCCCTCTCTCCCTCTGATCCTGACTCAGTTGTCTCTCATAGTTATCTAACACCCTCTATCACCCCACACACCTCTGTCTGGAAGGCTCATCCTGCACAAGACTCTTCTAGAAGGTGGACGTTATCACATGAATGCCATTTTTCTACTTGAAACCCACCTTAGTGTCTTATTGAACACTGCAAACTGCCCCTGGCCCTCACCCTGGAATCCTAATTCCTCTTACCCTACTCTTTCTTTTCTCCACAACAGGCATTTCTTTTTACTATATTTATTGTATGTTGTTTGTTGCATCCCCCTAGAACTCAAGGGTACAAGGATCCTGGCTGTCAGAACATAAAACAGTGCCCAACACAAACAGGTACCCTCCACATACCCGCTGAATTCATTTGCTCACTCTGTGCTCAGTCTCAGCTTGAAGGGTTTCACCCCAGTTCCTGGCTCTCTTTTCAGGCAACTGCAGCCTGGGGTGATTGCAGCCTCGAACGCTTTCATTTGAAGTTATGACGGACTCCTCCAAATTGAGCACAATCTGTTCAGAGTTCCCGGGAGCTGTCAAAATACATATAAATAACACCCATAAGATTTGGAAACACAACCAAATCTCAGCACTAAACATAATCAGTTTAGCAGCCTGTAAGTTGAGCATAGTTCTATTATCTTTATGTCTAGACCAAGATAGCTCTATTTCCTGACTGGCATCAGTGCTCATAAGACAACAGTTGCATAGGCAGAATGTCCCCACTTGTACCTGGGACATAATTGTGTACCTAATGACCCTACTCCAGTAACTCTTTCCCCTTTGGTCCTGAGTTTAATGTGGAATGGACAGAAGTTGCTGTTCGGAAGTCTCCCCTCTCCTGTGTCAAACAGACCACACTTACAACGTGTGATCCTTAAATTCCATCCCCTCATATGAACTTTGATCCCAATCTTTAGCTTTTCCAGTGCTTTTCCACCAGAAGACCAGGTCAGACAGGTTCTGTCATTCCCATAACCATAACACTTGCTCAGATGCATTTTCAGATTGTAATTCCCAGTTACTAAAGGAGAGTATTCTTGTTATGTCCACATTTGGGAGGAATCCATCCCAACAGGCTTCAGAACTTGGCATTCCATTCTTGCTTCTTTCTAAGCCTGTTTTCTAAGGGACTATGAGAAAATTCTGACGCCCAGACTACCCTCCCAAATTCTGCTCTCCTCAGTTCTGAGATTCACTGCAACCCGAACATTTCCTATTTTGAGGGTGGCATGAACTTTCCTAATGTGACTTCTTTTCTAGCTACAATAGGTCCCTGATTCTTTTGAGGTCCTAGTTCTTTCTGATGTCTTCTTATCACTTCATCTGGGCTTTGTGAACTCCAAATCACTCAAGTTAGAATAACAAGAGCCCCACTTTCTGAATCTGAAAGTCTCCTGACTCTGCTTTCACTTTCCCAATTTCTTATTGACTTCAATAATTTATTTTAATTGACACCATTTCTTCACAAATTCCAAGAGTTCTTCTTTCAAAATCCAGACTTTATGTTCCCAACCAAGCCACCATACACAGTGGTCAAGAGAGCCTATACAGATTGTGTGTGTGTGTGTGTGTGTGTGTGTGTGTGTGTGTGTGTGTTGGGAATTAAATCCAGGGGTACTTAACCACTGAATTATCTCCCCCACCGTTTTTATATTTTATTTCTTTAGAGACAGACTCTCTTGAAGTTGCTTAGGGCCTCCCTAAATTGCTGAGGCTGGCTTAGAACTCTCCATCCTCCTGCCTCAGCCTCTGGAGCTGCTGGGATTACAGGTGTGCACCACCACACATGGTCCTATATAGCTCCTTCTTGCTGGAGGAACTGGCCTTTCTTGGCACCAAACAGTTCCAAACACTGATTCTCTGAAAGTCCACTTTGGGCTGTGAGTTGTAATGAATGAATTGGTGATAAATAAGTCAAGAAAATCCTCTTTATAACAAGAGCCCTCTGTGGTGGACACTCTGGATTTCCAAATTTGGACTTCCATACAAAATTCTGAAAAACATGCCTACCTCACATCCCTGGCCAAAAGTCAGGAACAGAGAAAATATAATTCAGATAATGAAGTCCTGGCCAATAAGAAAGCCCAAATAAATGTGCAAAGGAAGTTTGCTGGTCTTGATGTGAGCCCTCTTTGGCCCTTAAAACAAATATCCTTTCCCCCCAAGAGAAGATTCTTCCTTGCTCCATGTTGGATACACCCAGCATACACGCAGCTGCTCTGGCAGAATCTGTTCTGGCCCCCAAAATGAATTCTCATCCCTGCCAACAGGAATTTCTGCCTAGCCTCTCTCTGGTATAAGAGCCATATTCCCTGGATGTGAAACATCATGCATGAAATTTGCAGCTGTTCATACAGTTTGAGGTTCACAAAGAGTCCGCTCCCTAAATTCCAGTCCTTTGTGCATGTCTTCACCTTTTCTTCAAATTCCTGTAAATGTCAATCCTGCCTCTCCTACCAACTACTTCTGTAGCAAATTTTCATGAGGTCTCTGCAGAGGACACATAGGCATATTAGTTCCATTTTTCTCATTCATGTCTTTGATCCCAAACACCAATGTATCAGCAAGTTGAGTTGAAATAGGCCAAGTAATCACTCTGAATCTCTCCCTAGATCTCACAGGTGTTATTAGTCTTCTGGACCTGATACTCTTGACAATGAGAGAAAAGCATGGATATACGAGGGCAAACGAAGTCAACTTTATCATAAATAAATTAAATCTGGTAGTTAGCTGGAGACTCACCTATGTGAGAGTAAAGGGAGATCTTAGACCAAAAGTAGGATAACTATAAACATTCCCAAGACTGAAGGTTGTTGTCCTGAAAATGTTTGCATTTTACTATTCAAGTATGATTTATGTTGACTATACAATATGTACTTGTACATATCTTGCAGTCAATTGAGGATAAATGTATTTGGGACCTTACCAAATATTATGGTCAAGTACAAAACATTCTATGTACTATGAACATTCCATATAAAATATGAAGTATGTATATTAATGTGAGAAAAGTCAATTAAAGCTTACACCTTTGTAAAGTTGACTACTGAATGATATTCAGTCCAAATGAAACCTATTGTGGTTTTAAATTGCATTTTACTATAATTAGCAGAATATTCAGATATTGGCTACTTGCACAGAAATGAACTTACTGGTCTCACAGAACAAAATGTGAAAGAGCAAGAGCTCTAACCCTTGTGAAGCTCTTGTGGGATGTTAAAATTGCACTTGCCATTCCTCTTTCTGCTTGGTCAACATCAGTGCCTGACTTTCATCCCTCTGATGACAAAGCACCAATGAATTCCTTGCCAGAGTATCTATGTTCCATGATGAGAGGGGAGATGAGCAGAGGGTCTGTGTATAGAGGAAAAGATCAACAGGGCTTGAGATTCACCCCAATCAACACTCAGAAGCCTCATTATATCCATTAGAATGGGGTCAACTGGTTGCTTTTGGCTGCAAGAGAATTAAAGTATGTCTTCCTTTCTTGTAATTAGTAGAGGAAAACACAAGGTAAAAGGACTATGAATGGGTTTAACCAGCCTGCAAACTCTAACCAATTACTGAGAGTTTAGCAATTCATGAACCAAACACGTGCTTCTCTCCCTTACAAACACATCCCCACACACACCCTAAACACACACACACACAATCACAAATAAGAATTCAGTAATCAAGATTTTCTGGAAAAGTATAAAAAGTTAATTACATTGGCTGACGCATAATAAAGATGGTGCTCCTATGAGAAAGAGTAAGCATGACACAAAATTCCAAACATCTTGCACAGAAAGAATAAAGCCTTAGGAAGAATGCAGCTGTATTCTTGCATCTAGTGACTGAGTAGGTCTAATATCTTTGCTGACTCCTGTGGTTCATAAAAGGGATTTTCCAAACACTGGGGTTCAATGGCTCTAGTAATCTTCAAAAAACAAACTTAGGAACCAATACTGGATTGCCACCTATTGATTTTTACCAAGGTAGGACATACTACTTACTATCACCATGATTTTATAAAGTAGTGGTCATTTTTATTTACATCTTTTCCTCTATCTCACAAGACTGGAAAAAATGTGAAAACAACTTGCCTGGAATCGGACTGTCTTAAGTTTCTCTCCCATGGTCTCCGTTCTGCCTTCTTTCTCAAAGGCACCAAAACTGGTACCCACTAGTTTTTTGAGGGTCCAAGGTTTTATCTCCCAGGTGAGCTGTTTTACCAGACAAGCTTCTCAAGAGCTTCAAAGGAAAAAAAAATGATTTATCTAAGGCACTTGATGTCATAAAAATCTTTAACCTGCAGCTCTGCTCCTGAAGGTTTTACTCCAAGTTTTATCATTGATCTATCTTTATCCCTTTGCATCAAGAATGGAGTATAGTGGCCTAAGCCCCAGTCTATATGGTCTTGGTCAACAAAAAGAACCTGGAAATAGGTGCAACATAATTCAAATTAGTGCTCCTGCAGAGCAGTGCTTTATTCAAACGTTCTGCAGTCTTCCAGGGATCCACTGAGGTTCTTAAAGGCCTCATAAGTCAAGGAGAATAGAACTAATGTTTAGTATCAGGTTCTGCCTTCCAATGTCTTCACCTTCCACCAGGTTAGTTCTGCTTTGTCTCTCCTATCAATTGACATTCTTCATAAAAATTTATTCTACAAGATGATTTTACTCTTGAGATATAACAATAATAATACTTTTGAAAATCAGTAATATAAAGTGCCTCTACCATTGATACTTCCTCCTAAAATAAACTGCATTTGAATATGCATATCATATTTAAATGTAGACTCACAACACCACATTTTGAAAACCATACAAATTAAAAATATACAACATCTTTATAGTATAAATGGGCTAGTAATACTTGTTGCACAAATGTAGAATTTTTTCCAATAAAGACATTTTAAAGCTCAGAACTTTTTTTCTCACAAGAGAATATTATATTTCCTGATTCAAGGGAAAATTTAAAATCTGATATATTTAAGGTGCAATAAAATATGTGAGTTGACAGAGCCGATACGATATTAACCCATTATGTTTCATTGTTCTATGTAGAATTGAAAACTTGGAACTTAATGTAGCTACTTAATGAACAATTTGTCTCCTGTAAGACAAAAACTTACAAACTTAAGAACAGGAATAAATAGCAACAAAGAATTGTTATTTACCATCTTCAGTAGCATGACCATATCTCCTAGAGCTACTGACCCAGCCTACACTTCTACATTTTCTCCCTCTCTCCCCAATAGCTTTGATTACTCAAACCCCTAAGTTGTTTGTTTGGTAGTCTTCATCACTTGTCTCCCCAAACCCAAATGTTAACATCCTTGTGTAGTTAATACCATTTTCAGTTGCATTCCTCTGCCTACCCTACAAACATACAAACATCAAAACCTCAATCTCTCTCATTCATTGGTTTACTGGTTAATTGGATTTTTAAATTGAATTTCCTGAGCACTTATGTTAGATGTGGAGACACACAAATGAAAGAGAATCCAATATTTACCTTCCACAAACCCACAGTCAATTATTATAATACAACGGAGACAAGCTACTATGTGAGCACAAAGGGGAAGATGCTTAATTCTCCCAGGAAGGGCAAGGAATGTGTCCCCAAAGAGATAACATTTCAGTTGACTCCAGAGAGAGTAGTTCAACTCCATAGTCAAGGGGATGCCTGCCACTGTTGACAGAGGGAAGAACGAGGCAAGGGCAGACAATCGTAGCAGAGCATGAGATTGGGGAGAATGCAGGTCTATCAGTCTGATTTTGACTTGAGTCAGAGCAATGGGGAGGTGGCAGAGGTGGTGGCTAGCAATGGCTTTAGGAACCATAGTAGGGAAGTTGAACTGATCTTACAGAGATTAAAGACTTTTTCATAACTTTTTTGGCAATAAAGTGATTGATAAGACGTGCTTTGTAAAAATCAGTACACAGTATGGAGAATAGTTGGTAAAGACTAGAGGCAAGAAAAAAAATTAAAGGAATTGCTATAGTTTAGATATTAGGTGTCCCCCAATAGCTCCTGGGTAAGACAATGCAAGAAGGCTTAAAGGTGAAATGATTAGGTTGTGAAAGTCTTAACCTAATCCAAGCATCCATTCCTGATAGGGGTTAGCTGGATGGTAACTGTAGGCATGTAGGGTGTGGCTGGAGGAGGTGGGTCCCTGGGGGTGTGCCTTTGGGGCTTGTATTTTGTCTGGGGGGGGAACATCTCTCTCTCTCTCTCTCTCTCTCTCTCTCTCTCTCTCTCTCTCTCTCTCTCTCTCTCTCTTCTCTCTCTCTCTCTCTCCCCCTCCCTCCTTCCCTCCCTATCCTTCCTGATGCCATGTTCCTGTGCCTTTACCACACACTTCCACTGTCATGTTCTGCTTTGTCTCTGACCCTGAGACAAGTCCATCTATGGACTGAGATCTCTGAAACCATGAGCCACCAAATAGACTTTTCCTCCTCTAATTGTTCTCGTCAGGCCTTTTTGGTTACTGTGTGGGGAAAAAAAACTGAGTAAAACAAAACAACTAAAGTAACTCAGGGAAAAACAACGAGGACCTGAATTAAAGTAGGGGGAATGGGAAGCCATTCTGAATGACAAGAGCAGCAGTTATCAGGAGGTTTGTGACCAACTCTTCTCCTAGAACAAGTCTACATTTTCCCACCACCAAACCTACAAATCTTCCTTATTCTGTCAACTTCAGGTAATTTCCATCTGGTAATGATGGAGGAACTAACTGTCCTGGCTTCTTATGAGAACAGATCCTTCAGCTTCTGCTCTGAATCCCACCTCTCTCACCTGAGCTTCTCTTCCATGGGTCTCTCTCTCACAGCTTCATCATCCATCTTTCCCTATCTACTGCACCATGTGCTTGAGCCTTTGAATGTGCTGTAAAACCTCCTTTCCTAAAATCATCTTCTTTTCTTCCTCCTCCTCCTCCTTTTCTATGTCCCCTTCCATGTATGTCAATGGTCTCCTTCTCTTCCCACCCCCCAAATCTTCTTTTAAAAGGTGGTTATACCATTTTTTTCTCATTCATCTATTAAAATAACTTCTTAAAATTATAAACTATGTCAATATATAATAACAATCTTTCACCATTACTGAACCCCTTAACCTCTTGGGTCTCACTGCTCTTGTTTGAGCACATCATACCCTCTAAACTCTCCATGGTTTTTTGTTTGTTTGTTTTGCTTTGTTACATTAGCATAGAAGGCCTTTTTAACCTTCCCTTCCTATCAAAATATCATTAACCATTCACAGTGCAGTTTAGAAACCAACTACCCCATGAAGTCTTTCTCTGACTCTTCAGACAAATGATTTTCCTTTTCACTCCCCTCTTCTGTTTCTATGCCCTTATCTATTCTGCTTGGAATCATATTTTACAGTTCAAAGCTCAAGATCATCATTCATAACTTATAATTCAAGGTGGTATATCTGACATCCACAATAAATTATAAGCTTTATAAAAGGAGAATGCTTACCTTCATTATTCCCATAGAAGAATCTAGTACTATACTTGGTTCATAATAAATTCTTGTTTACTTAATAGTTGGTTAATTAATTAAGAAATGGATTAATGGTTGTTAATTAGTGAGTGAGTTAACTGACAAGGATTAAGATACACAAATTACTAATTAAAATTGCTTATGCTACTGGATTTAATAAGTTTGTTTACATTAGAATTTTATTTTTCAAAATACTCCTAGATAGTCAATATTGTCAAATTTTAAAAAGCCTGATCAAAATTCACCAGGCCCTAAATATCTAGGTAATGATGAATACGAAAAGAAAAGTATTTTTTTCTATAGCAGAAAAGAGAGGAAGACAAACTGAATTCCAACTAATAAACTAATTCTCCATCTCTACAGTATGAATTTATTGTCTAAATTCAATCCAGGCAGCAAGACATAAATGTCATAAATTATTCAAACAACTTAATCTTATTTGTATACATAAATAAACATAATATTTATTTCTCAGGACTTATTTACTTTACAAGTTTCTATAGTGTGTGAGTCAGGTTTAAATGCATGATTAACCACCCAAAGCCTAGTGGCTTATTTAGATCATGATTGTATGGAATGACAATTTGAGCTGGGCTCAGCTGGGTGGTTCTTCTGGTTTGGGCCAAGCCCATGCATGTGTTTATAGTTCAACTGAAGTCTAACTGGTCTAGGATTGTCTCAGCTGGGAAGATTCCCTTCTGATCCTGTATCATGACTCAGCTCCAACAAACTAGCCTTACTTTCTTCACAGGGCAATTGGGTAGGGTTTCAATTGGGGAAAAAGACACAAGATCCCCTGAGGCCTCACACAAAGAAAGTTATAAAATTAGCCTAGCATCCAAATGAGAGGTGATAGCCTCAACCTTTAATGGGGAGTATTGCAAAGGATGTGAATATAGGGAGGATGGGGTCATTTTTATTCAATCCACCACAAATAATCAAAACTCCATGAGTATACAGTGAACATTTAGTATGAGATTGTCCCTAACCTTAAAAAAAAACATACAGTTTAGTGTCTCAGATAGATATGTGCCAGGTAACAGAGTATGATAAGTGGTATACACTATTTCCTCTGCTTAAAATATCCTTTTTCTACTCACATGGTTCTCTCCTTAAGATTCTAAATAAGTAACTACTTCCTCTGAAAGGCCATGACAGGGAACAATCTTACCCTAGCAGTTCAAGTTGGCTTTTTTGGCTATTTTCCATGTGACAAAATTTTTCATCTGTGTCCATATTGAAATGTCACTTAGAAGTCATGATACAATGAAACATCGGCCATTCTATTATCATAAATTAATTCACAAAAGTAATAACAGCAAGAGAATGAAAACATAAAGTGCATAAAGTGTTCTTCATTCTTTATGTTACACATTATGTTATGAGAATTTTTGCACTTGTACCATTTGGTAACATATCTGTTAGAGAACAGATGGAAGGCATAGAGGTTTTAAACAGCAGGAAGGGTGATTTAATCAGATTTTTACATTAGAAAAATCACTTGTCCTGGACTGTAGGCAGAGATCCATGTGGAAGTGAATTCTATAATGAAAATGAGACGTGATGGAGATATTTGAAGACAGAAGTTACAAAATTTTAGAGCTATGCACGATGCTGTATCCAAACAGCACAGTTGGTTGATTGGAGGTTGGGAGTGACAAATCAAAAAAAAAAAAAAAAAGGGTGAAGAGGACTTCCAGATTTCTAGTTTGGGACACAGGGATCATTTAAGCTCCTCAACAACTGGAGTGGGGGAGGAAGAGAGAGAGAGAGAGAAAGAGAGAGAGGGAGGGAGAGAGCTGTAACTTAGATAATATAACAAATTCTTTCAGAACCTATTAACACCTTATTGAACATATTAATCCTATCAATTAGTTATATACCCTTCATAAAGGGTATATTTTCAGATTTTCACACTGAATATGAGCTAAGAACTTACGGACTTGGTAACAATGTGGGTCACCATTGTCAATATCCCAATCCTCTGTTGATGAGCACACATCCTAAACCCTTTGGGAACTCGTGGACTTTGTCACTAGGAAAAAAACTGTGAACCACACACAGCTTAGTAAGTTCACCAGTACCCCGGCCCTGGGTCAATAGATTCAACATCAAGATTCTCTGTTCAAGTAATCAGATGTGTTGACATTAATCCAAGCTGGATCCTCTCCCAAGAGGACAAACATGAATGAAGCATAATGCTTAAAAGAATAAAGATCAAAAAGTGTGAATGAATTCACCCATTCAGTCTAATAGTTTTATCACCTAATAATATAATTTTTAAAACACCATAAATATCCAATCTTATGCTTACTTAATTCATAATTGCTTCATTTCTGTTAATACCTTATAAATAATGAGATTTTGATTTGAGGTTCATTTTGTTTTGTTTTTTAATAAGATTTGCCCACATGCATCTGTGGTAGTGAGTATCCAGTTCTGTTTCTTGTACTTACAGCCCATCAGACTCTTTTCCTCCCTAAAGAAAGGCATTTTTAGATTAGCATTAAACAGAGACATGAGGCGGGAGGGAAAGGGAGAAAAAAAAGGGAAATCACATGGAAATGGAGGGAGACCCTCATTGTTATACAAAATTATATATGAGTTTACGAGGGGAATGGGATAACAAACATGGAGGGAAATGAATTTCAATAGATGGGGTAGAGAGAGAAGATGGGAGGGAAGGGGAGGGGGGATAGTAGAGGATAGGAAAGGTAGCAGAATACAACAGTCACTAATATGGCAGTATGTAAAAATGTGATGTGTAACCGATGTGATTCTGCAATCTGTATTTGGGGTAAAAATGGTAGTTCATAACCCAATTGATTCTAATCTATGAAATATGATTTGTCATGAGCTTTGTAATGTTGTGAACATCCAATAAAAATAAATAAATAAATAAATAAATAAATAAATAAATAAATAAATAAATAAAAGGCATTTTTAGAAGTCTGTGGGATGGCCATGCATTGAGGTAACTGAATGGTTTACACAGAGGTGAAGAAGGTTCTAGCAAACAAGCTAATTCTCTTGACTTGAACAATAGTTTTAAGGTAAAAGTCATTAGGATTTAACCCTACAAAACTTCAGCACCTTATTGAACATATTAATCCTATCAATTAGTTATTATATGAATGAAACAATTGATTTTACATTCACAATTTAGATTTCAATCAAAACACACAATTACATTACACAGAATTATTTTAAATAAATTATACACCAAAGTTAAAAATAATCTCTAATAGAATAATAAAATTAGTGAAATATAACCATACTGTACAGTAAATGATTCTATTTTTCAAACAAAGTCACCAATACCTGGATATGTTGAAGTAGAATTTACTTGAACCAGACCCTGGTAATCACATCATTTAATGGTATCCTAGACAGTGAGAATGTAGTTTCTACAGTGCCAAAGACATAAGGGGCAGCTCAGTTCAATATTTTCTATACCAGCTCACCAGATGGGGGTTTTAAGGATTGAATCAATGTGTTAGAGGAAGAGCATCTAGTTTTCAAATTATTGCTCTATCCAACATATTTATAATGCTCTTCCTTTCCTGTATATATATATATTACCATGATGACATACCACAATGATTTAGTCACAACAAAAGAATGTTTAAAACTTCCCCTTGTGAATAGCTATGTAAGTAATAATGAAAATATATTCATTTTTGTTTGCATAGCTATTTCGTGTTCTGTTGAATGATCTATAAGGGTTTATATTTCTGCTCTTTTTTTTCTTTTACAAAAGGAATTGCTCATCTATAATTATAGTTATATAGTAAAGGATTTTCTTATTGAACTTTCCTTTTCAATGGAATTGATTTCTTTATTGACTCTAGAAGTGAAAACTAGTATGTAGAATCTGGCATAAAAAGGAATATTTGGCCATATGTTTGTATCATTTGCTATAATCTGAACTCAACTAGAATACTAATTGTTTTTGGCTCCTTGTGCAGATGGAAAGGCACATTCACCAGTGGAAAAGTTACTGGCTATTCCAAACAGGCTTGTAAACCCACTCTGAGATTCATTTGAATCTTTAACTGAAAAAATTATGCAAAGGAAAAACCAAACAAGAGATATGTGCTTGGCATAGTTAACGACATTCTGGCTTGAAGAGAATTAGCATACAGTTGCAAGGAACTAGATACATAACCATTCTCATATGCTTTTGTTGCTTGCCTTGGGAATGAAGATGAATGCAATCAATGGTTGTGGCTGGGATGCTAGTTGAACCAGAAAACAAACCCAGAAGGTTTACATAACTCTGTTCATTTCTTAACCCAAAGAAGATGTCAAGATTTCTAACTAATATATATGTTTGGTCAAGAAGGGTTGATTTGGATACTTCATGTGACTCAATTTATCTCCGTAGTCACAATGAGAAAAATAAAAGTTATCACTTATGCAAATATGAAGGGTTACTGTTATACCCAAGGAACAATGTATTCAACCCAGTAAAAAGGGACTCGTCTCTTGGCTTGAAATTAGTCTGGTATGCTTGTCGACTTGGCACTGTGCACTATTTCCTGAGATGAGTGAAGATAAGCCTATTTGTAATCATATGAATTCTTTCCTGCATTTTGACAGGCATGCTTTGAGTTATTTGAGGTGATGAGGGTAATGATTTACCAGTGACATTTCACTGTCTGTTAAAGAAAAAAAATGGCACCATTCTTACATGATCCAGACATGAAAAAAGGTACAGCTTCTTGAAAGCTGTGACAGAAAAAAAAGGTCTCATAATAAATTAAAAAGTAGGCCACAATGCATTATATTTTGACCATATATTACAAGTATCAGTATTGTTATAACTGCAGTATTTCTTTGTCTAACTTTGAGACACTTCAACCTGCAATGTCATGTTTTTTTATAATGACAATTATTAGCAAATATTGAAAGGTTCATTTAGTGTTTTGACGTGACGCTATAGCACATAAATTTTGCTTCAAAAGGCTGTTTTCTCAGAAAGACTAAATCCAGTTTTGATCAAATATGTCTCTGCTTAAATACACAGATTTTTTTCCTCAAAACAATGAAAACTAATAAAAATTTCAGAGGAGGGGCACATTGGGTGAAAGAAAAATGGAAGAAAATGTGTTTTACTGACCCAAATAGTAAAACACCTTTTTTGTTTGTTGGATTATATTAAGCGATGTTCTAAATTCACCAACAACCATCCTTGTTGATTTAAATGGTAATTCAGAAAATGGGCAAAAATTGTTCTCCTAAAAGCATGAATAAATATTAATAAACAAAACCATTTCAGATGAAAGCAGTATGTAGAGAATTCACTCTCTCTGAAAATCTGCTTCTTGTCAACATTAATTCTGGAACCAAAGGAGTATTTTAAAAGCAATACATCCCTGTACCCCTCTCAAAAGCCATTTTCTTGTCTACGGCCATACCACCCTGAACGCGCCCGATCTCGTCAAAAGCCATTTTCTACTTGGAAGGTGGAGTATACTAGGATCCAATCACCCCTGCAGTCATGGTCTTTCACAGCACTAAATAACACAAAACTAATACAATAACCTATGGCTGCCAGAAGTTTAGAAGGCATGGACTCCACTTGAGTTTCACCACACCACTAAAGTGATGTCTGGTCCAGCCTGGAGCATTAAACATTCACGAGATGCAATATTATACTGTGTTCTTGATTCTCCCTTCAGTTAGTTCCTTCTATGAATTAAAGTTTCAGAAAATAAAAGGATCACAGAATGAACTTTCTCATGCCACCATGTTAGTTTATTTTTTATATCCCATGACTTTCAATAGTGCCAAAGTAGTCCTATTGTGCTTTAAAGAGCTCATGCTTTCTCTACTTTTGTTTGGTAAAGTTAGAGTCAACTTAAAAGATGTAACAGAAATTTGAAGGTTATTTTTTAGAAGTAAACTATTGAGACAGCAAATTGGAAGAACCAGCTAAATGAATATTTTGAGTTATATGGCATCCTAAGCTGTTTTTGATCATAAGCAGAAAATGCCAAATTATTAGTAAAATGCAAATGCTGCTATAGCTCAGAATCTGAATGTCCCCTAAAGATGCCTTTGTTAAAGGGTTAGTTCCCAGTCTGGCACCATGGTAGATAGAGAAACTTTTAAGAGGTAGAACCTACTGGCAAGCCTTTAGGTCACTGAGGTTGTGCCCTTCAAGGAATTGTGGGAACCCAGGCCCTTTCTCTTTCTCTTTCTCTTTGCTTCCTGGTCAGGAAGTGAATGGTTTTGTTTTACCATGTACTTTAGCCGTGATGTGCTGCCATGCCAGAGGCTTAAAGCAATAGAGCCCATTGATCATGGGACTTCAGGCTCAAAAACTGTGGGTCAAAATAAACCATTTCTCTTTATAAGTTTATTTATTTCAGGTATTTGTTACAGTAATGGAAAGCTGACTAAAACAGTTGCTAAATACTCATATGTTTTTGCTTTTCTAAATTCATGCCAATTCATTTTAAATATTAAATCTCCTTTTATACTCTGTATAATTAGACCTATGTAATCGTATGAATATTCACTTATACTTGATGTGAATCTAGACCATGAAAGGTAGGAGATGGAGGAAATTAAGAAGCAAGAGGAAAAAAAGAAAGGGTTGTATCATTTATATTTACCTAGTGTACCACAAGATCTTAATTCTTTCAAGGGACCTTAGATTAAATAAGGAGACTATAATAGATAATCAGTCTATAAAGATATTCCCTTGGGGAGCTGGGGTAGTAGCTCAGTGGTGGAGCGCTTGCCTAGCATGTGTGAGGCACTGGGTTCAATTCTCAGCACCACATAAATAAACAAACAAATAAAGGGTTTTGTGTCCATCTACAACTGAAAAAAAAAAATTCTACTGGGACACAGACCGTAGGCTCTCAAGAATTGGTAAAAAACCTGTCATGGATCCAAGAGCATTCCAGTCATGACCTCTTATTTAATTATTCTCCAGGATGGAAAAGGCATAGATTTGGAATCACACAACTCTGTCCTAGAGGTCATCCAAATGTTTTACAACAAAGAAATCACAGTTTTTGAAAAGCAGCTACAGAATCTTAATAAAATATCTCAGAAAACAGTTCTTGTACAAAATCCATTATATCCTAATATTTGAATACAGTTCTCTTCATTCCTAAGACAAATCTGGCAAGTGGTTATTACAATTTTATTTGCATATTGAGCTTGCCTATTATTAACTGTCTATTTTATGTTCCCCAGATGCTTTGCTTCTCTAGTTACAGAAAGACTACATTCTGCATTTGCTTTGAGGTTTGCCAATACAAACCTGTAAGGTTTCATCTGGGATTTTTGTGACTCCATATGCCCCAAACTTTAAGCAGGCCAATTCCTAAGCTCAGTAAATGAGCAGATAACAGTCTACTGGCAGAAAACAATAGATTGATAAAAACAGGTTTCAGATATTGGGAAAATCTTCCCTTACCTGGAAAAAAAATACAGAAAGGAAGGAATTCACAGACAGAATTCTATGCCTCAACTTGAGCAACTCCAAATTAAAACAATCTGTGTCCTCTCTCTCTTAATATTGAATTACTCTGATTTGTACTGCTCTCCATTAAATTAGAGAAGCATGCAATACTGCATTATTGAAGACACAGAATAATGAAGGCTAGAGTCCACAGCTCAACCAAACTTTTAAGGCAACTTTTGATTCAGTCGTTCTTTAAAACTGCATAACTCTTCTCATCAGTTTTAGATTTTTCAACAACACCCTTCAACCTCCTTTCAGATTGCCTCTAGACCTTTCCTGAATGCTCACCCGCCCCTTTTTCTTTTGTGACTCCAACAAAATATTTTCTTTCCCTCTCAAGAGATAAAGACCTTTTTCCCTTCTCCACTGAAAAGCCTTTTCTCAGTCTTTATAACCACAATGAGCACACTTCTCCCAGTACTTACTGTAATTCTGTTTCTTCATCTTTGTATTTTTGTACCATGATACAATAGCTGCATTAATCTTTAAGAAAACTATAGTTCAGAATGGGTTACATCTCTTTCATAAAACTTTCTTTCAGGTCACTATGACCTAGAAAAGTCTTGAAATGAAGAAAAAAGTTAGCATGGAATCAAGACTTAGATTTGATCAGTGGCAAAGCCCTGCCCTTTGAAAGTTTATAAGAAGTGGTTTCCGACACCAACCCTCCTCGTCAATAGTATTATACAGAGCCATATCTGCAGATTCCCAGAGTTACTGTGTCCTCTTGTGGTGCAATACCTAATTAGGAGTTGTTTCAACAACAGACACACAGACTTCTACCTTAATTTTCAAAAGAGGTCTTATTTCTTCTCCTTAATACCCAAATTTATATACATATATATCATTTTAGACAGTTCTTCAATAGAGCAGTAAGGCTGGTGATGTCTTTTTCCAGTTGATGGCTTCATGGATTAACTTCCTGTCCCAAATGTCTTATTGAAAAGGTTAATATAACCTGCTTCATCATCATGTCCACACATGAGGGTTTTGTACCTGTTTCACTCCATATAAAAAAAAAAACCACTATTTATTTTTGTAATTCAATAACTTCAAATATATAGGCTACTTTTTCTTCCTGCCATGGACAATTTTGGGTGATTGCTAAGATTTAGTCACATAAGCTATATGAAGTTAAATGTTACCATGTATCACAGTTAAGGGACAGTAGGAATCTGAGTCTATACCTTGAGAGATACTACAGAAATCAAATCTAAACTACTAAACCAAGTGACTCAAATGAATCTTGTGTTAGAATTTGTGACTTACTCAAAAGCATAACAATGATATGATAAATAAGGAATATATTTAAAAAATTCTACCACTATATTATAAGCAGTGTTAAGTAAACATAGTTAAGATGCAGCCAAAGATCTTTATTTTATTTCACATATTCTCCCTGTAAGTTAGTCAAAAATTAACTGTGACAACAGGACATATACATTATAATTACCATTTCCAAATTTTTAAATGAACTTTTCAAATTTACATATAACTTCAATAAAGCTGATGGTAATAGGATATAGGCCTTCCAGTGTAAGTCGATAGGAAAGCATGTGTTACAGGTTAAAAGAACAAGTGGATTTACCAATGACTGTCAAAAAAAGGGGTGCCTTCATCCAGTGGTTTAATATTTTTATTTGTGGAATCTAATTGATAAAGTTGCTATAAGAAAGGAAAGGCCAAACAGGAACAAACAAGCAAGCCAGAAAAGAGCAATATCTGTAAGGTGAGACCCCACAAAAGCTGAGGGGGATGTGGGGGGTAGTGGAGGAGTGAAAGTGCTATCAAACCCTAGGAGCTGTGGTCACCCAAGATGAGCAAGAATAACCACAGGGCTACCCAGTGACAACCACACAGAGTGTGGGGCTTTCTGGAAAGACCTAGGATCACTGTCAGAAACACTGAGTCTTTGACAGAGAAGGATGATAAGAAAGGGCTAAGTCCTTTACCTGGGCCTTCTGTTGTCCAAACAATTAGAAGATATTTGGAAAGGGAACCAGAGAATTGGTATCAGAGGCCAATCTCCCATTTTATAGAATAGATCAAGGAAAGTGGGATTTATTTATGCCAAAAAAAAAAAAATCCCCATGAAAGTATAGCTGTTGCTATAGTCACCTCTAGTAGAAAATTGGTGGGGGAAGAGCTTAAATCCTTTTCCTCACCTCTCCCAACCTCTATCTCTCAGTCCCCTCTCTGAACATATACTGCTTTTATAATCAATAATGTACAATTATAAAAACTGAATCAAATAACTGTGAAGAATTCTGTATATTTTGATGAAATCAAAAGGATTGCAACAAAGCCCAACATTTTTCATGAATTTTACATTTTACTCTTTAAGAATACAGAGAAGATGAAGTCTCTGGGTTTAGCACAGACCCAATTCTAGTGAGTGAAGGCATCAAATCTTCAGTCATCCCTACCTAATTATGTTATATGCAATGTTGTTTTAAAACGTTCCAGCAGAGCTTGGCACATGCTCCTTCCCAGTCAGCCAGCTGGACAGACCACCATTTCAGAAGAGAGCCAGAAAAAGCTGCAAGTGTTAGTGGCGGAATCACGCAGGCAATTCACCCAGTGGACAGATGCCTTTTCACAGTTTAACCACAATGATGGCAAAGGCAGCAGATTGTGGGTTGACCAGACCTCATGAAATGTACATGGGTGATTTTTGCATAATTTATGATTAATTTTTTATATTCACAAGCAATGACAGTTGTTCTGAGCATAAAACACATGTTAAATGAAGTCACGGTATTTTTGAGATCTCAGTGCATCAGTCAGGAAATAAATACAAATACAATCATCCTTCCATATCTTTTCTTCATCATTATTCCCTAAACAATATGGTAGCCAGGCATGATGGCACATGCCTGTAATCTCAGGGGCTTGGGAGGCTGAGACAGGTGGACTGCAAGTTCAAAGCCAGCCTCATCAAAAGCGAAGCACTAAGCAACTCAAGTGAGACCCTGACTCTAAATAAAAATACAAAATTGGGCTGGGGATGTGGCTCAGTGGTCAAGTGCCCCTGAATTCAATCCCCGGTACCCGCCCCCCAAAACAAAAAATTAAAAATACCGTATAACAACTACTACTAATACAGCATTTACATTATTAAGTATTATAAATACTTTAGACATGATTTTACATGTACCAGAGGATATAGGTAAGCTATATACAACCACTACACCATTCTTTAATATCCTTAAGCATCCTCAGATCTTGGCATCCATAGGAAAGTTCTGGAATCAATTCCCCATGGATAGCAAGAGATGTTTGCATATATATAAAAAGAGAGAGACAGAAAGGGAGGCAGAGAGACAGATTTGTTATAAGGACTTGGCTTACAGGATTCTGGAGGCTAGCTAAGCATTTCCAAGAACTGTAGGACAGGCAGTCAGGAAAAAGCAGATCCAGCAAAGGAAGAATAATGGTAGACCCAGCTATCACCAGGAATCTCTTTCGCCATCAAGAGCTGAGGACCATTTAAGGGCTTCTCTGGAAAAGCCTGGTCTACCAAGGATAGTCCATAATTTAATTAAGGACTTTAATCCCATCTGAAGAATCCCTTCAATGTAGCACCTAAATTAATGCTTGTTTGATCAAATGTGAGAAGGTGTGTACACGACAAAATGGCTCTTTCTCCTCTTTTGTCCTCACAGTGTAGACTCGCTAAGTGGACACATCAGAAAATTACCACACTCAGCAGCCACATATTTGTTTACTTTTTTTGCATGGTTCTGCCTTTTCACGTTGTTTATGATTGTTCAAAGAATTAAAAGTCTCGAACTACAAGACAGAATCTATCTTCTTCCTAAGTACCAGTGAAGGGCTTGGTAAATATTGATTGAATAAATAACAACATTTTCTTTGATTAGTGTTATAAGATCAAAATTCATGCTATGTCCACTAATTTTATGGACAGCTTATTTTGAAAACAAAGCAAAAATTAAATTAAACAGCTCTGGAAAGAAATAATGATATGAAGAGTGACATTCTGGACTGGGGACGAGTACTCACTGGTAGAGAACTTGTTTAGCATGTTCAATCCCCAGCACCAAAAAAATTTAAAAAAATTGAAAAGCCACAGAAAGAGTGACAGTCTCATAGCCAACAGGAGGGCTTCAGGCCTGTGCTCCTCATCCCTCTCACCTCTGCTTCATCTCCTGAGCACAGATGCAGTGCTTCTAGGTGCAGAGCCTATATTCTGTGTGGTCTACAAAGTACTGGCTCCGTTTCAGTTGGCCAACCCATGGACCCATGACCCATCAGTAGGTTTCCTTGGCTCTGGCTTTGCTTCTTCTCATATCAGGAAGTAGTTCCTTACACCCACTGTTAAATATCCCTGCCCTTATCCTTGCCATAACTTATTTGGCTCCATTACAATTGGACATTCACCGGGTCTCATTCTCCTGTATCATCAATTTCTTGTCAACAGCAGCAGTTCTGTGCACATCAGATTCCAAGAGCCAAGCACACAGTTCCAGAAACACAGTAGGTACTCCAATATTCACTGAGTGAGAAAAATGGACAGAGACGATGTGCCCTGGCTAAACTCAAGAAGAACCCCATTGTCTTCAAAGAGTTTCTGAGTAAGGCCTTTCCTTCTCACCCCAGTTCCTTCGGTAATCCTAAAATAAGGAACAAAAATAAAACTCCAGTGTCAGTGGGTAGATCATCAGCCAGTAAAAATCCTTGCTATTTCTCCAAGGATTATGTATATAGCTGGCATTTTTAAAATTTTTTAAATTAAATGTTCTCATCTTGATGAGCTCTGCAGACTCACTGTAGAGAAGCTCAGTATTGATTAATGGAGGCATTTAAGTCCGGGGGCACGTGGTCAAATAAACAAACTCTAGGGAAGACTCAATGAGCAGCTTCATACATCAAGGACAATCTCCTGAGAACTCCAGCACGGCCGTGAGAGGTTTCATACTCGTCTTTCCTGTCAGACACTCAATTTTCTCTCAGGAGAGCAATTGACAAAAAAAAAAAAAAGACACCTCAGGGACAGAAAAAACAACCTATAATGTCTGTGACATTCAGGCTTCTTAGTGAAAAGTACTCTCTAGAAAGCTTCAGACTAATGCCAGGATAAAGCCAGGGGCTACCTCATCTAGCCCTGATGTTCACTGCCCTTTCCTCTGAAAATTCCTCTGAGACTCACCAAGTAGACATTATACCAAATAGAATAACTTTTTACCAGTTTATTATGAAAGTCGAAGTTTCCAGTTCCTACTTTATAAATGAGGCGTACTATGCTAAATGCATTCTCTGCTCTCCAGCTGAGCTTGTGGTATCTCCTACTTGCAGAAGTAGTGAAAGCCAGTAAGGTTGCAGAAGGAACAGTCACATGAGATGTGAAGTTCACGATGAAGGGAACTTTCTCTCTTCGGCTAACATTCCCACTTGTGTTTGCAGGGAAAACTTGCCCTTCTTCTCACACCCCCAAGGTAAGCTCCTGCAGCTCCTCTGCCCCCCCCACCCCCTGCAATATTGCTTCACTCTCTAGTCTCAGTCATTGGAGGTGGAACACGGAAAGCACAAAGCTAAAACTGACAGAAGGGAGGCTTCTAAGATAGTTTCCTGCTTTTTGGGAAAGCTGTATAGAGACCTGGCTCTTTTGCCTCTGCCTAAGAATGATTATAAAGGGATTCAGCACAGCATGCAAATAACTCAGAAGGGCAGCTACCAATTCATTCCCAACTGATAACAAGGAATGCATTAGTTATCTATTGCTGTGTAACAAATTACCATAAACTGGCTGAAGATCACACCTATTCATTATCTCAGAGTTTCCATGCATCTGGAAGCAGGCATGGCTTACCTGGATCCTCTGCTTCAGGACCTCTCAAAAGGCTGCAATCAAGATGTTAACTGGGCTCAACTGGGAATGAACCATCACAGCTGTTGGAAGAATTCAGCTCTTCACGGACTACTGGAGTCAGACCCTCCGTTCTTTGCTGGCTGTCAGTCACAGGCTGCCCTCAGTTTTTCCACATGGGCCTCATCGTACAACAGTGCACACTCTGGCACATCGTGTCATTAACACCAGCAAGAGAGTCTTCTGGCAAAACAGAAGCTACAATCCTGTAGGACATCCCATCATCTTTGCTGTATTCTATGATTTGGAAGCAAGTCACAGGTCCCACACTCACTTAAGTGGAGAGGATTACAGAGGACTTGAGTCCTAGGAGACAGAGATCTTTGGGGGTCATACTAGAAGGAGGCCCCCGTCACTATTTAACACAGGACCTGTGGGGGCTAAAAGAAGGGAAAGGAGAAAAATTCAACTTTCCAATTTGATTACTACATTCAATAAACAGACTTCTTAAGTCGGCTGGACATGAAGAGGGCTTCAGTTAATTGATCTGTCAGGTGCAGGGGGTTGGCCAAGTGTTTTTACTCTCAGGTAAATTATGTCCTCCAGGATGCTCCAACGACTTCAAAGACATGGAAACGTGTCCCATTATTCAAGAGAAAATAGACTCAACAGAACTTCAAACTCTTGACAACATTAGGGGTCTTCAAAAGTGTGTTGTAAAACTTTTGAATCCTTCATGGTTTTTCTTTTTCTTCCTTAGGAGAGACATTATTGCCTGCTTCTCTCATTGTGTTCTAACTTCTCTCTTCACATACATCCTAATGCCAGGAACTATCTGTAACAGTGATAATTCCTTTTCAGTGAGCCATTTGTACCTGCCATCTAAAGTCTATTGCAATTAAGAGTACCTGTTGATAAGACACTTGACCTATAAACAATAGCCATAAAATTAAGGGAAACCAACTAGTCAATGTAAAGATGGAACTGACTTTCTCAATGAGATCAACACTCTCAAAAACACATCATCACAGCCAAAGAAGATAGATAGTAAATTGTGAAAAGACAGAGGACCCTCAAAATCTTTCATTCCATCAAAGAACTTTGAATATCATAATTTATTCTTAATTTAATTTAATCCAAATGCTAAACATATAGGATTTAAACAATCCTGTGGAATGGTTTGTCTGATAATATCCCTAAGAACTAAGTACACAGTAATCAATTTTGAAATTTGGAAATAGAACAAAAGAAAGCCAGACCACAAAGACTGGAACCATGCTTGGATCTTGTTGGCCACCTTTAACCACATAATATTCTTTCTTTTCTGGCCAACTCTTTCATTTTCTTTAAAATCTCCCTAAATTCCATCTTTTCCATGAGTCTAACATTATGCTATATGTCATCTTGGATTATTGCTTGACTGTTTTTCAAAAGTTTATCATTTCCTAAAATTAGTTATAAGGCCCTTGAGGATAGGACTCATGATCTAATCCTGTTTCCCCCAAAGTCCAGGTAATACAGTGTCTTCCTAAAATATGGACTCCAGTATATGTATTTAGAAGTCAAAAACAGATAGCTTGATTTCACTTAGAATTGAACCATGCTTATTTATGAGAGAGACAATCAAGAATGAAGTAAATGGATTTCATAAAGAAATTATCAATCAAAATGGGCTTGTATGAATCTGTTATTTTACCCATATAATTCATCAGTTTAGAAAATGTCAAATATGGAATGGCATGGTACTGAGACCTCAAAATTAAAAAAAAAAATCTGGGAATCCTTTCCTTTGGTATTTAAAGGAAGAAATAATTGTCAAGGAATCTGAGGTCTAGTTTCTAGTTACTAATTTGTTTTGTGTCTGTGTATGAATGCCTCAGTCCCTTTACATTTTGTTGTCATCTGAACTGAAAAGAGTTGGCCTCAATGATTTTACTACCTCATAGAATTATGTAAATTCCCAAGCAAAGGATTCCTAACCTCACTGCTTAGAAACTTGTACTGTGTGATGCATGAGTGGCAACTGGGTGCTTCATGGGTGACAGGACTCAGATCATTAATGAGGATTTCTTCCTTTACTTCCTGTTCTGCTCAGCTCTGTATTTCAGGTGATTAGCCACAAAAGCAATGAGATGTTCTTAATTTGCTTCCTTAGCACCCTAAGGACCATACCAAAATTATGAAAGCATTCCTTGTTTCTCAGTGGCCTATTTTTTCCCTTATATTCTAAATTTGTTTGCAGAGGGAAATTTTTAATAGTTAAATGTGTATGTCGTTTAGCTAAGCACTGCATGTACCTGTTCCTTAACTTAGAAAATGCAAATAACAAGAAAATGCTACAAAACAGAGAATTTTTAAAAGGAATAATAAGCAATACAAAATAGAAAGGGAATAGAGGCATTATTGACTAGCCCAAATAGCTCCTTAGCTTCCTGCCTTAGAGAGTTTTCCAAAGAGATCTTTATGTCCTTGTTCTTTCCCCCTTTTTCAGTCTTATAGAGATACATCTGACATTAGATGGTGTTATAAGGTGTCACAATCTGAGAAATGCCTCTGTCAAACAGAACACTCTTCAACTATCACTGGGAATTGAGAATTTGGGGGAGAAAAGCCTTACTTAGAGATAACCAAATAACTCTAGAGGAGGCATGCGGTGCAGTCAATCCTTAAATTTGAAGCGAAACAGCAAGAAGCATTTTATTATGCCTGTTCACTTTTAAACCCCTGGAGGGAGATTAGCGACAGAGTAAATACACATCAAAAAAATATTTACTATCCAGTATGCAATTGTTACAGGGGACAAGTTCTTAAAGTTTTGTTATGACATAAAGTAGCTTTGAAGTTGCCTCTGGTTGGCATCAGTTAGCTCTTGGCATAGAAAGCCAAACAGCACTTTCTGCTCCTGGCCCGAAGGACAGGAGTATCTATCTGTTGGAGAAACAAATGCTTGATGAGCAGGATGTTGACTCCGTACTGTTGAAGGCCTCAAGCTCTGTCTATTTCTGTAAGAGAGGCTATTTTAGAGAGAGTCATATGGAAGCTAGTTGCAAGGAGGCAGGGTAGAGATGGAAAAGGATAATCTCCCTGAACATCTGTCATGATTACACATAAAACCTAACTACAAAGTCAAATGTGATCTGTTTGGTACTTTGGATTGTCATCCTTGGCTATGTGAGTGAGTACCTGCATCTTGCTTTGTGTTTCTGTCTTTAAAATCCTTATCACCATAGACCCAGGCTATCGAGGGAGACAACACCAACATAATCAACAGGTAAATAGACAAGATGCATTTAGCCATGTAAGTCAGAGAACAAGGCGCATGTTAATCATGCTCTCTTGTTCTTTTCCAAGAGGAGTCGGGCAGGAAAGCAAACATGCTCGCCATTACAGTCACTGCCAATTGACTCTGCCTCATTCTCAATTGATGAAGCCACAGGCCACTGTCATTCTGAATTTTGTCAGCAAAGATGGCAGTGGAAGAGCAGCAGCTCCACAGTGAAGAATGGAAGGCAGTCTCCCGCAGAGCCGGTACACGTGGTGATAACTCCACTCCAGTGTGGCTCCTCCAGGCTCGGCCGCTTGGCTGCCTACAGCACACTAAGGATCTTGGGTCATTTACTCAGATGCGTACTGACCTTATTTTCTTGGCACGGTTATATGAGAGCATGTTCTCTTGGAGGACCTGGGGAGTGGGGGTGGATGCCCTGCACACTGTCTTGCTTTATCCTCTCCACTGCACGCACCAGGGCAAAGCCACTGGCCACCTCCTCTGCCCCCATCACAATGCCACCATGCATGCTGGAGATGGCCTTTGCAAGCCCTTGGTTTATATCAAAACTTTAAAATGGAAGGCTGTAAGCAATGAAATATTTAGACGTGATTTAATCACCTGTTAGACATAAAAAGCAAGCAATGATTTTGTTCCTCATAAGGTATTTGTCATTCGGGCTTTTAAAACAGCAAATGTCTCTGACATCAAAATAATTCTCCAGAATCAGAAACCCACAGACGTCTGAAACACTAGAGCCCTTTTCTTCAACAAAGACACCCTGCAACAACGAGTTTAAACAGGTGTCACCTCCACATGCGCAAGGGACAGCCTTTTGAGGATCATGACAAAGGCTGCAATGGCTTTAGAGGCAACATACTAACCATTTCAGGAGAAAGGATGTCACTGGAAAACAATTAACAAAAAATACTTTAAAAGGAGTTAGTTTCCTTACCATGTTTTATTCTTCAATTACATTACATAAAAGTAGTGTTAATTTTCCATTTCCCTCACCCTGAGTTCATAATTATTCAAAATGATACTTATATTTAATTATTCAGATTTAAATTATGCAATTATTTTACATCATAAGTTCTCAAAGTTTATTTTCATAATACTTTTGGACTAGGATGCAAAAGACCCACATCAAATTTGTGATTGCACCAACATGGGATGAATAGTAAAAATATTATGATGCAGTTAAAACAGGGAAGCAGAGTTCATCCAGCCTTCCATCATTTCTCCTAGAAGTAACAGAAAAATGTTTGAATGTATTGACCAAAATCACACAATCAGTCTTCTGAATTTGTCTGGTATTTCCCTCATCACCTGGATGCAGGGCAAAGTCAGAACTAAATACATAGGTTGCATTTAACTCCCTAATTGGAAAGATTTAATTGTAGCTCATTACCTCCTGTCATCTCCCCTGTCACTCATGAACTTGACACTCTTGCTCTATTTCTTTCTCACATCTCTAATCAGAATAGAAAAGCATGTCACCTACATGTTCAGTTGTCTGATCATTGTTGATTTCCTCTCTGGGGACAGAAGTACTGTGACAGCATGAACCATGCCCTCCTGGTTCCTGGCTACAGCTGCAACAATAAGAACGCCCCACCTCGCAGGTGCTCAACCACACTTGAAGAACTAATTCGTCAATTCACAGTTGAAATTTTAAGAGGCAGACTCAAACATCATTGACAACGGAAATCACACTGAGAGCAGCTCCTTATGAGTAAGCCCAGTCCCAACATCATTATCTGGTGGACCTCCAAAGCCCACTTTTGTCCACAACAATCTGAATTAAAAGCTCTCCAACTTCTGCCCTGTCATGCCACTGAAACTCTGTGATTAAGTTTCCCAGATATTCTAAAGTCCAATGGCCTCTTCTCCTCGTCCTCTTTTGCTCTGTCTTGTGGAAGCTACCACACCTGAACTTGTCTGTGCTGTGGCCTCTCTCGTCCATGACTGACTCAGTTTTGATTTCCTTGATACAAGTCTGGTTCTCTCTTCTGCATGACCACGGGGGCTCCCACCAGTTCTCGCTGCCCCATTCTGCCCTCTGTGTTCACTTCTCCCAAAATCAATTTCTAGTTAAACTCCAGACTTTTGCAAGACATTTTCCCTCTCATTTACTGATGTTACCTCAAACTCAACGTGTCTAGCACTGTCAATCAATGACATTTATATTTATGGTAACATCTTTTCTCCCAAGCAGACTGAAGCAATGGTTCAATATGCTTAGAAAAGCTTTAAGATCACATGAACCTGAAGTGAATCCTTATTTCACCATTCAATTATGGACGCTTGGGAAATTTATTCACTTCTCCGTGTCTCAGTTTACTTCTCTGTAAAATGAGGCTAATATTTGTTTCACAGGATTTTGGAAAGAGTTACATTTATGGTGTGTGCTATAGACTTTTCAGAGAGCCTGGCATAGTATGTGGTCAAAGGTTATAACTTCATGTGCACTATGGTACACACCTATTATCCCAGCAACTTGAGAGGCTGAGGCAGGAGGATGCAAGTTTGAGGCTAACCTTGACAACTTAGAGACTGTCTTGAAATAAATAGTAAAAGGGGCTGAGATGTAGTTCCATGGGAGAACACCCTTGGGTTTAATCTTCTATACTACAAAAAAAAATAGAGTTAATAATATTTCTTTTCCACTTATACTTTTACATAAGCCTTTTATTTATACCTCTTGCATTCATTCAACAAATATGTACTGAATGTCTTCTTTTGATTAGACACTGTTCTAAACATTTGGGATATAGAGTAAAAGGGGAAAACACTCTTTCTCAGGGCACCTATGCAGGGCAATTTTTTTCTTGATGAATGAACGAATGAACTAAAACTGCCATCATATTTTGTCCTAAGCTCTGTTTCAAAGAATTATAGGTGGATGAAAAGAATTGGGTGGATTTGGCTACTAAGCTACAACAGGTCCTTTTGAAGGTATCACAACTGTTACTAAAAGCTCTCATATTACATATCTAAATATAATCAATATATAGTACAATTGATACAGTTTACATTTCTTTTTTTATACCGCCATCAGTCTTCATGTGCATTTGATTTTAGGGTACATCTCAGCCTGGATTAGTCACATTTCAAGCACTCACCAGCCTTATGTTGTTACTGGACACATAGGCACAACCCTAGAGACAGACACAGAGGTATTAGGGATGATGGCAGGGTGGGTAAGGTTGGCTAAGATAATGGTTCCCCCTTAAGTGGTAAGGAGAAAGAAAAATAATTTTTACAACTTTTCTTAACTGCAATTCCACATTATCTTGAGAAGTGGTTAAAAAAACAAATTTTATAAACAAAAAATTATTAAATGGTTGAACTTTTATGTGTTAAGATACCTTCAATTAAATCTTCATCACTAAAAAGGAAAAAATATTGCTCTCAATGTTTATCTTTTTCAATCTTAAAAAGAACCTCTTCATACAGTTATGATCATTTTATCATCTTCTAATGTATATAATGAAGCAATGGGGAAATCGTAAGTAAGTGCTATTGAAAATGTAAAGCAGCAAAAGTTACAAAATAGCTCTTACACTCTAGAATGTTAAGAAACAATGAGGGGAGAATCAACACATTTCTCATCTCAAAGAAAAAAAAAGAAATTATTTTATAGGCATTTGATAAGATGCATTTATCACAGGAAGACACTCAGGGGATGTAAATATTTGGCTGCAGTGTCCCAGGGAGCATCCTGAAGGTGAATTCTTGCCACTCCTCCCTCCTTACCCACCCCTATACCCCATCTCTCTAGGCCTGTCTCTAGGGTTGTGCCTACTCGTCCAGTAACCATGTAAGGCTGCCGAGTGCTTGAAATGTGACTAAACCAGACAGCAAATGGCGCCAATTAGTATTCTTCTTTTCCTATGTGTATCCCTTTAATTTCTTTCATCTGTCTAATTGCTGTGGCCAGTGTTTCAAGAACCATGTAAATAGAAGGGGTGAAAGAGGGCATCTCTGCATCTCTGTCTTGTTCCAGTTTTTAGAGGAAATGCCTTCAATTTTTTTTCCATTTAGACTGCCATTGGCCTGGGGCTTAGCATAGATAGCCTTTATGATGTTGAGATATGTTCCTGTTATCCCTAGTCTTTCTAGTGTTTTGAACATGAAGGGGTGCTGTATTTTATCAAACGCTTTTTCTGCGTCTATTGAGATGATCATATGGTTCTTATATTTAAGTCTATTGATGTGATGAACTATATTTACTGATTTCCGTATGTTGAAACAAACTTGCATCCCTGGGATGAACCCCATTTGATTGTGGTGCACAATCTTTTTGATATGTTTTTGTATTTGACTTGCCAGAATTTTATTGAGAATTTTTGCATCTATGTTCATTAGAGATATTGGTCTGAAGTTTTCTTTCTTTGATGTGTCTTTGCCTGGTTTTGGAATCAGGGTGATACTGGCCTCATAGAATGAATTTGGAATCCCTCCTTCTTTTTCTATTTCCTAAAATAAATTGAAGAGTGTTGGTGTTAGTTCTTCTTTAAAGGTCTTGTAGAACTCGGCTGTGTATCCATCTGGTCCTGGGATTTTCTTGGTTGGTAGACTTCTGATGGCGTCTTCTATTTTGTAGCTTGAAATTGATCTGTTTAAATTGTGTATATCATCATGATTCAACTTGGGCAAACTGTATGACTCTGGAAATTTGTCTATGCCTTCAATATTTTCTCTCTTATTGGAGTACAAGTTTTCAAAATAATTTATAATTATCTTCTGTATTTCTGTAGTGTCTGTTGTGATATTCCTTTTTCGTCACATATGCTATTAATTTGAGTTTTCTCTCTCCTTTTCTTTGTTAGCATGGCTAAGGGTCTGTCAATTTTATTTATTTTTTCAAAGAACCCACTTTTAGTTCTCTCAATTTTTTCAAATGTTTTGTTTGTTTCAATTTCAATGATTTCAGCTCTGATTTTAATTATTTCCTGTCCTCTACTGCTTTTGGTGTATATTTGTTCTTCTTTTCCTAGGGCTTTGAGATGCAATGTTAATGTCATTTATTTGTTGATTTTTTTTCTTCTTTTAAGGAATGAACTTCATGCAATGAACTTTCCCTTAGAACTGCTTTCATAGTGTCCCAGAGATTTTAATATGTTGTATCTATTTCCATTCACCTCTAAAAAATTTTTAATCTGTTTCTTGATGTCTTCTGCAACCTATTGTTCATTTAATAGCATATTATTTAGTCTCCAAGTGTTGAAGTAGCTTTTATTCCTTATTTTATCATTGATTTCCAATTTCATTCCATTATGATCTGATAGAATGCAGGGTAGTATCTCTACTTTTTTACATTTGCTAAGAGTTGCTTTGTGGCATAACATATGTTCTATTTTAGAGAAGGATCCATGTGCTGCTGAGAAGAAAGTATATTCCCTTGTTGAAGGATGAAATATTCTATATATGTCAGTTAAGTCTAAGTTATTAATTGTATTACTGAGTTCTATAGTTTCTTCCTTCTGTTTTTGTTTGGAAGATCTATCTAGTGATGAAAGAGGTGTGTTAAAGTCACCCAAAATTATTGTGTTGCATTCTATTTGACTCTTGAACTTGAGAAGACTTTGATGAACATAGACACTTCATAGTTCAGGGCATAAATATTTATAATTGTTAAGTCTTGTTGGTGTATGGTTCCCTTGAACAGTATGTAGAGTCCTTCTTTATCCCTTTTGGGGGTTAACTTTAGCTTGAAATACAGTAGTATTTGATATGAGGATGGAAAACCTGCTTGCTTCCACAGTACATGTGAGTGGTATGATTTCTCCCAACTTTTCACCTTCATTATGTGGATGTCTTTTCCTATGAGATGAGTCTCTTGGAGGCACCATATTGTTGGGTCTTGTTTTTTTAAACCCAACCTGCTAGTCGATGTCTTTTGTTTGTTGGGTTTAGGCCATTTACATTCAGGATTATTATGAAGCCATGATTTGTATTCCCAGCCATTTTTATTTATTTTTGGTAGTTAACATGACTTGGTTTTTCCTCTGATTAGTTTTTACTTTGGTGTAATACCTCCCTCTGCTGATTTTCATCATTGCTTTTCATTTCCTCTTCTTGGAATATTTTCCTGAGGATATGCTGTAGTGCAGGCTTTCTAGTTGTAAATACTTTTAACTTTTGTTTACCATGGAAAGTTTTTATTTCATCATCAAATCTAAAGATTAGTTTTGCTAGATATAAGATTCTTGGTTGGCAAGAATCCATTTTTCTTCCAGAGCTTGGTATATGTTGTTCCATGATCTCCTGGCTTTGAGGGTCTGGGTTGAAAAATCTGCTAAGATAAGAATTGGTCTCCTCCTATATGTGATCTGATTCCTCTCTCTTGCAGCTTTTATGATTCTATCCTTATTCTGTGTGCTAGGCATTTTCATTATAATGTGCCTTGGTGTAGATCTGTTGCAATTTTGTACATTTGGTGTCCTGTAAGCCTCTTGTATTTGGTTTTCCAATTCATACTTCATGCTTGGGAAATTTTCTGATATCATCTCATTGATAAGACCGTGCATTCCTTTGGTTTGAAACTCTGTGCCTTCCTCTATCCCAATAACTCTTAGATTTGGTCTTTTGACACCATCCCATAATTCTTGGGTGATCTGTTCATGGTTTCTTACTATCTTCACTGAGTGATCAACTTTATTTTCCAGATTTTATACTTTGTCTTCATTATCTGATGTTCTTTCTTCCAAGTGATCTAGTCTATTGGTTATACTTTTTATTGAGTTTTTTATTTAGTTTATTGTATCCTTCATTTCAAGGATTTCTGACTGTTTTTTTTTTTTCAGAGTCTCTATCTCTTTCTTGAAGTAATCTTTTTTACCTGTATTTGCTCTCTTATCTCTTTGTTGGAGTGATCATTTTTTTCTGTACTTGCTCATTTAGTTCACAGATCATTTTAATTAGGAACCTTCTGAACTCCTTCTCTGACATTTCATCCACTTTACTGTCCAAAGGTTCTTTTATTATAGTGTCCTGGTTGGTTTGGGGCACTTTCCTCCCCTGATTTTTCATGTTGTCTATGTGTCCTCCTTTTTTGCAGTGTGGATCTGAGATATTACAGTTTCTATCCTGTATTCTTGTAGTACCCCTGCAGATTGTCTGTACTTCACCTTGATGTTGGGCTTCCAGACCCTGCTGGTGTCCCTCAAGGTATGCTACTACAACTAAAGGTGGTGGCATCAATAGCCAACGTAACTCGAGATAACAGTTGAGGTGTCCCAAGATGGAAGCAATGTCTTACAGAGATGGGGCTGAAAGAATGGGCCTCATTCTCTCTTTGGGAAGCCTGCTCTGAGATTCAGCTGCTTCTAGGCCCTGTCTGTTGTCAAAACATTAGGGGCTGCTGCCTGGGGAAGGCTGTGGTGATGACTGTGGTGTCCCAAGATGGAAGTGGGTTAGGCTTAGGCTCCCAGGTCGGGGGTGGGGGGAGGTGAACTTGAACTTACCCTGGACCTGGGTCCTGCACAAGTCAGTGTGGGCGGATCTAGGACAGGCCTGGTGTCCCATGGTAGTGTGCTGGTAGGAAGAGGTGGTCCTGTGCTGGAGGGTGGGCTCCGGCAGGTGTCTTGTCAGTGGAGGGATGGACCCAGGCCTACTGTGAGCCTGAGTTCCGTGCAGGCCAAAGTGGGTGGATCTCTCAATTGTACTGTATATTGATTATATTTTGAAAGAATAGTTAGTGGCTTAAGATAAAATATATTATGAAAATCAAATTCATATCTTTTTACTTTTCTATGTATCTAAATATATCAACTAGAAAATTAACATTCCACATGAGGTTTACATTTCGGCTTACATTGGATTTCCATCAGACAATACTATTCAGGTCCAGAATTCCCACTTGTGGGAAATGGCAAAGTCTAACTGTAGTATAGATCAGGAGTCAAGTGATTAACCCCCACCACCAGCTTACTGTTTTACCTTTGAACAAAGAAAATCACTCAACCTAAATTGAAACCACTGTTTATTCCTTGGTAGAATTTTAAAAAATAAACATTAATGTATTAAATTAGATACTTTCAAAAGCCCAGCTTTTGTGCTTAGTCTTGTAATAGCCTTGGGGACACCAGCTGTCTTTACAGAGATTTTTCTTCAACCTCCGACTGATGAACCCACACGTAAATTAGCCAGGAGTCCTGTGTGCAAGTTGAAGGAACAAGAACCAGCCTAGGCAAAAAGTGAAAAGATACTAGAGCATCTCTTCTAGTCACTTGAAGAGCAAAAACGAGGCTGAGCCTTAGCAACAACTGAACCGATGGTTCCAACGACACAGGACTCCTGCTTCAATGTATACCTTCCTGTGTATCTGCTTCATTCTTACACCACAGAGAACACAGCAACACACCTCCACTCTTACATTTTGTCATACCTGTCATTGCTAAGTAATTAATTTGTGCCCTCATTGGTCCCACATACAGGAATCCTAGAAAGGATCTCTGGTTGTGATACCAATTAATGAAGCTATGTGGGTGGGATTTATAGAAAAATGCAGCTCTCGATTTCTCTTGGCAGCTCACTTTGGGACAGCCTTCCCCCAAGAGTCAATGTGGAACTAGGAGGACACTGTACCCCACCCGTCCACCCACACCTCTAATGTACTTGTGTTGCCTCTCCATTGCTGTAACAAAATACCTGAGGTAAGAAACTTATTTCGGCTCACAGGTTCAGAGGGTTAGGTCCATGGTGAGTTGGTCCATTGCCCTTGGGACTGTGGGGGACCGTGCATCACAGCGGAATAGTGTGATGGAGACCAGCACATCATCAGAAAGCAAAAGAGAGAGGAACAAAGGGCGGGGTTCCCAGTATTGCCCTCAAGGGCATGGCCCAGGGACCTAACTTCCTTCCAGTAGCCCCCAGCTCCTAAAGGCTCCAAAGCAATCCACACCATAGTGCCTCCCTTGGGGGACACTCATCCAAACCATAGCAGGAAGGCATACCAGCCCAGGGCAGACGCGTTGGAGTGGAGTAACATGGGGTCAACACAGCCAGACTGTGCTCTGATTTACCTAGATGTCAGAAATCCACAAAGTGGATCCGGGGGCTTAAACAGGGACGTGCGCCTGAGGAACTTCCAGATGCTACGGCCTAAACATGGAAGACTGAGGAACTTCTGGATCTGAGGGCCCAAAGATGGACGTGCACCTGAGGAACTTCCGGATCCTGGGGCCTAGACATGGACGCCTGAGGCATTCCAGATCCTGGGGCCTAAACATGGATGCTGAGGAACTTCCGGACCCGGGGGCTTAAACATGGAGGTGCACCTGAGGCACTTCTGGATACTACGGCCTAAACATGGACACACTGCCCAAGACTTATTTGTAAGCTTTGGATTCTGAAATCTTCCTGCTGCCACCTTCTTTGTGAAGCCAGTTTTTCAACAGAGACAATATTCCGGGATGGTGGGGGGGGGGGGGGAGACAAAACATGGAGTCAATCAAACCAAGCTGACACATCTCAACTGGCAAAACAGTGAAGTTCCCTTGTCCTTATTTTGCGTAAGCAAAATAAATAATCTGATGTTAACTGATCAAAAAAAGAAAAATGCAGCTCTCATGCTACCCACAGGGTTGGGAAGAGAGAGGATGGTTCCATAGGAGGGATGATTATGCTCCTATCAGACATAAAGGCACAAAGGAGGCAATTTGACAGTTATTCAGCATGACATGGGTATGTGGATAGTGTTTCCACTTGTGAGAGGCATTTATTGATGCTCTCCACAGGATCTGTTCCCTCGAAGAACATGCCGTAGCCTATTTCAGGTTGCTCTAATGAGATTGTCAATCCCAGTTCACACCCCACCCCACCCACTAGACAACCAGGAAGGGCATTGGACTCAGACTAGCCCAACAGGGCCGCAGTAATTTCCCTGTGAAGAACAATCACTTCAGAGGGGAGCACATGATAAAAGGAAGACTAATGGCAGTCCTCCTAGAACCTAACTATAAAACTGAAAATGAAAGTTTTCTTTTCACTGGGATTAATCGACTGAAAGGATGGGAGTCTGAGCCTATTTTAAAGACCACTTCCCGGAGTGCACAAAGGAGGTTGATCTTTCATGAGACAGAACAACACAAAGGAAGAATCCAGGCTGATAAAAAGGGAGAGAGAGAAAGGGAGAGGGAGAAGGAAGGACCAAAAAAACTGCACGTGAGCCCCCAGAGCTAGCTGTGCCTGAAGGCAGAACAATCTTGGACTTCCCAGTTCTCTGAAACAGCGTGTTTACTAGTTTGCTTGAGCTTCCTTTGAGTATAGGTTTGCTATTTTGTATCATAAAATGTCCCCAAACAACATATATTCTAATTGTCTTAAGAAGAAATTAATTCAACTTTTTAACTTTCAACCTGCGTGGATCCTGAGCCAACCCACCAATCACAAAAAGCCTAGATAAGCCAAGAGTTGCTATGGATAGACAGCAACACACAGAGAGAGCAAACCCAGAAACCAAACTCTCCTTAAGACAAGGTACTGCGCTGAGTCCAGGAGCTCGTGTTGACTCGCACATCTACCCTATTCCGTAAACCCTGGTGGCATGCGCTCAACCACGGACTTCCAACCTCTTGGGGGTAAGGCACACTTTATCTGTGTTTGCTGACTGCCAGGCATCATGCCAGGCTGTGAATGCTGTGGAAGGAGACTAGAAAGGAAATAGAGAAGTGAAAACAAAGAGAGTTCATGCAATTTTTTCAGGCATATTTGTATTGTGCTTTCACAGATGGTTATACCACAAGAGTTGATTTTATTTAAGTATTAGTTTAAAGCATAATATACCATAATATATCAGAGGGTTGATCTGATTCTAAGCTAAGAATCATATGATAATAATTATCAAAATACCATCTATCATTTCTTTTGTGTGTTTACCATGCCCCAGGCACTCTGCCAACTATGTATACACTTTCTACTTAGGATGTCGACTTGACACTGAGAAGACAAAAATATTTTAGAATGTATTATAGTACTTTGTAGTTTTAAGAATTCTTCCACATATATCTTCTTTCTTGTAATCTTTGCCACCCAGGGAAGTAGACAGGAACATATGAATATCTCACAATTCTCGTACAAAAAAAAAAAAAATGAAGACACTTCAAGAAGTTAAAAGACTCTCCTTAAGTAACAATACTAGTAAATCGGAATAAGAATCCAGATCTCAGGACTCCACAGCACTACTGGCTCCACTAGAGAAGGAACATCTAGCATCATTACAAATGAACTGAAAAGAGTCAGCAACTTGGAAAATCCATCATGCGGGTTGGTAATGGGTTCACTGGTGTCCCTTACTTCCCATTTCCCAGGCATTTTCAAGCTTCATTTTTTTTTGCAACAAAATCCCTCCCTCAAACTCCTTTCTATTTTTGTCTTAATAATCCATTTACCAGAATGAAACCAAATGTCATGACTTGTAAGTGCTGAAAGGGGTTGCTTGCAAATGGGAAGCTACAGACCTTTCCCTAAAAGTCATGCCTGTTTCCTCTAAATAAGAAACAATGAACCATGACAGGGAAATGTCCCTTTGCCCTAATTTAAATATATATATATATTTTTTTTTTTCTTGATGTTCCTGCCAGATGGCAGTGATTCCAGCAAAGCAATCCCCAGGCTGGCTCTGGTTTGTTAGTTGGTTGGTTGGTTGGTTGGTTGGTTTTTGTACCAGGGATTGAACGCAGGAGCACTTAACTGCTAAGCCACATTCCCAGCCTCTTTTATTTCTTATTTTGAGACAGCATCTTGCTAAGTTTCTTAAGGCCTTGCTAAGGGGCTGAGACTGGTTTTGAATTCGCCCTGCCTCAGCTCCCTGAGATGCTAGGATTACGGGAATGCACTATACCTGGCCTCACTCTGATCTTACTATCCTGAGAAGAAGAAAGAGGCTCTTATAGAGTAAGAATGAAAGATTCAGAAGCCCCATCACTCTCTCAAATAATGTCTTAGATTCAGCATATTTTTGGCAATATGGTAGACAAAATTCCATATATACCCATGTCATACACACAAACACATAAAGAGACAGGTATTCAGGTAAACAGGAACACACAGTCAGGAATGTGATACACACCTGTAGACACTCAAGAGGCTAAAGCAAGAGGATCAGTCACTTGAGTCCCTGAGTTTGAAATCAGCATAACATAGTGAGACCCTGTCCCAAAACAAATAAGATCACAGAATATGTGACTCGCGTAGTTAGTTTCATATTTAGAACTAGATTTCTGTAAAACAACTTATTATATCCCATTTTGTGCTTCCTGAACAGGATACCTGAAACCTGGATGATTTATAAAGAACAGAAATTTGTTTCTTATACTTCTGGAGACTACAGAGTTCAAGATCAAGAAGGCTGGAATCTGGCCAGGGCCTTCTTGCTGCATCATCCCACAGTACAAGACAAGAAGAAGAACAGGGGCAAAGGGGGCTGAATTCAACCTTCCATAAGACGGTCTATACCATACATGAGGCAGGAGCCCCCATGGTCTGATCACCTCTTAAAGGTCCACCTCTTAATACTGTTGCAACAGACGGCAGTTAAATTTCAACGTGAGCTTTGGATCACCTAAGTATTCAAATCATAGCACAGCTGGTGAATTGATTTCATTCTTTATTACTTTTATCATGGTAACCTTTAGAATCTTTATAAAAGTCTAAATATTTCATTCAGAACAGAAAAAAAAGAGAGGTGGCAAATTGAGTACTATAATCATTTCATAAGAGCTATATTCATTTGTTTTTCACAAAACTACAAAAGAGTGGGAATTCCTCTTTAGCCTGCTAGGAAAAGAAAGCTTATGAGTAAATTCTGGGAACAAGTATTCTTTAATCCTTTTATAAGGAACATTATAGCTGCTACTGCTTTTAATCAAGGAATATTAGTTGAGTCTCTATTATATGCCAAGCCTTGTGTTTGGAGCTAGAATTATATATGTGAATGCAACATATCTTTCTGCCCCCAGATGTCATTTATTTATTCATTCAAACACATTTATTAAGCATCTTATTTGCTCAACACTATATGTTTAAAAAAAACAATTAAAATCCATTCCTTCATGGAATTTACTTCCAAAGTAGGAAAAGCAGACAAATAAATTTTAAAATTGAGTATTTACATTTAAAAATTGATGAAGATGGATAAAGGCTTTGAAGAAAATAAGACAGCTAAGAGTTTATGAATTCAGAATGCTGTTGGGGAGGAATAAACCTCTTAAGGGACAATGCTTGAGTGCAGCGCTGAAAATATGAAGAATTAAGTCACATGAAGATTTGAAAGAAGAGCGCTGCAGCCAGAGAACACTGTGCAGAGGAGCACGTGGCTGAAGCACACGGAGTGGCGGGGGTGGGGTGGCAGGGGATGACATTGGGAAAATGGGCAGGGGTTGAGCAGGCCATGGACTAATGAGAATCTTGGACTTCAAGTGTCTGGGGATTGTGAATAAAGTGATGTTTGAAAAACCTCACTGAAGGTATTTCATAAAGAATAATCTGTCAATTTGGGAAATGGGAGCAGAGGAGCAGTGCGATAATGTGCAGTAATTTGAGTGGGAAATAACAATGACTTTGATTAGAATGGGAGCGATAGAGATGGGGAGCATAATAGGAATACAAACACCGACACAGTGCTACGCACCGCTCTACTGGTCTTACGTCTATCAACTCGCTTGGACCACTGTATTCCATATTTGAACCATTCAATACCAACCTTATGAGACAGGTTCTGTAGATACACCCACTTTACAGCTATGGCGAAGAGACCAGAGTGAATTTAAATAGCTTGCTCAGGAATACACACAGAACGTGAAGGTTTAGTGAAATGAAAAGTTAGAGGAAACAACCCACGTGTAAGACCACCTTTGCTTCTAATACCAACTATAAGTTCAGGGTTCCCAATACCACTGCATTGCTCCAGCGTTCTCTTGAACTCACTGAAGGCTGCTTACTCACAGTTATGATTCACACAGAGAAAAGTACATATTGAAATTAGACAAGGAAAACATGCACAGGGCAGAGTCCAAAATGTCTCCAAATGAAGCTTCCCACTGTCCTCTCCTGTGGAATACAGGCAGCAATAATTTGGCAGAACCTGTGTGTGACAACAAGTGGGGAGTGTCGCAAAGAGAGAAGCTTGGTGTTCAGGGTTTGTGTTGGGATTCCACCATGTAGGCATGAGTTACTGCCCAAGAGGCCGACCTCAGTACCCTATCTCTCTGGAGGTCTACAGATGCCATGAGGCCCGACTTTCTCACTTCTAAATCACTCTGCTGGTCCCCTGGCATGGATGCCCCCTCCCTAAATCATATTATTAGACTATCCTGACCCAAGGTCCACAGAGAGAAAAAGACACTCCTCTCTTGCATTCTCACATGGAGGTTTAGAGGTTACTTTCCAAAAGTCAAGAGAAAAGGTCAAGCCTATTTTCAGTCAAAGTTCAATTCTTTACTGTAGAAGAGAAGAAATGGATAAGAGGGGAACAAATGGTTCCTTTTCAGCACTGTGAAATTCGTACATTTTGTGTCAAAATAAAGTTATTAAGTAAGATTTGTATAAACATATCCATGGTTCACGCACAAGAAGACTGGACTGAAAATACAAATTTTGGAGCCAATATATATCTATAGATCTATCTATCTATCTACATAGATAGATAGATAGACAGATAGATAGATAGCATTAAATGCCATGGGGTGGAATAAGATGAATTAAAAAAAAAAGTTTAGACAGAGAAAAGAAGAGGAACAGGACTGAGCCTTGAGACAGAGCCATACCTATAAGGTCAGGAAAAGGAGAAAGACCTGTTGAAAAATTAAAAATAAATTACCAAAAGTGATTCAGCAAAAAAAACTGAGGAAAAAAATGAAGAAAGTATATTTTTAAAAATGAGATTTATGAAGAAAAATGTCCTCAGATTTTGGAAATTCATACTTAAGTACTGTAAATAAAGTATCACAATATCTGTGGCTTTCAAATTATTCCGCAAAATTTTAAAGGTAAATACATATTGTGTTTGTTGTTGTTCTTTTTAGGTATACATGACAGTACAGTGTATTTCAACCTATTTTACATCATGGAGTACAACTTGTTCTAATTAGGATCCCATTCTTGTGGTTGTATATGATGTGGAGTTATACTGGTTGAGTATTCATATATAAGAGTAGGTAAGTTATTTCAGATTCATTCTATTATTTTTCCTATTCCCAACCCTCCTCCCTTCCCTTCATTCCCCTTTATCTAATCCAATGAATTCTTAAACTTCTCCTCCCTATCATCCCTTGTTGTGGATTAGCATCCACATATCAAAGAGAACATTTGGCCTTTGGTTTGGGGGTACTGGCTTATTTTACTTAGCATGATATTCTCTAGTTCCATCCATTTATCTGCAAACACCATAATTTCATTCTTCTTCAAGGCTGAATAATATTCCATTGTATATTTGCACCACATTTTCTTTATCCATTCATCTATTGAAGAGCATCTAGGTTGGTTCTGCAATTTAGCTACTGTGAAAAGAACTGCTATAAACATTGATGTGGCTGTATCACTATAGCATGCTGATTTTAAGTCCTTTGGGTATAAACCAAAAAGTGGGATAACTCAGTCAAATGGTGGTTCCACTCCAAGTTTTCTAATGAATCTCCATGTTGCTCTCCACAGTGGCTGCACCAATGTGCAGTCCCACTGGCAATGTATAAATGAAACTCTTTCCCCACATCCTTGCCAACATTTATTGTTACCTGTATTTTGATAGTTGCCACTCTAACTAGAGTGAAATGAAATCTCAGTGTAATTTTAATTTGCATTTCTCTAATTGCTAGTGATGTTGAACCTTTTTTCCATATGTTTTACCATGTTTCTTTTGGGAAGAGCTTATTCAGTTCCTTTTAAGTTTTAAATTGCTTTTAACTAACATAATGATTGCACATATTTATGGGGTACAATGTGATATATGAGGGGCATATGTGTGTTATAGTAATCAAATTTGAATGGTTAGCATATACATTATCTCATTTATCAATTTTTCTTTGTGGTGAGGACATTTGATATACTGTCTTCCAATTATTTCATTTATGCAATATAACATTTAAAAAACAATCTGAAAATTCAATCACAAAGACCCCAAATATCCAAAGCAATCTTGAGCCAAAAGAACAAAACTGAAGGCATCACATGAGCTTATTTCAAAATATACTACAAAGCCATAGTAATCAGAACAGCATGGTAGTGGCATACTAATAGATAAGAAGACCAATGGCACAGAATAGAGAACACAGAAGTAAACCCATGCATCTAAAGACAATTAGTTTTTAAAGGCATCAAGAACGCATACACGGAAAAACATAACATCTTCAATAAATGGTACTGGAGAAACTAGATAGCTACATGCAGAAGGATGAAACAAGATATCTATCTCTCACCATACAAAAATCTACTCAAAGTGGATTAAATACTTAAATCTAAGACCTGAAACTATCAAACTACTAGGATAAAAAAGAAGGAGGGGGCTGGGGTTGTGGATCAGTGGTAGAGCACTTGCCTAGCACATGTGAGACACTGGGTTCAAACCTCAGCACCACACAAAAAAATAAATTAAATAAAGGTATTGTGTCCATCTACAACTAAAAAAAAAAAATAGGGAAAGCTGAATGCCACTGGTATGAGCAGAGATTTTGGTTTCATTTCCTCATTTTTTATTGGTGCATTATAGGTGTACATATTGATGGGATTGGTTGTCACATATTCATGCATGTATAAAATATAACAGTATAGTTTGGCCAATATCACTTCCCAGCATTTCTCCCCTCATTCCAAGCAGGGATTTTTTGGCATAAATTTATTTCTATAAACATAAAAGAAATACAGCACATATGTTGGAAATTATTGAATCTAGGTACAAAATGTATGAGGACTTCATTGTAGTAGTCCTTCAACTTCTTGCATGTTTGAGTTTTTTTTTTAATACCTGGGATTGGACCCAGGAGTGCTAAACCACTTAGCCACATCCCCAACCCTTTTTTATATATTTTTTTTAAATTTAGAATCAGGGTCTTGCAGAATTGCTTAGGGCCTCGCTAAATTGCTGAAGCTGGCTTTGAACTCACAATCCTCCTGCCTCAGCCTCCCAAGCTGCCAGGATTACAGGTGTGCACCACCACACCCGGCCATATTTGAATTTTTTTTATAATAAAAGATTAGGCCTTAGAAAGGAGGGGGCTAATGACCAGTACCTACATGTTCCTGAGAAATTCAGAAGGTGGGACAGACAGAAGACTCTAGAATTTGGAATTTAGAATTTGATAAAGATAGGAGATAAAAATCCCCATTTGGGGGACTTAAAGAGAGAATGGGAAAAGGAGAAAGGTGTGAGGAGTTTTTTGTTGTTGTTTTCTTTTTTGTTTTTGTGTTTTTCTGAGGGAGAGAAAAGAAGTTAGACAAGGGCCTTAAGACAGTTGTAAAAATTGGGTGGGCATAGAAGAATTCAAGTTTTCAAATGGATCTGGAGTTTGAGTTATGTTTGCAAGGATTAAGAGTTTTGTTTTGTTTTGTTTTGTTTTGTTTGTTTGTTTGATCAGAGTTAAGAAGAATTCCAGGCAGGAAAAGCAACATATGCAGAGGCATGGATGCAGGTGCTAGATGTGGTGTGAATATCTATAATATGATTACCAGTGAAGGTGGAGAGGTGAGTAGAGGACACACACACACACACACACACACACACACACACACACCCCAAAATATCAGAGCTCCTCAAAGACAGGTCTGAAGGTCCCTAACTTGAGAATCCCCTGGGGACACTGGTTAAATGCAGATTTGCAGGTTCTGCCCAAAACCTACTGAATGAGAATCCCTGGGTTGGGCTGCAGCTCAGAGGTGGAAAAGGAGAACTCACACAGAGCACCAGGGTTGCACATCTCCTCCGTCCCGCCCAGAGTCCCTGCTCCTTTCTTCTGCGCCACCTCTTTGGGTAGTCCTCTTCTTTCTCTCCCACAGTCTTTCCAGCTTCTTCACATCTTCCCTCCCTAGAACTCTGGTTTGTTTGTGGCTTTGTCTTGTGTGACAGTGACTCCACCGAGACTTCTCAGCACAAACCATGACTATAAACTGACAGAGCAACCCAGGTGTCTCCATCCTTCTATTCCCATGACACAGAGATAATCAGATGGGGGCAGAAGGAAGAGAAGAGACAATTGTCACACAGAAGAGGCCATGAATCCACTCCAGTGAGTAGGGGCATGTCACACATACTTAGGAGCAGAGTCTCCAGAGCAGTGCTACTAAAAATGCCAGTCTACCAGGGGGAAAGAAGCCTGTGCCATGCACTGCTTCCTAACCCAGGGAAGTCTTGTTACACACAGAAAGTCAGCCCAAGCACAGAGTGCTCGTGGCACAGTTCATACAGAGTCTGCCAAGTTCCTTAACTGACTGAGGACCGGTGCAAAAAGCTTCAAGGCCTGTCACCGTTCTTGGGCCACACTTTAAGGAGCACTGCTTGCTCTAAGAAAGAGCTGTAGATAAAATGGGGATATAAAATACATGAAATACAATACATACTGAAATCCCTGATCCAAAACACCCAAAACAGATCATTTTGAAAATTCAAAAGAAAAGCATTCTGAGAAATATACAAAAGCATAAGACAGAAGCAGTAGGCCATATTTCTGAAGATAGTGAGAAATTATCTTATGGTTTAATTTGCCACTGAAAACAACTCCGACTACTGCCAGGCAAGATGCCTATTTTTATAAAGAAGGGAGTATGAACCCCAAGAGTACTGCCAGTGCTTTATGGCTTACTTTTATTCCTCTCCATCAGGTGCAGTCACCAGAGTGACCTGGGAAGCATAAAAGTCAGAGAACATTTTTTTAAACTCTCTTTAAGGCTGTTAGGAGGTATAAAATACACACCTTGAGCAAAATAAATGTATGCACTGCAGGAAAGGAATAAATCACTTGTAGTTTTATTGTTGTCAGTCATTGGTTCTTGAAGGGCAAACTGTACTTGATTCTTGACTTGTTCTTTGCCTCACTGATCAGCAACTTTTCTTAGAAGTTACAAAGTTTCCAGCACTGATAACTCTGGGATTTTTAGGGGGCAAAAGTCCCCAAATATTTTTTAAAATATTGTTTCATAGACATAATGGCATGCAATTAAATTCTGCACACCTCAATTGAATACCTACTATGTACCAGTAACTGTTTCCTCTGGATTCTGGAAGGAACACAAAGAAATAAAATGCCATCAAGGAGCTGATAGAATCCCTTAGGGGAGACTAGTGTGTGTGTGTGTGTGTGTGTGTGTGTGTGTGTGTGCGTGTGCGTGCACATAAGTGGAGATTAGGGTAGACTGCAATTAGTGCTATAATTGGGCAAGAAAAAGGATGATTAATTCAGACTATGGGAATATTGGAAGACTTAACAGCAGAATTGGTCCTTAAAGGATAAGTAGTATTTCAAGAGGCAAGGTAAGAGGGAAATAAAGAATCCCAGGCAGAAGAAATAATTGAACTAAATCTTGAAAGAAGGTGATCCTTTTAGGAAACTTCAAGTAGTCTGCTAACTAGTTCATCAGCTCTGTTGTGGGAAGGGTGGACAGAGTGGGTGGGAGATGCAGGCTTACAAATGCAAGCACACGTGTGGAATTACAAGACATACTGGGTCACTAGATCACAGAGGATGTAAAGAAGAGGGGTGGGCTTCATGCTGGGATGTAGACAGAACCACATTATGAAAGACTTTGAACGTCATGCTGAGGAATTTAGAGCATGGAAGGATGAGTAGAAGAGAGCCAGAGATATAAAGGACAAAATTAGTCCTGAAACAGTGTTCAGATCAGGAGCAGTCTGAACTTGGCTGATCGAGGAGCCGCAGAGTGGACTGATGGATAAAAGGTGCTCTGTGTTTCTCTTCTTAAAAGTGGGAGGCTGTGGCACAGAGCCATCTTTTACAGAGACCACGCCTGAGCTTGCAGCTTTGTGGAATAAGTTCCGACATTTTCCCTTCCCTTGGAGATTTCCACAAACATGGCCGTGCTGTCCCGGGAATTACACTTTTGGCACAGTGTGGTTCCAGCAAAACACTGAAGCAATCTTTCTGAACAATACATACAGTGAGATTGCTGACAGCCCAAGGCCACCAAGAGCACCGAGGAGCAAAGCCCAGGCACCTCAGGACCAGGAGTCCTCTACTGCCTGAGTGCACAGCACTTCTCCCCACACGTCGAAGGGTCCACAGAGCTGTGGCTCATGACAACGAGGGTCTGGCTGCCAGGACAGAGACATAGTGGCAATCTCAGAGGGTCGCGGCCTGCTGTGGAGCCCCTGGCGCCACCTCAGCCATGCCAGAGTGCAGGAAGAGGACCTTGTGAATGGGCTCTGGAGCTGGAGGGCAAATTGAAATTTTGGAGAATCAAATGAAAATGAAAATGCAGCACACCAGCCTGCTCGGGACCCAGACTCACAGTAGGCCCCAGGCCAACTCTCCACTAGCAGGCAGACACCCCCTGGAGCCCAGCCTCTGGCAGATGACTGCCTCTTCTGACCAGCAGACTACCACCCAGACCCAGCCCAGATCCTCCCACTTCAGTATGCAGAGAACCCAGGCTCACAGTAGGCCCCAGTCCACGCCTTTACCAGTGGGCAGACACCCGCCAGAGCCCAGCTTCCTGCACAGGACCACCCCTTCTGACCAGCACACTACCAGCCCAGGCCAGATGTGCCCACACAAGTTTGTGCAAGACCCAGGTCCAGGGTAGGTCCAAGTTCCCCACAAACACACCTCGGAGCCTAAGCTCAACCCACTTCCATCTTGGGACAGTCAGTCATCACCATAGTCTGCCCCACGCAGCATCCCCTAACTTTTTGACAACAGACAGGGCCTAGAAGCAGCTGCATCTCAGAGCAGGCTTCCCAAAGGGACTGTGAGGCCCACTCTTCCAGCCCTGTCTCTGTAAGACATTGCTTCCATCTTGAGAAACCTCAACTATTATCTCAAGATACTTCAACTATTGCCACCACCACCTTTAGATGCAGTAGCATACATTCAGGGACACTAGCAGGCCTGGAAGAATACAATAAGACAAATTAAAAAAAATAGAAAGCATAACCAACAGACTAGATCACTTGGAAGAAAAAATGTCAGATACTGAAGACAAAGAAAAAAAATGTCAGATATGAAGACAAAGAATACAGTCTGGAAAATAAAGTTGATCACACAGTGAATAAAGTAAGAAACCATGAACAGATCACCCAAGAATTATGAGGCAGCATCAAAACAAAAACAAACAAACAACAAGTAAAAAACTAAGAGTTATTGGGAGAGAGGAAGGCACAGAGTTTTAAAACAAAGGAATGTACAATCTCTTCAACAAGATAATATCAGAAAATTTCCCAAGCATGAAGTACAAATTAGAAAATCAAATACAAGAGGCTTACATGACACCAAATGTACAAAATTGCAACAGATCTACACCAAGGCACATTATAATGAAAATGTCTAGCACACAGAATAGGGATAGAATCTTAAAAGCCGCAAGAGAGAGGAATCAGATCACATATGGGGAAGACCAATTCTTATCTCAGCGGATTTTTCAACCCAGACCCTCAAAGCCAGGAGATTGTGGAACAACATATACCAAGCTCTGAAAGAAAATGGATTCTTGCCAACCAAGAATCTTATATCCAGCAAAACTAATCTTTAGATTTGATGATGAGATAAAAACTTTCCATGGTAAACAAAAGTTAAAAGAATTTACAACTAGAAAGCCTGCACTACAGAACATCCTCAGCAAAATATTCCAAGAGAGGAAATGAAAACAATGATGAAAATCAGCAGAGGGAGGGATTGCACTAAAGGATAAACTAATCAGAGGAGAAAGCAAGTCACAATAAATACCAAAAATAAACAAAAACGGCTGGGAATACAAATCATGGCTCCATAATAATCCTGAATGTAAATGACCTAAACTCACCAATAAAAAAACATAGACTAGCACATTAGATTAAAAAAAAAAAGACCCAACAATATGCTACGTCCAAGAGACTCGTCTCATAGAAAAATGAATCCAAAGATTGAAGGTGAAAGGTTGGGAAAAATCATACCACTCACATGGACATTGGAAGCAAGCAGGGATTTTCATCCTCATATCAAATACAGTAGACTTTAAGCTAAAGTTAATCAAAGGGGATAAAGAAGGACACTACATACTGCTCAAGGGAACTATACACCAACAAGACTTAACAATTATAAATATATATTCCCCAAACCATGAAGTGTCTACGTTCATCAAACAAACTCTTCTCAAGTTCAAGATTCTAATAGACCACAAAACAATAATTCTGGGTGACTTTAACACACCTCTTTCATCACTATATAGATATTGCAAACCAAAGTGGACAGAAGAAACTATAGAACTCAGTAATATAATCAATAACTTAGACTTAATTGACATATATACAATATTTTATCCTTCAATGAGAGAAAACACTTTCTTCTCATCAGCACATGGATCCTTCTCTAAAATAGACCACATATTATGCCACAAAGCTACTCTTACAAATATAAAAAGGTAGAGATACTACCCTACATTCTATCAGATCACAATGGAATGAAATTAAAAATCAGTGATAAAATAAGGAATAAAAGCTACTCCAACACCTGGAGACTAAATAATATTCTACTGAATGAACAATGGGTTGCAGCAGACATCAAAGAAGAGATTAAAAAATTATTAGAGGTGAATGAAAACACAGATACAACCTATCAAAATTTCTGGGACACTATGAAAGCATGGAGTACATTCCTTAAAAGAAGAAAAGGTCAACAAATAAATAACCTAACATTATATCTCAAAGCACTTAGAAAAAGAAGAACAAATCAACACCAAAAGCAGCAGAAGACAGGAAATAATTAAAATCAGAGCTGAAATCAATGAAATTGAAACAAAAGAAACAATTGAAAATATTGAGAAAACAAAAAGTGGGTTCTTTGAAAAAAATAAATAAAATTGACACACCCTTAGACATGCTAAAAAAGGGAAGGAGAGAGAAAAGTCAAATTAATAGCATATGTGATGAAAAAGGAAATATCACAACAGACACTACAGAAATACAGAGGATAATTAGAAATTATTTTGAAAACTTGTACTCCAATTAAAAAAAGAAAATATTGAAGGCATCCACAAATTTCTAGAGTCATACAATTTGCCCAAATTGAATCATAATGATGTACACAATTTAAACAGATCAATTTCAAGCGACGAAATAGAAGACGCCATCAGAAGTCTACCAACCAAGAAAAGCCCAGGACCAGATAGATACACAGCCGAGTTCTACAAGACTTTTAAAGAAGAACTAATACTGATACTCTTCAATTTATTCAGGAAATAGAAAAAGAAAGAGGAATTCCAAACTCACTCTATGAGGCCATAATCACCCTGATTCCAAAACCAGGCAAAGACACATCAAAGAAAGAAAACCTCAGACCAATATCTCTAATGAACATAGATGCAAAAATTCTCAATAAAATTCTGGCAAGTTGAATACAAAAACATATCAAAAAGATCATGCACCATGATCAAGTGGGGTTCATCCCAGGAATGCAAGGTTGGTTCAACATACAGAAATCAATAAATATAATTCATCACATCAATAGACTTAAAGATAAGATTATATGATCATCTTAATAGATGCAGAAAAAGCATTTGACAAAATACAGCACCCCTTCATGTTCAAAACACTAGAAAAATTAGGGACAAAGGAACATATCTCAATATCTTAAAGGCTATCTATGCTAAGCCCCAGGCCAATATCATTCTAAATGGAGAAAAATTGAAGGCATTCCCTCTAAAAATTAGAATAAGCAGGGATGCCCTCTTTCACCACTTCTATTTACATAGTTCTTGAAACACTGTCCAGAGCACTTAGACAGATGAAAGAAATTAAATAGATACACATAGGAAAAGAAGAACTCAAATTGGCACTACTTGCTGATGACATTATTCTCTACCTAGAAGACCCTAAAAGTTCCACCAGAAAACTTCTTGAACTAGTAAATGAATTCAGCAAAATAGCAGGATATAAAATCAACACCCATAAATCAAAGGCATTTCTGTATATCAGTGGCAACTCCTCAGAAAGGGAAATGAGGAAAACTACCCCATTTATAATAGCCTCAAAAAAAAAAAAACCAATACTTGGGAATCAACTTAACAAAAGAAGTAAAGGGTCTATATAATGAAAATTACAGAACCCTAAAGAAAGAAATAAAACAAGATCTTAGAAGATAGAAAGATCTAACTTGCTCTTGGATAGGCAGAATTAATATTATCAAAATGACCATACTACCAAAAGCACTACACAGATTTAATGCAATTCAGATCAAAATTTCAATGACATTTCTCACAGAAATAGAAAAAGCAATCATAAAATTCATCTGGAAAAATAAGAGACCCAGAGTAGCTAAAGCAATTCTTGGCAGGAAGAGTGAAGCAGGTGGCATCACTATACCAGACCTTAAACTATACCACAGAGCAATAGTAACAAAAACAGCATGGTATTGTCACCAAAACAGACTGGTAGACCAGTGGTACAGAATAGAGGACACAGAGACTAACCCACAAAATTACAATTATCTTATATTAGACAAAGGTGCAAGAACATGCATTGGAGAAAGATAGCCTCTTCAACAAATGGTGCTGAGAAAACTAAAAATCCATATGCAACAAAGTGAAATTAAACCCCTACTCTCATTATGCACAACACTTAACTCAAAATGGATAAAGGGCCTAGGAATTCAACCAGATACCCTGCATCTAATAGAAGGAAAAGTTGGCCCTAATCTCCATCATTTGGGATTAGGCCCCAATAAGACTTCTTAATAAGACTCCTTTGGCACAAGAATCAAAATCAAGAATAAATAAATGGGATGGACTCAAACTAAAAAGTTTATTTTCAGCAAAAGAAACAATCTGTGAGGTGAATAGAGAGCCTACATCTTGGGAGCAAATCTTTACCCCTCACACATCAGATAGAGCACTAATCTCTAGGTTATATAAAGAACTCAAAAAGCTAAGCATCCAAACACCAAATAATCCAATCAACAAATGAACCAAGGAATTGAACAGACACTTCTCAGAAGAGGATATACAATCAATCAACAAATACATGAAAAAAATGTTCAACATCTCTAGCAATTAGAGAAATGCAAATCAAAACTAAGATTTCATCTCACTCCACTCAGAATAGCAGATATTATAAATACAAACAACAATAAGTGTTGGCGAGGATCTGGGGAAAAAGGTACACTCACACACTGCTGGGGGGACAGCAAATTGGTGCAGCTGATATGGAAAGCAATATGGAGATTTCTTGGAAAATTGGGAATGGAGCCACCATTTGACCCAGCTCTTCCTCTCCTTGGTCTATACCCAAAGGACTTAAAAAATAGCATACTTCAGGGACACAGCCACATCAATGTTCAGAGCAGCACAATTTACAATAGCTAAACTGTGGAACCAACCTAGATGCCGTTCAATAGATGAATGGATAAAAAAAATGTGTATATATACACAATGGAACACTACTCAGCAATAAAAGAGAATAAAATCATGGCATTTGCAGGAAAATGGATGGAGTTAGAGAAGATAATGCTAAGTGAAGTTAGCCAGTCCCAAAAAACCAAATGCAGAATGTTTCCTCTGTTATAAGGAGGCTGATACCTAGTGGGGCGGGGAGGGGTATGATGGGAGGGATAGATGAACTCTAGATAGGGCAAAGGGGCAGGATGGGAAAGGAGGGGGCATGGGGTTAGAAATGATGCTGGAATGTGATGGACAGTATTATCCAAAGTATGTGTATGAAGATAGGAATCAGTGTGAATATATTTTGTATACAACCAGAGATATGAAAAATTGTGTTCTATATGTGTAATAAAAATTGTAATGCATTCTGATGTTATATATAAATTTTAAAAAGAGAAAATGTAGATGCAACATACCAGAATCTGTGGAATAGGAAGAAGGCAGTTCTGAGAGGAATGTTTAAAGCTATGAATGCCTACATTAAAAAAAAACAGAGATCTCAAATGTGTAACCTAATGATGCAGCTGAAAGTCTTAGAAAAACAAAAACAAGTGAAACATAAGACCAGTAAAGGGAACAAATAATAAAGATCAGAGGTGAAATTAACATAATAATGACTAAAAGAACAATACAAAGACTTGTTTCTTTCAAAAGACAAGCAATATTGATAAACACTTAGCAAAGCTAACCCAAAGAAAGAGTCGGAAAACCCCAATTACTAAAATCAGAGACAAATAGGGGATATTATTCCACATTCCACTGAAATCCAGAAAATCACAGGGACTATTTTGACAATTTATATCTTAATAAATTAGAAATTCTAGGCAAAATGGATTAATTTCTAGACATGGATTATCTACCAAAATTAAATAAACAAAATATAAAAATTCTAAACACATCAACAAGAAGTGATGAGACTGAAGCAATAATAAAAAGTCTTTCAACAAAGAAAATTCCAGGATCAGAGGATTCACTGATAAATTTGATCAGAATTCACTTTTAAATAAGAACTAAGTCCATGCTCCTCAAACTATTCCATGAAATAGAAAAGAAAAGGATGTTTCCAATACCATTATTTGAGTCCAGTAGCAGCATCCTAATCCCAAAACCTGATAAGAAAATAACAACCACAACAAAGGATGTAAAGAAGGAAGGAAGGAAGGGAGAGAGGGAGGGAGGGAGGAAGGAAAATCATAGACTGAAATCCTTGATGAACATACACACACACAAAAAAGAACTCAATAAAATAGTTACAAACAATGTTCAACAGTACATTAAAAAGATCATAAATCATGATCAAGTTGGTTTCATTCCAGGGAGGCAAGCATAATTCAACAAAATGTAAATCAATGATCATAATAATATATCACATAAATAGAATCAAGTATAAATTTCTCATGATCATCTTAATAGATGCAGGAAAAAAAAAAAAAAACATGTCCTGATGGTTCTATTACTCTAGAGGACCCGAATACAAATGGTTTAACAAATGGTTCTGGGAAAACTGGATATCCTTATATACAGGGTTGAAACTAGATCATTACCTCTCAACCTGCCCAAAAAATGAATTAAAAATGGGTCAAAGCCCTAAATGTAGGACCTGAAAAAAGAAACTGCTAGAAGAAAACACAAGGGGAACGACTTCAAGATATAGGCACAAGCAACTTCCTGAACAGGACACTTAGAGTTCAGGAAATAATAGCAAGAATCAACAAATGGGGAGGCATCAAATTACAAAGCTTCTAAACAGCAAAACAAACAATTAACAGAGTGTAGACACAGCCTACAGAATGGGAGAAAATCTTTGCCAGCTACTCTTCTGATATGGGATTAATATCCAGAAAAAACTAAAAAAAAAAATTAACACCAAAAAATCAGTACTTAACACCCAACCAATAAATAAATGGGCAAATAAACTGAACTAACACTTCTCAAAAGAAGAAGTACAAAAAAGAAGTCAATAATTATATGAAAAAAAAATGTTCAACATCTTTACCAACATAGAAATGCAAATCAAAACTATATTGAAATTCCATCTCATCCTAGTTAGAATGGCTATCAAGAATACAAATAACATCCAGGTGTGGTGGAGCACACCTGTAATTCCTGCAGCTTGGGAGGCTGAGACAGGAGAATTTCGAGTTCAAATTCAGCCTCAGCAACTTGAGGTGATAAGCAACTCAGTAAAACCCTATCCTTATATGCTATAGGTAGGATGTAAATTGTTACAGCTATTATGGAAATCATTATGGAGCTTCCTCCAAAAACTAAAAGTAGAACAACAATATAATTCAGCTATACTACTCCTTGGTATACATCTGAAAGAATTAAAGTCATCATACTACAGACATACCTGCATATCAATGTTTACAGTAGCACAATTCTCAAGAGCCAAGTTATGAAATCAGCCTTGGTGTCCATCAACAGATGAATGGATAAATAAAATTCAGTAATAAATACACAATGAAGTTTTATGTGATCATAAACAAAACACATATCATTTACAGGAAAATGAATGGAACTAGAGATCATTATGCTAAGCAAAATTAGCCAGATTCAGAAAGACAAGTATTACATGCTTTCTCTCATATATGCAATGTAGAAGATAAATAAAAAGATGACATGAATGTAGAAGGCAGACTATTAGTGAATAGATGGGGAGGGGGGGAGAGGGAAAGATGGGTGATAGAAATGACCAAAAGTTATTATATATAACATATATATATATATATATGTGTGTGTGTGTGTGTGTGTGTGTGTGTTATATTATATAATATATATATCACAATGAAACTCATTATTCTGTATAATTAGTAAAATTATTTTAAATTTCCCTAAAATTGAAAGAAAAAAATTTACAGCATTGGAAAACAGACTTGGTGGTAGATTGTAATATTGTTTGAAATTATCCGTTCCCTTCTTCTCCTGTAGAATTTTTCCCTATGTCATTGCCTTTGGCCTCCAGCATGTGAGTTGCATCAGCGAATGAAGCAGACTGTGAGAGCCACATCCACAGCCCCCTGACCAGGAAAGTTTTAGAGGTGACGAAGATGTCCGCCACACTGTAAACACCTCTCCATAGCGAGGTCAGCACCATGAGGCTGAGTCTCAGAGTGCACAGAATCGTGGCATAGACCTGGATCTCTACAACCACAGACTGCATACAAGCCACAGGAGCCGACTGGCAGTCACCAATATAGTTAAGGGGGGAAAAAACACACAGAAACAAACATCAACTGTTGTGATCCACCCTGAGATTTCAAGATTTTTGTTACATAGCTTAAGGTAGTGAAAGCTAAATAATTCACACTTTTAAAAATATAAAACTAAGATCTTTTTATTTAAATCCTGAAATTTTAAAGATAAATTACCTATAAGCACAACCCAAAAGAAAACCACAGATAGCATGATGGCAATTGCCATCTACGTAATTGTTGTACTGAATATTTTCACAAATTAAGAATCATTTGGACGCAGTAGGGCAAGACTGCAATCCCAGTGACCCTGGAGGAAGATCACAAGTTTGAAGCTAGTCTGGGCAATTTATCAAGGTCCTAGCTCAAATTTTTTTTTTTTAAAGGGCTTGGGATGCAGCTCAGTTAGTAGAGCATCCCTTCCAACACCCAGTATCACAAAAATAAAAATAACAATACAAAAGAATTCTACTTACCTCCTATCATATACAAAAATTAATTCAAAATGTATTAAAAACCTAAATGTAAAAGCTAAAACTGTGGAAAAGGAATTACTAGTCCTGATCCAGTGATTTCACATCTAGATACATACTCAAGAGAATTGTAAACTGGGACTAAAACAGATATTTCTATTCACACAATGTTCATGACACATTATTCACAATCATCAAAAGGTGAAAGCAACTGAAATATCAATTGATATATAAATATATAAAGTATAATCTATACATACTACAGAATATCATCAGGCTCTAAATAGAAATGAGATTTTGATACAGGCTACCACACAGGTGAACCCTGAAAATATTGTGCTAAATGACACAAAAGGACAAACATTCCATATTCAAGGGACCTGGAGTAGTAAAATTCACAGAAAAGTAGAAGTAGCAGCCAGAGGCTGAGAGGAAGGAAAAATGGGAAGCTGTTGTTTTATGGATTCAGATTTTGAGTGGAGAAAGATGGAGAAAGTTCTGGAGATGGATGGTGGTGATAGTTGCACAAAATTGTGAATATACTTCATGCCACTGAACTGCACACGTAAAAAGCACTAAAATGATAAATGTTATGTTATATACATTTACCATCACAAAAAGGTCATCTAAAACATACTTATATTTTATTCTAGTTTTAAAGCTTATATTTCTTATATAGCTTAGATAATAAAAATAGTGTTATCTTAAAAATAATCAAAAGGTAAATCCTTACAAATTTTTTTCTATACATGCAATTATTTTATAAATGAGTTATATTTAACATACTATTTATATGCACTTATCATTTTCATATTGTTACCAGTTAACTAACAAATTAATAAACATTTTTTATTCACCTCAATATTTTTCTACACCATCTTTTGTTTTATTTTAACTTCTAACATACTATATATTGAATGCTTAACTCTCTCCTTCACTTCCACAAAACCTTCCCCTCAAAAACCAGGAAATTTCCAAGAAGCAAATTTAAAAAAAATCACCTACAACTTCACCATAGAATTTATCATAATTTGTAATTAAATACTTTCTGATGGGATTACTCCTTTGTTTTCTTCCCACTGGACTACAAATGCCATAAGTACAGAGATAAAGCTTGTCTTTACCCCAGCACCTACATGAGTGATCCTGGACAGAAGATAAAGATGGCCAAGAGTCGTCATGAACATACGGGACACAGTGAGAAAGAATAAGAACTAGCCGTCTACAAGAAGGTAGATGGAGTATCACATCAAAAATCCATGAAATAGTAGGGAGGGTCGTACCTTACCAGAACATGAGGCGGCCAGCTATTTCAGAAAGTTTTGTTAAGTATAATAGTAAATTATGGTGAAGTTCTAGAATTGAATAGAGAAATTTCCCCCATTAAAAAAAAAGTAAAAGATGATGTTGGATCAATTGCCTAGTCATATGGAAAAGAACAAAGCATGAATTTTGACCATACCTGGTACTGTACATATACATTAATTTCAGTGAGCCATTTATCTAAATAGGACAAATAAAATAATGAGGATTTTAGATGCAAGCTGGGGGAAATATCTTCATGATATGAGGCAGGCAAAGATTTCTTAAACAGGACACAAATAGTACTTAAATAAAAGATCACAAAATTGGGCGGCACTAAAATAAGACAACATCAAAAGAGTGAAAAAGGAAGTCAACAGGACGGGAAAAGACAGGTATGACCTAGAGCTCCTATTTGGGATACGTAAAGAAGGCAGATGCACTAGGAGCTAAGTAGTCAAAACCTTGGAACTTACCCTCCAGCCAGTAATACTGAATTTGCTGCTCTAGTGTTGATTCTCTGGTCTGCTCACTTTGTAAAAAATAATGGAGCTATACACTTGGGATTGGTATGTATGTGTATGCACGTGTGTGTATACTTATATTTATGTGTGTATCATCTATATATGTGGCATAAATTGTACTATAGTGCAAATATACATGCAGATACATATAATAGTGCAAACATGCATTAAAATAATAATAATACCCAATTCTTCTGTTTAGATTAAAAGTTTTCATCAGTAACTACTCAATTAAAAGGGGCAAAATCCTTCAATAAAAATTTTCTCCTTGGAATTTTTTGGGGTACAGCATGCTCAGTGACAAACTATTATAAATTTCTGCAAAACTTCATAACTGGTAACATAATATTGGCTGCCAGAAATTTTGATATCTTACCCAGATGATTTTAATGAACATAATTTTAGATATATATATCAATCTTACAAATCTTATTATATTATGATCAAGACTAACCCCGAACAGTTCTCCAGTCAGATATTAACAAATATGAAAGATAAATTCCCTCTTCATTTGCCTCATTCTTCTATTAAGTGCCATAGAAATCATATTTCAATCAATACATCTGATCTTTTAAAATTAAATTATCTTCTTTTAGAGAGCCATATAAAAGATGTTTTGAATAGATGAAGCATTTCGTTTATTTTACATTTTTGTGATAAATTCTATTGAAATGCAATTCCTTCACCAACTAAATTACATTACTAGCTCTTGCTAGTTATTATTCTTTAAAAAAAAAGCAAAACTAAAATTCAAAGTAACATTCCAAGATTTAATGACTTAAAAGTTTAAAAGTTAAATTTTTTTTTCATAAAATAAAAAAAAAGTTTTAGTATATGAAAGATGTTGTAAATTAATTCTTATGATATTTTACTAATTAATTAGTGTTTTCACTCACATCACGGGAAGTATAATGTGGGGAAGAATCAAAAAAACGATTCTTTCTTTTTTTTTTTCCAAACTATATTTGCCCATCTGTACTAACTCTGTTCTCAAAGTTGGAGACCTGGATGTAACCAAAGACAAGGTCCATTTTCAAAAGTTTTACCTTGTGTAGGAGAGAAATCATCGAGAAACAGAGAAAGAAGGAAACCCAATATGTGAAAGAGGCTTAGGATGTGTCAGAAGAGGAGCCACCAAGACCTGAATCATAGAAGAGTGGACGGATGTTCTATATCCGAGAAGACAAATCATCACAAATTGGGTGACTTAAACAGCAAAAATTAATTGTCTCACGTCAAGGTAGGCACCTGGGAGGAAGTCACTGGCGGGTTTGGTTTCTTCTGGGGGCTGAAAGAGAGACCTGTTCCGGGCCTCTCCCCTGTGCTCTGGTGGTTTTCTGGAATCTTCCGTGTTCCTTGGTGTGGAGAAGCATCACTTCATCTTGCCTACAGCACCTTATGATGTTCTGTGTTCAGATTTTCCCTGCTGAAACCTTGATCTTGGATTTCTACTCAAGAACTGTGAGACAAACAAACTTGCGTCACCCAGTTTGTGGCTATCATGTGAAACAACAAGAACAACAACAATGTTTAACAATGATTTAACTTTTTAACTCCCATTTTAGGTATCTCTTAAAAAAGTAAATATATTATAATTTCAGAAATTTCTACACATTAATACCTAGAAGCTATTTCTCTGAAGAGAATAAAACTTTCATTTAAAGAAACAGCTCTGTATCGTGGGTTCTTCAAATAATGATAGACAGCAAGATTGTCAATTTTCAAATTTCATTCAGGTATTTTGATACCCATATAGATACATTCTAATTATAAATTTGATGACTTGGATAAGTTAGTAGAATCATTATATTGCAGGTATTTGTAGCAATTTGGTTACTGAATAAAGTTGTTATTTTTAATCTAAGGCTTTTTATACTAAATTGCCATATCCCACTGATCAAATAAAAGCCATTGTTTACAAAATAGTAGCCAAAGAAGCCACCACTATCAATTGTCAATGCAAAAGCCAAATTCTCTTGTCTCTATAACCCCTGTTATCGCTACAGAAGTTTGATGAAAATAATTAAAAATTTCTTATATGCTGGAGATGATTCCAGCCTCAATTCGAGGTAGAAATGTGATCACCCTTTAGATTGTAACCCAGACATCCACAAATAACAAAGAGATTGCTCTTTCCAAAAAGGTACAAGACACCCTGAAACAGTCGCAGTGGAGATTTCCCTCAGATTGCCCCAAAGGGCTCTTGGAGGCCAACTGAAAACCTGACAACAGGAAAAAAAAAAAATGCCTCAGAGTTTTCCTCTTAAACTGCTAGATCAATACATCTGTCATCCAACTTGTTCTAAAAAATGAAAGCCCATAAATCTTAGGTATCATAATTGCCCTCTTACACCATACCACTGCCCTCAAGTGGCCACTATTCAATTGCTATAAGATTCGAGCATCGATATCCATGAATGGAAGAGATAGATTTCCCCTCATTTCTCTCTTAATTCCTGACTAAAATCCTTTTGTCTTTTCCTGCTTTCTGTGACAACGGCAGTTCAGTGCTTCTGAGATGAGCAGCAGAAGATGGTGCAACAAATTAATACAAATGAAGTCATTCCTGAGTGACTCCATCTGCTTTAGAAATAAGGCTCGGACAATAATGTGGCCAAGATCCAGATAATTAGGCCTGACTCCAAATGAAGGCACACAGGTAACTTATAGCTTCATTAGTTCTCTTCGTGAAGGCAGACATCCAAAAACTAACCTTAATAGAGGCAGCATATGATCTATTGACAATCTGCTGGATATTAAAAAATGAACTTTGTTTTTGCAACGTTGCATGAACAGTAGGCAAATAACATATGTAACTCAAAATACCATGGACCAAGTCCTGGTTGAACATCCTGGATGCCAGTCTTGAGATTTGAAGAACAAAGCCCTTAATTTTTGTTTACAGAATTTAATCAAAAGCATTAATAATCTAGCAACTAAGAAAGGCACATAAGGGGTCTACAAGTGTCTACACTCTGTAATCAACAGGAAGATTATTCGGTAATAACAAACGTTATTCATCTTCATAATGGCTAAATGACAGCCTGTTTAAAAATAACAAATGACTACTCCTCATTGACTATTACAGGGTGAACATGACCTTCATGTATTTTAAGCAACCAAGTCCTCTTTTCAAAGACTTCAGGAGTCCTTTAATTGATAATGCTGAAATGCTTTATCTTTACCAAGGGACACCAAACCTTTTAAGATGCTGTTAAACTGAGACAATTTTATGCAGCCCCCTGAGTTAGAAGGTACCTCTCTAATCTCTGAAGATTTCTCACTGATTTTTTTTTTCATAAACAAGATGTGAGTAAACCACAAGTTTAATTAGTTAACTGTCTATAGAAACTTTATATAAAAATGTTTCTTTTTTGTGTCTTCTGATTTTTCTTTTGTGGATCTGTGGGTTTTCACAGGCCAAAAATAAAAGTAGATCTTAAAAAAAAAACTTTTAAAGATCATCCTGATTTCCTTTGAAGTACAAGCATTGCACGTCTCTCCTTACTGCAGATATCGGGCTTTCACTGAACACTCGAGGGCTCCTAAACAGTCTTGACAGTCAGCAAGCATAACTTAAAAATGTCCCTCATGGTACTTTAAGTTTTCAGCTTGCCACATCTCCCAACCAGCACTTTCAACAACACAACATGACAACTTGCTCAAATGTGACATAGCATTTGTGACACACACAGATCAATCCATTAGGAGGATGGCCTGCTAGACTTCCTGAGACCTCATCAAGCAAGCAGAGCAGCTCTGGCAAAGGCTGCTGTTGTTTCAGCTCCATACACCAGATATCACCGGAACTTCCCACGGCCTTTGGCGTCTCAATCCTTTGCTGGAGCCCTACTAGACTCTCCCAAAGTGAGACTATATTACCATAATGGCTACAAAGGACTTTGTAAATATGATTACATTGAGAATCCCAAACTAGGAAAAGGTTAGAGTGATGCATTTTGAAGGAAGAGGAAGGGACAGCAAGGTTGGGAATGTGGCAGATTCTAGAAACTGGAAAAGGCAAGGAAAAAGATCCTATCCTATAGCCTCCTTTGCCTCCAAAAGGAACACAACCCTCTGACATCTTGATTTTACACCTACTGACACTTTGATTTTGGACTTCTGTCCTCCAGAAATGGAAGGTAATAATTTTTGCTCTTCTAAGGCAGATAATTTTTGATAATTCAGCTACACATGACTTTTGTGTCAGAACTAGCCAATGGCTGGTGTTCCTGATAGGAATGTATTCCTCTTTATGGTAACAAGAAAAATTATGTGTATATATAAATATGTGTGTGTAATTATGCATATAATTTATATATACATATGATATCATGTATATAAAATTATATATATATATATATATATATATATATATATATATATATATATATGGCAGAATTCCAGCAAAGGAGTTCTTTTTAGCTCAAAATTAAACTATTTGCTTCTTTTCTATCTCAGTTATGTCTTTTTGAAACAAAGCCAACAAACTGCCATTTGGATACCTGAAAAGTCACCAAATTTCCCTTTGGATACTGGAACCCCTTGAGCATTTGTTATAAGAAAGAAGTAAGCATTTTTCTCCAAACACAGGCAAGATGCTTTATATTTTAAACCTGCATTCCCTCTTTTGTAAGCTGACAGGGTCAACTAAATATTGTCCAAATTTTGTTCCTAGCTTTGAGATCCTAAATGTGCACTGTGCATCAGAGTCTTCTGCTAATTTCAGCATCGTGTAGAAGTATTTACTTTTACTTCATAAGGAGGTACTCTTTCCTTTATGCTTTATTTGATGATAATCTTGATTATTTCACCTCAGGTCCCACTTCCTCCAAAGGGAATTTTAGCTGCAAATCAGCAAAGGTTATTCATCATCGACCTGCCTTTTCTCCGGGACTGAGTACACACATTGATTTTGTAACATGGTTATCAAATTATCTTCATAAATCAGCTAATAGCCAAACAAACAATGCCTCAGACAAAAGTAAAAGGCAGCCTGGCCTTCCGAGGAAGTCGTGTGCCTGTATGTCCAAAAAGTTACGTGATGCATTCCAACCACTGTAATTCAGGGCATCTCTGAATGTCCTTGTCCCGAACTCTCAGGACAAATTGGGAGTTTATCATCCTCAAGTCTGTGTGGCTTTTCTAAATGAAGTTATCTAAAGTAGCATGCCTGCAGGGAGATGGGGAAGGAGTCGTTTTCTGATGAAGCTTTAGGCACATAGTTTAAGTTAACGAGACATGGCAAGAGCAGGTGGGTAATTCGATGTTCACACACTGTAATGGGCCAAAGGCTAATTACTATTCACTGTAAAATGAACATAAAAGTAGCAATTATGCCTTCATCCTAGTGGATGTGATGTATTAAAAGCTATCAGCTTCACCTTCTGTAATAACAGCTTTTGTCTGTTTGTACCAGGATGTGCGAAAATAAGATGGATATGGAAATGGGAGCTTTGTAACTAGACACTAGACAAACATGAGATTCTCTGTCTCCTCTTCTGTGCTCAAGGCACAAAGGAGAAATGACATCTGGGGCTTAGCATCGTCATAGGTAAATAGGAATTTTTTTTTTCTCCTGACTGTGAAATGCTCCCAAATTAACTGTTCACATAAAGATCTTTCCCTGGCCAACTCCTCGTGTCACCTGTGAGCCACAGATAAATATAGAGTCCACAAGGCAAGAGTTTCAGCTGCTGAGTTCAAGCTGTCGGATTTGAGTAGTGCCAGGTGGCTGAGCTCAAAGTCCATCATCTTCATCTTTGCCTATGGCATCCAGCAGTGTTCATCAATCTTGTCCTATAACTAATGAAAACTTGTGAAAAGTGTGTGTGAGAAATATAAAAAGGGAAGATAATGAGGAAGGCTCAAGAATGATGCCAGTGCAGGAGAACAATTCATGTTAGAAACAAGAGTGAAAATCTTAGGAGTTTTAATAGAGAAGAAAGGCACGGCCTCCCAAGCAGAGAGGAAGAAAGCTGAGCGTGGAATTGGAGGGAATTCTCATTTCCAATTCAGAGAAATGAAAATAACTGTGACCTTCTCTACCAAGATCCTACCACTCACCAACATCTAAGATATCCTGTTTAGTGTGTTTCTATCATACACAAAAGGGCCGTTCCATGCAGCCTGGACCCCACTTCCCTTCTTCACTGTCTCAACTTGTTCTGACGTGAACCCGCTTTTCACCCAAGGCCTGTCACGGGTGTACAGAAAATTTCTTCCACTTCCCAGCAAGGTGGAGAGGGCAACACTCAGCTCTTGAGTCCCCAGCTTGACCTTAAGTTTGGGCAGCTCTGAAAAGTACAGCCTAGTATTTCCAGGACTTTCCTATGGGACAGAGGGTCAGGTACTCAGCCGGTAGTGGAGATCGGTATGTAAAACACCAACTCCTTTATGACTTGGGAAAGATTATGCATTATAGTAATAAAGAATAGTTCACCTGCATAGTTAATGCAGTGTTCTTTATCTACTCAAGCTGGAATTCCTCAAACATGGTAATGATAATTTTACAGGAAGAAAAAGTCACACATTTTGGTGTTAACCCATTAAGTCACCAGCTTTTTGTTTGTTTGTTTGTTTGTTTGGTGGGGGATACAAGGATGGAACTCAGGGGCACTAGACCACTGAGCCCCATCCCCAGCCCTATTTTGTATTTTATTTAGAGACAGGGTCTCACTGAGTTGCTTAGCACCTTGCTTTTGCTGAGGCTGGCTTTGAACTCTCAATCCTCCTGCCTCAGCCTCCCAAATCGGTGGGATTATAGGAATGAGCCACCACAACTGGCTACAAGTTTTTTAATTCTGTGACTATTTCAATGAAGTTGACACAGGTACATTAAAATAGATTGGAAATCATAATCTAAAGCTAATATGTTATTCTATTAATTAAATTATTATATTGTAATTACATAACTATTATATATTATGTGCTATTTTTGAATTTTTATAGATGTTCTAGGTCTGGGGCAATTGGACAAAATGATATCAGCCTGATGTAGGAATTTGATCCAAATCATTTCTGTTATGCTTCAATCTTCATTTCTCTAAGAATTTGATTTCCAAAATTTTAAAAATATAACTGCTGTTTACTGAGGAAGGTATAGCTTAAAGTTTGTTACTCTCAAAAGCTTGTAAGGGGGTCTTAGGATGGATCCTCATAACCTTAATTTTGGTTTAAAAGTCACCTTCCAGAGATAACCTGGGGATAGCACTGTGTTTTCATCAGTGCCGATGATAACTGACCCACCTGAGTCTGCTGTTTGAGGTCTGCCCCCCCCCAGGCCTCTTTTCCAGGTGTCCCAAACCACTATGCAGCCGCCAAAACACCAGCGCCCCCAGTCTACCCTCAGGATGCATAAAGACAGGAAACTCCACCACCCTAAAAGCTTCTCCGAGATACACTTGAGCCCCACTATTCTGATTTTGGCACATGCAGACACGTTGAGAGGGTTATGAATACATCAACAGTACAAATTACATCTCGATGTCCTAATGCATTCTACTCTGTAGGTGTTGCAATCCAATATTGATTTTATTTAGAGCAAAAAGAATTATTTGATGACAAATTTAAATTTATATTACATAAAAATTCAATTTTTTAGGAAAGCTTTACTTCCAGATTTATTGCAACAATGACCCTGCAGCTGTCAACCTCCTTAACTCCTTCACTGCCATGACCTGAATCTCAAGTATGGTTTATGATTCCCTCATGAAGATAAAGGTAGAGACCACCCAGCACCTGCCCGCTTCCCTGGCCTAAATATGTTACGTGGTTTTTCTTTAATCTCCCTGCTTGAAAATTTGTCTCAAACAGGCTTTACTGCATTTGCGCTGCCATCATTCTTTGCTAGCATCCTGATTTTATGTACCCTTGTCTGCTCAAGGAGATTACTAAGGTTACTGATGTGTTTTTAATGTAAATATTCTCCCTTTGTCATGAAAAGAGGAAATTACAAAGATGTCAAGTAATATTGAATGTAAATAAGCCTTTCTCACCTCAGCTAATGCTGAATTTCCGCAACTTAGCAAATAAACTGATATCAGAGTAGGATTAATGTCAACGATCCACTGAAGGCTGCTAGTCTAAGGCAAGACAATAAAGCAAAGACTACAAAATACTAATGACTCTTCTGAGTGTTGGTAGTGCTTGTTTTCCACCGGGATTCACAGATCTAAATTCTGTCTTGCTGGTATCAACAGGGTAGTGGAGCCATTACAATGCAATCACTGGGAACTTTCAAAAGAACTCCCCAGCAGCTGGGGAGATGAGCCAGGTGTTAGCAGTAATGTTGTGCCTCCCATTTTCAGTTCATTTCCAGAAGTTAAGGCACTGAAGGATACACCGTTCATTCCCAAGCGGGCCATCAGTCTGGCCTTGCAACTAAAAGCCAATGAGGGACACACAGACTTGAATACAAAAAACACACAGGTGAGCCACAAGTAAATGCAAGGGGAAATATATTCTAAACTAGTCTCAGCCACATGTCAGAGATTGCTGCACATGGCCTGAGAAGTTGAAATTTTTACTATCTAGACCCTACTGACCCCTATTCTAGACCCTGACACAAATGTAGAAACCAGTTAATGGATGACCTCAGGGTACTTAATAGGACTGCGGAGACCTGAAAACATTCCTGCAGAATCTAAGTAAGACTGCTAACTAGGTGTGTATGCAGAAGTGCATCAGTGAGGAATCCCAAAGCAGAAATTGAGATGGGGGTTCACGTGATTTCTGCAGGAATACTCCCACGATGAGCCAGTAAACAGGGAGGGCTGCAGGACAAGAATCAGAAAGAAGCAAAGCAAAACTAATGGGTGTCAGGCCAAGCCCCAACCTGAGCTTTATTCTCTATGGAACTCAGGAGCATCATCATACTTCAGAGGCAATGCCACCTCCAGGTGAAGGTGATGGTCTCTACACTCACCAATCACTGGTTGGAGGGAAAGGGAAGAGTAAAAACTTCTAGGCACTTTCCACTCTCTGGGTGTTCAGACAAAACAGCTTCACGACACCTGGGCAGGGGCTGAAGAAAGTCACAGGTCATTCAAAGCAAAGCACCCAGAAGCTGGACCATGGGCAGAAGCCCACAAAACATTCGAAAGGTACTGAGGGACTCTGGGTGGAGCCCAGACAACTGGAAACCAGGCCTGCAGCCACCTGCAGCACATACTGGGTGTGGCACATGGACTTCAGTACCCAGCAGCTCAGGATCCTCTCAGTGAATGACTTTATCAAGCTCATCCAGTACCTCTGTTCCACCTCAACACAGTGAGACACCTCTGTCCCTGTGTGAAGCCAAATGACGAAAATAATTGGTTAATATTATGGAGAACCTTCATAACACATGGAGCCTTTGGGTACACCCTCACACATCCCTGAAAAGTCGGGATCACTGTCCCTTTTTAAGCATGAAAAACATAGCACTCAAAGGGTTTTTTTTAAAAAGCTCTATGAACCAAGAGATCAATGGCCCAAACCAACTCAAGAGAAGAAACAAGAGAGATGAAATTGGAGCCAGAGTTTGTGCTACACTGAAGCCCTTGAGCTTCCCACTCTCCCAACTCTTGAGCCACTCAAACTGGAGGAACAGGATGAAAACAAAACTCAACAAATAAATACCTTCATGACAGCACCTGGCGGGGGTGGGAGAGATAACTTCATTTAAGAGGGTGCCAGGAATTAAAAGGCAACCAGAATGGTATGACACTTCTGCGGTTTTAGTTCTTTCAAACTATTTTTAATGCAGCAGGCTTATTTCTTAAATAATTTAGTGTTGGCTTGTAGGTTTATACCAAATTCTCAGAGGGAAAACCCTGTGTGTTTTAGAACTGTGACTCTCAGACTGAATTACATCCAAATGACCTGGGGAGAGGACTGGAATGATCATTCCCAGACCCTGCCCTCGGAGATCCTATTTCTGTATGTTTGGGTGAGGCCAGAGTATCTGGATTTTTTGCAGGAAATCTGAAGCAGATCACCCATAGATTGCATTTTGAGAAACTCTGTTTTAGAAATGAGCAAAAATAACAAAAAAATAACCTAGTTCTCCCCAGGAATCTCTGCCTTACCTAGAATAATTATGGTATTTTACAGAGAAAGAGAGAGAGAGAGAGAGAGAGAGAGAGAGAGAGACTCCCACCTCAGGCTAGCCAGCTGGGAATGGCGAGAGATCTCGTTTACAGATGAGTTAGCCATGTGTGCTTCTCTGGATCAATGTAATCGCTGATCTAGAATTGGAAATTAAAGTTGTTAATTTCTGATATCAAGTGCAATGGACTACATCCAGATACAATTTTGAATATAAATGTGGGCACCAATTCTGTGTGATTTTTTTTTCAGAAATTCCAAAATGAGTAGGAGGAAGAACAATTTGGTTTGCTAGCCAAGTTCTATTCTGGGTTAATTAAAATCTGCCTACTTAAAATTCATTTTTGTAAATTTCAGTAGCTACGGGCTTCTCCCTCACTTCCTATTCTAAAGGGCCATCCAATAGTAGCATTGTCAGCTGAATGTCCTATGACTCCTCCAGGTGACGCTCTGTGGCAAATGTGGGGAGCCATGTGAAAGTCTAGATGTAAATTAGATAAGCCATTTGTACGGACATATGACATAAAAATATATTCAGTTAAAATGTCCATGCTTGGTTTTGATTCCAAAAAGTATATTTCTAGTTATATTCGGATTCAATAAGAATAGTTTAATATAGCCAAGTAAATTCATAGTAAATTAATATACATGATTGATGGAGAGTGCATCTCATTATTAAGATAAATAGCAACTTGTCATAGAAAGGGCAGTCTTGTGTTGTTGTTTTTTTTTTTTCCCTGAATCATTTCAATGTGGGCCTCAGAATATTTATTCAGATACAAAGCATTGTTCCCTTCTATTTCTAAGGATTTTAAAATACTTTGCATGCATTGATTATTTACTCTAGCAATGCTCTTAATAAGAAAAGCAGCAAGAAAGGAAATTAAGAAGGCAATGTCGAAGGGGGTTGATGGTTAAGAGTGGTGGGCAAAATGAATGGGGGAAGAGAGAGGACATGCAAGCCACCACATGGTCCACAAACGAAGACAAAAGGAAAACCAACGTGCCCCAGATGGCAAGCAGAGCAACAACCACTTACAGCCGTTAGAAACGAACGCGTTCACCACCATCTCTGACACGCTACTCCTGTCTCAATATGGTGATGAAGCCTCTTTTGACTGGCAGTAGCTATTGTGGTGCAGCAAGAAAGCTTGTTTGGCAGAAGGGGAATCCACAGAAAAAACAGAAGGCGAGATCCCACAGGGACTAAACGGGCTGTGGAAACACAGCAATCAAACAAAGGCCATAGATCTAGATGGCTGAATTTGAAGTGCTATAGAAGACTATCGTGCCTTCAGCAATGGAAATTCACAAAACCTTCAAGACAGAAACCAGATTTGGCTTCCACTAACTCAAGTTACTCCACCCGAACTCAAGCAATAGTAGCTCTCGGATGCAACTCTCAAAAGAACAGCAAATTGCTCCTCCAGTGTTTTTAAACTTTTCAGATGTCTGACCAAGCCTATTTTTTAAAGCAACTTTGATATTTAAAAATCTAAGTACACTTGTTACAAAACAACAACCTGGACATAGATAAACAAAAGAGCAAAAGGGGAAATAAGTTCAGAATTCAAAGTACAGCAAATTAAAATAATTTTAAAAGTACAAAGAGCTAGGAAATATCCTAAACATTTCATTTTATTCATATTTACAGAGTTTTGTATTTTAGAGAGATTAACATTTTTATGGGAAATAGTACTACCCTAGTCTAGCAAATCAAAAATGGTTAGAAAATAGAAAGGTTGAATAGAGGACTCCTGGTTGAGAAATATGCAATGTTTTATTTGAAAATGCTCAGTAATGTCTTGCTTGATTGAAATTGCTAATCAAGGTAAAAGATGTATGATTCAAGCAATTACAGAGCAAATATAGTTTCTTATTTTCAAGACACACAGTGGATGCCTAAATAGCATTTTAATAAACCTTTGAAATACTTCACACCTTACATGTTTTCAATTATTCACTATTTCTTTTTTCTTCCTTCTTTCTCTTTTCTTTATCTCTATTATGATTTCTTAGCTATAACTATGATAGTATGCTCTAGATTTTCTCTTACTCCTAGTAATAGATAACTAGTGTTTGGTACATGAATAAATGAATGGTGGATGAATGGGTGGTGGACAGATGAATAGATGAGTACACAGGGAAATAAATAAGCAATGAGTGAGCCTGTCATAGGTGAGATGTTGTGCAGTACTGATTCTGAGATGGAGATTTGTAGGTAGGGATTTATTGATGTTCTTAGCAATGAAGGGGTGAGGGGAATGGGATGGCAGAGGGAGAAGCAAAACAGTGACAGTCTTAATAGGGGTCTGTCCTCAGTGGTTCGCAGAAGTGGCTCTGGAGGTAGAACAGGCCTTCCGAGTTCTCCCCCAAGTTCTCTTGAGATGAAGTACAGGAACTTTCCACCACTACATCAACCAGGGGTGGGGCATAACTTTGAACACGATGATAAATCCCAGCTGGGGAATGAGTGCCTTGGTGCTGAAGGGAAACAGGATGGTGCCCACAGCACCCTCCACAGTATGTATACACAGATTTTTACCAATTGGTCTTAAGAGTTATCAGGGACAAATGAATAGCCTAAGTTTAGCTGCATGTTCAGTTTTCTAGAAGCAACTAAGGCATAGATGAACTATCTGCATTGCTTCAAAAAAAAAAAAAAGTCCTTCAAAGTCATCACTCCATATTAAGAAGGATATTGGATCACAATCCAATCTGTGCACCTGAGATCCAATGAATATAAAACAAAGAACATTATCACTCTCCAGCTGACTTGAATAAAAGTTTGCAATTTAAGTTTTTATCTTTGTCAAAGACCTGGTGAAAACAGTTTCATGCAACAGATTCACATTGTTGACAGATTATGAAGTAGTAAGATAGAAGTTCATCTGGAGGGGAGGACAAAGGAAATACCTACCGCTCTGCTTCTTAAGTAGATAATCAATTAAACACTCAAAACTCTGAAGAGGGCCTGATGATGTTAGCCTGGAATGGAAACCAAATCTTTTAAGCTTCCAAAATAGTAAAACCACAAATTAGGGTCATGTTATTAGCTTTATTCCCTACATCATTGGTTGCTATTGACAATCTGAAGACAGGATTCATCAGTGTTTCCAGATTCTAAAAATTAGATACAATTTAAGAAAGCATCTTTAAATTATTTAAACCCTCTATATGTGCATTTTTAATGATCAAAAAACACATAATTTCAATTTTTAAGCAATGCTTTATAAGTCATTGTAGTTATAAGTAATCAAATAGTAGTTAAAAAAAATCCACCAATGGCCTTAAAGAGTCTTGTCATGTCTCTGTAACATGGAGAGTCACATGGACACTCAGAAACTGCTGTAGGCTGAACCAAAGAGTCTGAAGCCTTAGAGGCCAGTCTCCACTGATTTAAACTGCAGGCTTAGTTTATTCCAGGCTATATGAAGCTGTATCTCTCCAAGACCAAAGGGAGATACTTTACAATTTGTGTTGCCAAAGAAGGTGGAACCCACTCTGTACCTCCCAAAATAATCACAATTATAGGGAGAACAGTCTAGAAGTAGGAAGGGCAGAAATTTGATTTCCTCAGATCCATGGATGGGTTAAACCATGCACCAATCATTTTATTCTTCTGGTGCCATTTCCAGAAACACCTCTATTGTTGGGAATTTTTCCTAATACAAGTCTTCCCCATACTTGACAGGAAACCATCATTCACTCTCTGGGAACAGATTATTTCAGCCTGGATATGAGCCTGCATGAATTACACCCAAAGCTCTCATTAGGAATCTTTTTCACCAGGAATAATCATCATATAAAACTTTGGGGGAAAGTGAAAGTATTCGGAGTTTCTTGGTATGCAAAGCCAGCCCTAACCCACTGTCATGAAGGCATGATTTGTGAGGTGACACTTCTCCTTGCACTTCAGTTCTCCTAATTACTACAAATTTTGCAGGAGTCTAAAATGGCTTAAGTCTAGATTTTCAGTCCTACACTATTATGGTCTATTCATCAACCAGTGACTGCACTTATTGTATGTGAGAAAATATTATCCCTAAATGGTTCCCATGTCCCTGTGTTATCTGAGTGATAAATCCAGTGGTTAACTTTCTTCCTTTCCAGGTAATATTTGCCTGGCATAATACTCAATGTAGCAGCAATGCCACAACAGAAATAAAGTCATAATTACAATATGCTTTCATTAAAACTAATTTCAATTCCAAAATTTCATGTGAAATTCTAAAATATCATAAAATATTTACCTTTAGAGTCACTGGAAAGAATGGAAATTAATTAAATTAACCTAACAAATGCCAACAACTTTGCTGAAATTTTTAGGCCATCAGAAATTCTCTTTGCTTCATAAAATTGCCTATTTGACAACACTTAACATTCAAATAAAGGTAGATAATTCGCCTCAGACTACAATAAAACTCTTCTGAAAATACTTTTGGAATCCAATATCACCTCAAATAACTCATTGAAGATTAATGTTACTACTGAGAATTCTAAAATAAATTACTACAAAAGATCAAATTAGTGTAAATGTCTTTTATCCTCAATATCTAGCCACATAATTTTCTCCTGTTTTAAAATGCAATAATTAAAGCTTGATAGAGGTCCCTAGTTTCCCAAATTGATCCTTCAAAGAATGCTATAAAGGTCTAATATTACTGACAACAGAGAGAGAAACTGAAGGTAATATTTTGTATTAATTCCCTTATGAAAAAGTCAGATATAAATGTTATGGGTTTACAAACAATATATCCCTGGGCCAGGTGACTTTAAAATGTCTCCTCCTGGTAGATGGTGTATTACATAAGTCCAACAGGCAAAGTGAAAGGTTGTGCAATTATTTGCTTAATTTAGAAATATCTAACTCACAAACAATAGAACAATTTTTCCAAAGAATGATTGCAAGCTCCTGATTTTTTCAGGAGGATATTGCACTATTTCTCCGTGGAAAGTACAGTTTAATGTTGTGGGCTACAGGTGTGGATTAAAAAGCCAGACTTTTTGGGTTTGAATCCCATCTTGGCCTCTGACCGGTTGTTACCTTAAAAGGTTATTGGTTTTCTCACCTGTGATATGGGACAATGTAGAATGGTGAGGATTAAATGAAATGATGTACATATTACTCAGAACCTGGTGGTTAAGAAATCCTCTTTCAAATACAAAAAGAAATATTTTCTACTCTAATGCATACGACTTGAAAAGTTCGGATAGAAACTACTTTGCATATGAAATAACTGACTTCATTTTAAATATATACAACAGTATTGACTAATTATCAGAGAGCACCAGGCAAGAATGACTCAATTCTGAATCTTCTTTGAGGCTGTTCCCACATCCCAGGAGTGCGTATCATGCATCATGCCCCATATGTTATGTGTAAGATTCAGTCCTGAGCCTGTTTTTTAGTAAATAGAGCTTCTGTTGTGTTCCTCCAGGTGGGAGTCCTTGCCTTCATTTTGGTCCAAAGCACCCAGTGTCCCTTCAGGCCTCCTTCAAAGGAAAGTCTTGCTTATCAGTACTAGCTCACTTTTGACTCCTTCTTGATCGTCTATCTCAGTTTATTTCTCCTGGCATTAATGATGACTTCAATCATCAAATGTTTTCTTGTTATGTTGAAGGGACTTGTTCAGACTTGGTGGTACGGAAAGGAAGAAGCAGACCCATGGAGTCAGCTCTCTCTTCTGGTGGAGCTTTGCCTTCCTAATTACAAAACTTTGAGGTGTACCACCAGATCTTCCTATGTGGACTAGATGCCTGGAATCCCTTGCAGTACTTGCTTCTGCAATTTGTCTTAATTTGACAAGTAGTCTTGATACAATTTCTCCGAAGTCCCTTTGATACCCAGGACAAGCCACAGACTCCATGGGAAATCAGCATTCATGAAAGGACACGTGTGACCCTCTACTTGGCATCTAGGCTTCCCAGACACCCATGGGTTTGCTATTTAAACATGAATACAATCTGCCCACTGGCCTCTGGCATTGAATCCCTCTAAAACTCTGATGTCTCTGCTAAGCAGAAGTAGATGCAGAGCACTACTCATGATGCAGCCTCATCCCACCCACAAATCCCAAGCCCACTGCTACTACTTGATTCAAAGACCATCACCGTATCCAAGACCACGCATACTTATAAAGATGTGTCTGATGAAGCTGAAGATTCTCTACCCTGAACTCAGCTCTACAGAGACACAGGGACTCAGACAAAGGTGCCCAGATAAAAAGAAACCCAGCCATTTCACTGCAGTCACCTCAAGGAATGAAGTTTTCCTTGTTTCCCAAGGCACACAAACCAGCCGAGCAGTGCTGTGTACCTCTCTGGTAGCGGGTGTACGAGAGGAGCTACGCCACAACAGAACCCAGCTTTTGCTGGAGATACACCAATGACCAGGGCATTGTGATGGCTGTGATTCGTATCCAACTCAACCCCTGAAAACCCTTTGCATTAGGTCTACCAAGCCCCATTTCCTTGATGAGGAAGTAGACAGGTAAGTGGTTTGGTCAAGACCACACAGATCCCAAGTAACACATCTGAGACATTCTTTCCTTGATATAAGTCCACCTCCTAGGAAGAAGGCAATCACAGAGCCTCTGTGGGGTATATCTTTAAAGAGAGACCAGGGATTCCAGCCAGGCACTGAAGCCAAAGGGAGCTTTGCTAGATACATTGGAAAACAATGTGGAGCTTCTGGGCAACAGGCATTCCGGATCATTCACAGCTCCGACTTGAGCCAGCAAGTAGTCATGGTCCCAAATGGTCCTATGTGGCCAGAAGAAACAGAAATGATAGATGTTGGGTGTCCTAGCTTTCCCTATTCCCCAGAGTGCCTGCAAGTCTTAGAACCATTTCCTCTCCGTCTCAGAGCAGCATGGCCCTCAATTTATGTTCTTAATGTAGAATTTGTTCGACTTTAGTGTACACTGATCGATTTATCATCCATAAACACATTTTAAGCCATGAGAGGGGTCTTGAGTTCCAGAAGTGAAATGAACAAGGTAGCAGCCTCATCCCCCACATGTTGACATTCTGGTGATGGAAACAAGCAATTGAACAGATAAGCTCAAGAGTCACTGGAAGGGACTGAGTTCAGAAAGGTTTCCCTGGGAAGGCAACACCCCCAACATACATAAAGTATGTATGATATGATATGCATGTGCATTAATTTTGGGTTTGGGGTGGTGTTTACAATTCTGGTGATCAGAGAGAAATTCCAAAGTGAGGAAGATTTCCCCATGAATGTTTTTTATTTGTTTTGCTGGTACCCAGAAGCACTGAGCTACATCCCCAGCCCTTTTTATTTTATTTTATTTTATTTTATTGTTTTGAGACGGGGTCTCATTAAGTTGCTTAGGGCCTCACTGAGTTGCTGAGGCTGGCCTCATACTTGTGATCCTCCCGTCTCAGCCTCCCAAGGGGCTGAGATTACAGGCTTGTACCATCATGCCCAGCCTCATAAATGTTTATGACATACTGCTTTTCCTGAACTGAGTGAGGCTGCTAATGTTTTTCTTCCGGTATTTTTCATGAGAACTCCATCCATTTTTTTTTTATCCCAAATACACAACATACTCATCAAATGCTATAAGTCTGGCTCAGGTAGTATTTGGAATATCAACTCAAGAGCCCACACAAATTTAATCTGGGCTCTAGCTTGGCATGCTACTTCTAAACTCTAGAGCATATTTATTTCGATAAAGTTTCCAACTTAGGGGGAAAAAAACCTAGTTAGTACACTTTTAAGTAGCATGCTCAAAGCTAAATAAAAATAAAAAGTGTCTTCTATCTTGGTTTGAAACTTAAAAACAGACTGGCAAATACTCCCTGGCTAAAAGATAAACATTCCAAGTGTCAGGACAACAAATGCAAAAGTTTTAGTACTATAACCTATCTGATTAACGCTAAGAGTCCTTCAGAAATTCTTGGTGTGGTGACTGTGGGGTATGTGCTATCTGGAGGTCCTCTGGTAGAAGCCTGACCCCAGAAGGCTCAAAGACTGAATGATAAGGTTTTTAAATCACCATGGAGCTCCCCTGGAAGGCAAAGTAAATTCTTCCTTGAAGAAAATATATGCAGATTTAGCTAGTTTCCATATGGAAAGATGAGCTGCAGAGCTTTATACCATTTGGAGGTTAAATTTGCCCAGTGGGAAGACCAGTTAAAGGAGAATTACAGTAGTTTAGGCTTGAAAAAAATGAGAAAGAAAAAAAAAGGAAGGCAATGAATCAATGCTCTTAGATGGAGAGCAGTGCTTTTAGGCTTAACGTTACAGTGTGTTATTTTTTTCCCCCAGAGGAGAAGAAATATTTTAAATTATATTACTATTGTGATTCATAAATAAGAATATGGCACTGAGTTATTTTGATCTGACATTGATGCTACCAATAATTACAGTTTTCCATTGCAGCAGACAGGTGTTACTCCAAGAGGTAAGAAAAACAGGAATAAATAATATCCATTTATCTGTGCTTTGATTATTAACTCTACTTTTAGAAAGAATTAATAAGAAAGAAATTAATCTAGTCAGTAAAAGTCCTATGTTCTCTCTAATTAAAGACAACAATATTCAGCAACTCAGGATGCTGAGGCAGGAAAATCACAAGTTCAAGACCAGTCTCGGCAACTTAGCAAGACCCTACCTCAAATAAAGAATAAAGAAGGGCATAAGAGGATATAGCTCAATGGTAGAGTCCCCCTGGGTTCAATGCCCAGTGCCAGAAAAAAACACAGCAACGTTGACATATTGACATTATTTGATATACATACTATACTGCATGTACTAGTCTCATTTCCAGTTTTAGGGGCCCCAAGGACAAATGTGTGGTGTTGATGTTGTTGTTGTACTTGGAGGAGAATAAAAAAGGACAAAAATCAAAGGTCTCAAGAAACTTCAAAATCTTAGAGGCAAAGGTTCTAATCAAGTTAAAAAATTTCCAAGGAAGGCCAGAGTCAGTTCAGATGTTAAAATTTTAAGGACTGTTCTTGTTCTTTGGCTTAGCATCCCAGTTTACTTATTGTAAAGAACCAAATTCTATAGACATTAAAGACACCTGTGTAAAACCAAACCGAGCTTTTGTCATGAAATCCATTCCATGTGAATTAAGCAGTTTGGCTTGCGGGTATCATGCAAATCTAGTATCAAGGGGTACTTTGGAGTTGCTTTATAATTAGTCCAAAATCCAGAAACTTCCATATCCAAAAGATTCCATATGCCTTTGTGGGTTTATTTTTTTTTTCAATTCTTCAATGAAATAAATGTATCAGACAGTGGAGGGATGATTCATCCTCAATCATGTAAATGTGATCAATATTTGATTCTATTTCGATCACTGGAAGATTACACATAGGTATATGGTTCCTCCCTTTCTTCTGCATAGCAGGATAATTTAAGAAAGAAAGATAATAAGGGAGTCACGCCACACTTACTCCTGCCAGAGCAAAGAAAGAAACAGAAGCCCACTCAAAGCCAGCGTGAAAGAGTTTGCCCTCTTGGTATCAATCTCTGATGTCACTTTAAAATAAAAGGATTATTCCAATGGTGCCAAAACAACCCCTTGGCTTGCTGCATTTTTGACTCAGATGAAATAAACCTCTTTAGAGAAGGAATGTAAGAAACTGTGCTGCAAAAACAAGGTTTGAAACTCAAATGTCCCTAGTCACAACACCACATCCCAGTTCAATTGGGCTATGAATCCCCAGTATCTAGGCCAGCACTAATAGTTATAAAGTAAATGATTATGAATCCACGAGTGAACTACTGATAGGCCAAATGGGTCTAATCATCTAAAAGTAAACATTTATACAATTATAAAACAACCAATAAAAGCCTGGGCTATTTATATTTCCAGTTGCCCTCACTTCTTTCTGTGGCTTCTTCTTTATACTCTAATTGTATGAAGTATTGAAAGAGTCACACACTAAACCTGGGACCACAAATAAATTCATAATTATAATTCATGCTGAGAGCTCTGAAGAAAAACTAGAGAATATGTAAGAGATCATAATGGGGAGCTGGTGTAGAAAAGAAGACTCCTCTGAGGATGAAACCTTTAAGCCAGGTCCCCAAGGATTGAGTTAAGTGACAGATGGGAAAGAAAAGTGTCCAAGACAGAAAGAAATAATGGAGAGAAGAGCAGCAGTATTGAGATGTATTCAAAAGCAGTGTCACTGTAGCTGGTGATGAATTGGATGTGTGGACTGTGGAGGAGCAAGCCTACAGAATGATTCTCAGCTCTATAAATGAGCAGCTAGGGGCCACCTTTCACACCATCTCTCTTCACAGCCAAGTGCCAGTCACCAGGCTCTTCTTCTGTGTCAGGCCATTCCCTGCTTGTGATGCAGCCCCTTCATCTTTGGATAGGCCTGTCAGACCGATAGTCAGGGGGAAAAATGGGTGTGAGTGCCTTTTGTCTTCACCTAGGGAATCTATGGCTCAGCTTTTCTCCTGAGTATGAACATGTCACCTGGAGTCTCCACAAACACAAGGGACAACACTTCAACCCAGCTCTGGACGCTGCTAAGCCCTGGTTGGGAATGATTCTGATTATCTGGTAATGCCTGATAAGGTACCGGATAACTGATTTACACTTCAAAGCGACTATTCCATGCCTAAACCTACTGATTTTCACCCATTTTAAACAGCAGAATTCTTTTATCAAACTTACAAACTTATTCTTACAAAGAAGCTCAACCTAAAGAACAGATGAAAAGAAAGCTATTCTGACGGGCGCTGGGGTGAAGGGTTCTGAGCTTCCTCCACGTGGCTCCTCACCTCCTTCCTCTCCAAAGTTTCCCCTACAGAACTTTGAGGTTTGCCTCAATTCAAAGTTTGGGGAGATAGCAGGAAGTCTGGGATCAGGTAAGAAACAGACGTTCTCAAATCCTAACATGAAAGCTGGTCAAGATTAAAAGAGATGTAAGCCCGGTGATTCTGAGGAACCTTTTCTTGTTATGAAAATCACATTTTTAATATGTACTGTATTGTTATATGCGGGATGACAAACAGAACCAGCAGGGTATCCTATCAGTCAGAGTTGGCATGAGACAGAAGGGACACTCACGTTGGGCAACTGGAGGGGAATTTAATACATGAAAAGCATTCAGTGGTGAGGGAGGCCACAGGGAAGAGCAGGGAATCCCCTCAGAGCAGACTGGCGTGATCATCCGTGGGCTTTGAGACAGGATCAGCATCATTTAGTCAGGGAGCACCTGGCATAGGAGCCTCCCGGAGAGAAAGACGAGGAAAATGCCCAACTTCATTCAGATTTAGCTGCAAGACATCCTGTTGAAGCACCCTTAGAACTGGGTAGAGAGGAGCAGGAAGCAGGTCTGCAACAACACACAGGCCATATGCAGCACAGGCAGTTACTGTGATTTGTAGGGACATGAATATCGTAACAAAATTTTAATACTTGGATTACAGTAAAACATAAGAACATGCAGCATGTGACATAAGACAGTAATTCACATAGGGCTAAGTTCAGGAAAATGATGTAAGCTCATAAAAGCTAAAAATAATACCTGGGACATCAGAAGACAATTATTTGGGTTTTTAAATATTTCTCCCTGGAGTGTCTAGGAAAAAATATGTTTGACCTTTCGTTAAAGACCATCTCAAGCAGACAATTGATTATATCCACCCTCAAAGGTAATCATAAGGAGATTCACAGCACAATTGTTTCAAAGAAGCTTTTTCGTCAGGTTTTTCTTCAAGTGATTTGCTGAAATTATTCAGGTGATGGCAACAGCTCAATGCCTCCAAAATCTCCCCTCCAAATTTCAAGGGCCTGAGTCTCCAGCTGCTTTGCGAAGGTCTGTAGCCTCCATCTTCCGGACCAGTGAGTGCACACAAATATAAAGGGCATGCTCACCAGGCACAGGGGATGTAATTAAAAGTGCACCATATCTTTTCTTTCCCAGAGTTCTTTTGGGTTTGCTGAATGGGGTGATCCTCGAAGTAGCGTCTCTCTCAGTAAGATTGCTCAGCTTCTGCTTCCTTTCTCCCCTCATTCTATCTCCACTCACCAGCTGACATTTTTGCAATCTTTCCAAGGTTGAGGCTGGAGGCAGGGAAACAAAGAAAGAACAGAGCAGGGAGGGTGCTGAGAAATGCCTGTGGGGCAAGGAGACTGGTCCTCTGCAGAAAAAAGTTTGAGGCTGCCTCCTCTCCCATGGGAGTTTCCTGAGATTCTCCAGAGGGTTCCAGTGACCAAGGCTCCTCTGCCTCACGGTGTTCTTGGTTAGGCCTACTAAAGTTTCACAAAGCCCAGCTCTCCTCCCTGAAGAGGTCAAATGGAGTCTTTCCAGAAAACGGCCTTAGCAGGAAGTAGTTCATCCAAGGGGTATAGAGAGCTAGCTCTCTTGCTTCCCCCCCCCCCCCCCCCCCCCCCCGCTTCCTGCCTTCTCCCCTCCTCCACTTTATGCATACAGCCTTAGTTTTCTCAAATGTGAATCAGTGCACTAGATAGTAGCCAGTCTCTCCAAGGAGACCTATACAGGAAGGCTCTACACTACTCTTTCTACCCATAATCTCTCCCTGAATTTTGAGCCATCTCATCCCATCTCAGTCCCTGACATGGAAATTTGCTCTTGGACTTTGGCACCTCACTTTCGTATTTCATGCCTATTCTATTTTGGTGCCTTGGACAAGATTTAAAGGTTAACATTCCATTATACATTCATATGTACATTCAGACACACATCTACATCCCATTTTATACTTTATACTTTACAGCTTTAGGGTTTAGATAGGTCAACTCTGGGACTCCTCTAACTACTAAAAAATTTAATCACTGTTCAGTGAAGGCTTTTGTAGAGTAAACTAGAACAAATCTAAAACCTATCTACCTATTATTCTACCAAAGGAATTTAAAGAAGCTGTAAACATGCAATAACACATTTTTAATGGAAGAAATTTAGAATTGCATTGGCTGATTTCATATAATCCTCTGAGTTTGGGCTGTTCTTACTTAATGACTTGAACTTGAATAATTAAATGGGTGATTATCCTGTACCATGGGTTCTTTTGCATGTGTAAGAAGCATCCGGGCCATTAAAATTAAGGCTCCTAAAATTAAGGCTCCTGGGGATCCTTCCAAGAATCTATTAAGTGATCCTGATTCTGGTGCATGGGTCCAAAAAAGTACATTCAAGAAACTTCTGGTGAATGGCCATAATATACTTTTAGGTACCTGTGGGTATCGTGGATGGTCATTTACTTTCATATAGCTTAAAAGAAACCCTCTTACCTGCCTCATTAAGTTCTCTCACCACTTAATTTAGAAGGTTATTTAAAGCCAGAATCACAAAAACAATCCAAATATCTAGATTATTTTTACTTATTCAGCAATCTTTGTTATGGGGTTATTTCTTCTGTAAGTATGGTTCTTCTGCTTAAAGTTCCAAATGGCCATTCCATCCTAAATCATACACTGGGTGCATTCCTTGAAATCCCCTGTTCTGGTTTCTTTAAAGTGGTGTCAAAACCTAAACACTAAGTGACTGTAAAATTCTTCTGGAACTTCCTTATTTCCTTGCAGTCTTTTATAGTTACATTGTATACATGTGTTTCCACAGTAATATGTTCCAGCTACTCATCTCAAGTCTCTAGCTGCCCTTGTTGATAACAAATGAGATTGGAAAAGAAACCACTGACTCTTGGTAAGAACATAACTCACCTGTGGGGAGCTGAAGTGCGCAGTTGGATGAGGATTAAGAGTTGCAAACTTTGTCTTAATTTCACATAGGAAATATTTTAGACTATATCTACTACTCAACTCTGCCTTTTGCATAAAAGCAACTATACATTATGAGTGAGGAAATGGGAATGGCTATTCCTATAAAACTTTATTTACAAACTCAGGCAGTTAGCCCATGAATGAGAGTTTTATAGCCCTTTGGCTAAAGCAGCTGTTCCCAATTATTAGCATGCATGCAAATCAACCAGAGTTTCTGATTCTGTAGGTCTGGGGTAAGGCCTGAGAGGCTGAATTTCTAACAAATCCCCAAGTGATGCTGATGATGTTGGCCCAGGGATCACTCTTTGAGAACTACAAGGCCTGGGGCTGCAGGCATTCAGTGTGCTGTGAACGAGAGAGGGTGTATTTAGTGAAGAGGTTTTATCCCAGATTCCCTTGGAAGTAAAAGCAAAAAAAAAAAAACTTACCAGCTCATACTTTAGGGACCAGGGAATCCAGGGGAACAAGAATAAAGGAAAGGAGAAGTCAGAGAGGAAATGAACTAGAGCAAAAACCCAACAGTGGATCTCTGACCTCACCACAACCTCCCAACCAACAGAGCTAGTCGCCTGACCTTACAGGTTGTCTCTGCAGAGACTGGGAAACTTCTATTTAAATAATCCTTGATGGAGAAGAAGAAAAAAAAATTATCTGCTGGCTTCTTCCCTCCTCTGTGTCATATTGGTTGAAATTCACCAGTACGTCCAGTTTGTGGAAGAGTGGGGGTAGCTCCACTCTTCAGTCCTCCCTCTCCAGCCACTGAATAGAAATGATTGCTATCGTAGCACCAGCTTCGCCTATATGCCCTTAAAAGCTGTCTTGTCACCCATTAAATGTATCTATTCCCAAAATGTTACCTATGCTCTTTTATCTTTTTTCATAGATGCCACCCATTCTCATGACTTTAAGTAACATCACTGTGAATTATTCAAATGACAATCTCCAGCTCTGACTTTCCAAAGCCTAGCAGCCAAAGCAAGCCTTGGCATTCTGTCAGGCCCTCATCTGTTCTAAAGGAAACTCCCTTTGATGCTTAGAAGTTATGCTTCATATTACATGATCCTGCCATCTCTAGTTACAGCTGATCAGACAAAAGTCAGCATCTGACCCAAAGACATCAATCCAGGCAGGCAGTGGCCTATGCTCCTGATAAGAAAATACAGGAAAACCAAGCAGTTTCCTCCAGGGAATGAGAGTTCTGAATGTCCAGGAGCTGAGCAGTTGGCATCAGGTGTTGAAACTGAAAGATCCCATCGAAATACAGTCAAGGCTCCATCTAACCAAAAAGCAGGTGAAGCAGCAAAAGGAAAAGAAACAAAGAAGGAGAAGGAGAAACAAAGTAGAAAGAAGAGAGAAGAGAGAAGAAGAAGAAACCTGGTAATGAAGAAACAGGAAGATGGCAGAGAAGGACAAAGTGGTTTGAAATACTTGTCTCCTAATGGTTTTCTAGATCCGGTATCCATGAGAGCCAATGACACCTCGTGCTCCATCATGTGATAATTTTGAGGACCCTCTCTCACTCCAGCACAATGCCTGTCACAGCATTTCATTCCCTGAGTTTGTATTTCCTGGTTTTGCCTGTGCAGATTCCCCTCCCCATGGTCTTTTTCACCATAAGCCAAACATCACCAATTGAAATTTTCCCCATTTTACTTAATGATGTTTCCCTCATTTTACCAAAGTAACTCCTCTCTCCTTCCCTTACAGATTCATAAACTTTGTTCTTAGCATGCACGTGAATTCTAAACATGTTTATCACATTTATTTCTTATGAATTGAAAGGTACTTTAGAACACAGAATATAAACATTTTTCACATCATTCAAATGGCATATAATAGATTTTCAATAAATATTTGCTTAAGATTTTACTAAATATTTATTCTAATTTTTTGGGGGGTTAATTCTGCTCTTTTCTACAACCCGATATTGTCCCATTAGATCAATGTCGTTGATGGCAACATGATGTGCAGCACCCCTCGTATTATCCACCACATGCGTTATCTTATTTAAATACCACAAAAACCCTGTGAGATAAGTACAATCACTGAACTATCCCCATTTTATTGGCAAGGAAAGGGAGGCACTCATTTAAATGAACTGCACAAGGTCACATGTTGGTCCCAGAATTTGAATGCAAGGAGCATGTGGCCAGCATCTATACCTTTAACCAATAAGCCATCCCATTAGGGGTGGCTGAGGCTGTAATGATGAGTAGGTAGGCTCTGTTGATCTGAAAATGGGTGCTTGTCGAACAAGAAAGGACATCTTACTAACAGAGCAACTTTAAACCCTGGGAAGAAGATCCACAAGTCTAAATCAAATGAAATCTTACAAATTCCAGGGTAGGTACCACAACCTGGTCGATACATGCATAACAGGAAAGCAAAGACAGAAATCATGCAGACTCTGAGACATAAGCTGAGATATAACCTCGGCACACCGAGGCCAAGGAAGCCCTATTGACCAGCTGCTGTAAAACCCAATTCTACTGGGTCTGCAGCCACAGGCAACAATTGCTGAGCAGAATAGATAACTAAAGGTGTTCACATTTCAGTCTTGTCAATAAGAATCAGAATATTATATCCAAATTTCTGACACTTTTCATGTTTCCTTGGAAACAGTCCAGCCTAGGGAAAACTACTCATGAGCAGCTGCTGGCAGCAAATCACCAGCACAGAGTTGTGTGCACAGAGATCTCTCCACCCCCATTTAACCCTAGCCCCACACACACACAATCTGGCATAAGGTTGTGTGTGAATATGGTTTTGACTATGAGCTCTTCCTTGTTGTCCTCCAAGTACTTTACCCATAATGTCCAAAACACCACCCAAACATCAGCATAGTGTTAAAGAATTCCAGCTGTGGAGTTGCTATTCTCAGGATCAGTCACAGCTCTGCCCCTTATCAGCTCTTTCATCTTAAGTAACTTGTTTTATCCTCTCTAGTGCTTAGGTCACTCACCTGTAAAATGGGGATAACCATCAACCTTTCAGTTGGAGGACAGCAGGTGGATTTTCATTAGTTATATTAAATAATGCCTTTTGTATAGTTCTTAGTTGGGACAAATCATACTTATTAAACAACTGAATGCTCTAGCTGATTCTGAGTACGTAAAATAGAGAAAACTTGGTTTACCACTCAAATTTAGATTATTTGTGAATAAATAGGGAGCCTACATCATGGGAACAAATTTTTACTCCTCACACTTCAGATAGAGCCCTAATATCCAGAGTATACAAAGAACTCAAAAAATTAGACAATAAGATAACAAATAACCCAATCAACAAATGGGCCAAGGACCTGAACAGACACTTCTCAGAGGAGGACATACAATCAATCAACAAGTACATGGAAAAATGCTCACCATCTCTAGCAGTCAGAGAAATGCAAATCAAAACCACCCTAAAATACCATCTCACTCCAGTAAGATTGGCAACCATTATGAAGTCAAACAACAACAAGTGCTGGCGAGGATGTGGGGAAAAGGGTACAATTGTACATTGCTGGTGGGACTGAAAATTGGTGCAGCCAGTTTGGAAAGCAGTTTGGAGATTCCTGGGAAAGCTGGGAATGGAACCACCATTTGACCCAGCTATTGCCCTTCTCGGTCTATTCCCTGAAGACCTTAAAAGAGAATACTACAGGGATACTGCCACATCGATGTTCATAGCAGCACAATTCACAATAGCTAGACTGTGGAACCAACCCAGATGCCCTTCAATAGATGAATTGATAAAAAAAAATGTGGCATTTATACACCATGGAGTATTACGCAGCACTAAAAAATGACAAAATCATGGAATTTGCAGGGAAATGGATGGCACTAGAGCAGATTATGCTTAGTGAAGCTAGCCAATCCCTAAAAAACAAATACCAAATGTCTTCTTTGATATAATGAGAGCAACTATGAACAGAGCAGGGAGGAAGAGCAGGAAGAAAAGATTAACATTAAACAGAGACATGAGATGGGAATCAAGTTGCAAATAATTGCCTTTGTAATTGTACCCTCTAGTATTGTAGATGTAGGACAGTACTGTATCATATGCTGTGAATGTTAAACCTCTCGTACCTGCTTTATGATATGTGGTAGTGACCGTGCTTTATCAGAGCTGTTTTTAATGATGTTACTCTAGAATGTTTTCTTTTCAGATGATTGAGAAGCTAATAAAAAAAATGGTGCCAGGTATCACAACAGTAACAGAACTTTGCTGTTTTCTTGGGGTTTGTTTTGTTTTTGTTTTTTTACTTTCCCCCCTTTTTTAAATGGAGTGTGCTGGGTGTGTCTATGATTCTGTTCAGATGACTGCAGAACCTGGAAATGCTGTTGCTGCTGCTGATGCAGAACATACTGCTATTATTGGTCTTTTTATATAAATATATATATACACATATATAGATAATTTGAATTTTTGGAAACTTTAGCTGTGCTGTCAACTTTGGAAAAGTATCCCAGTTTACCGTGTTGAGTTGGCATTGTACAGAAATTAACAGCCATATTGGTCTAGAAATGTTAAACTTACTTTTTTCCCATTTGTACAGGGGTAACGCACTGTATTAAATATGTAAGGTCGACTAAGGCAATCAGCGGCCACCATCTTGGAGAGCTGAAGTGTCCACCGCCACTCCCCGACAGATTGCAACAACAAAACAGGTGTGTGTCACTCAGCTCAGCCCCCATACATAGGGGGATTTCGCATAAAATCTCCCCTAGACTTTCCGGGCGAGGGAGTATCAGAGTCAGACAGCATAAAGACTAAGGGGAAACTAGAGGCACCTGACCTTCAACCCCCCCTCCCATCAGCAGCCAAAACAAAACCTGCCTAGCCAGCGCTGGGGGAGGGGCAAGCAGAAAAAATCAAAACCATAGAGTGCCGGGGATCCCAAAAGCCAACTGTGTGACCCCGGAGACCCAGGCTGTCTGATTTGCGCGGCCTGCCCCGTGGCTACAGAAGGCGTGGCGCCGCAGAGAAGGGACTAACTAGTAAGCAGGGAGATAAGCGGCTGCGACAACACGGTGGAATCCCACCAGCCAAGCCCGCACTGACCCCCGGGCTGAGTTCGGGATTCCAGACGGGGAAGGTACAGTTCTATCCCCCACAAGGGAAACAAAACAATAGAGTGCCGGGGTTCCCAATAGCCACCCTCCACACCCAACAAACGGCAGGCCCAGAGTACAGTTTGAACTGCCGACAGCCATCACTCAGGGGAAATCTGGTCTAGCAGGAGAAACCCAGACTAGCAGGAGAAACCAGGGGACTAGAGGCAAGGCCCTCGCGACTGGGCGGCTGTAAACTGCAGGCCCGCCGGCGACAGTTCACCCACTGCCCGCGTAACTGGGCGGTAGGAGAACGCCCGCCCGCTGGCGACTGATCACCTGCCCGCGGCCTGTGATACTGGGCGGCTGGAGACTGCCCACCTGCCGCGACCGGGAGCTGAAACCAAACAGAGACAGTCCAGTCACCCCCCCCCCCCCATTAGGACACCCCGGCAAGGAGACTGAGGCACGTCATAACAGAGTAGTGTCGTCACTGGAGCTCGGACGTCGGAATCCCTTCCCAGCGGAATCCATGTTAGCAGGCATAGTTTAACAACACAAAGGAGAGACATCAGAGTAATACAGAAACGAAACAAATCTATAGAAGAGAGCAGAAACACGACAACCAAATAGAGCTGGAAAGTAACGTGGACAACATGAGAAAACGAGGGAAAAAAGGATTACAAACAATGCAAGACAACTCAATTCTACAGGAGGACATAGAAACATCAGAAACAGGGATAGGGAAAGAACTCAAGGCATACCTAACTCGAATGGAAAGGAATATTAGAGAAGACATGAGACAGCAAGTCCAAGAAATAAAAGTATATTTTGAAAATGAATTAACCAAACAAATTCAAATTGCAAAGAATGAGCTCTACCAGGAGATAGAGATCTTAAAAAAAAATCAAACAATAATCCTAGAATTGTAGGAAACTATAAACCAAATTAAAAACTCAAACGAGAATATTACAAATAGACTTGATCAAGTAGAAGTCAGAACATCAGATAATGAAGACAAGGTTTATCAACTTGAAAAGAATATAGTCAACACAGAAAAGATGCTTAAATCCCACGAGCAATCTATTCAAGAGATATGGGATGTCATAAAAAAACCAAATTTGAGAGTCATAGGGATAGAAGAAGGCACAGAGATTCAAACCAAAGGAATGGACAGCATATTAAATGAAATAATTCTAGAAAACTTCCCAGAGATGAAAGATGAAATGGATTGCCAAATCCTGGAAGCCTACAGGACCCCAAACATTCAAAACTATAATAGACCAACTCCAAGACATATAATTATGAAGATAGCCAACGTACAGAACAAGGAGAGAATATTAAAAGCTACGAGAGAAAAGAGGCAGATTACATTCAGGGGTAAACCAATTAGGTTAACGACTGATTTCTCATCACAGACTTTGAAAGCAAGAAGATCCTGGAACAATGTATTTCAAACGCTGAAAAATAATGGATTCCAACCAAGAATACTGTATCCAGCAAAACTGAGCTTCAAATTTGACAATGAAATTAAAATCTTTCACGATAAACAAAAGCTAAAAGAATTCGCAGCAAGAAAACCAGCTCTGCAAAGCATTTTGAGCAAAACACTACAAGAAGAGGAATTGAAAAATAGTGCCCAAAACTAACAGCAGGAGGTATCTCAGTGAAGGGGGAGGAAAGTAACCAAAAAGTAAAACTAGCCAAACTAAAATAAATAAATAAATAAGCATGACTGGAAGTACAAATCATATCTCAATTGTAACCTTAAATGTTAATGGCCTAAACTCACCAATCAAGAGACATAGGCTAGTAACCTGGATCAAAAAAACAAATCCAACAATATGCTGCCTTCAGGAGACTCATATGATAGGAAAAGACATACACAGGCTGAAGGTAAAAGGTTGGGAAAAATCATACCACTCACATGGCCCTCGGAAGCAAGCAGGAGTGGCCATACTCATATCGAATAAAACCAACTTCAAACCTAAGTTAATCAAGAAGGATAAAGAAGGACACTATATACTGTTAAAAGGAACCATCCACCAACAAGACATAACAATCATCAATTTGTATGCACCAAACAATGGAGCTGCAACGTTCATAAAACAAACTCTCCTCAAATTCAAGACTCAAATAGACTACAACACAATAATTATGGGTGACTTCAACACACCGCTCTTGCCATTAGACAGATCCTCTAGACAAAAACTGAATAAAGAAACTATAGAACTCAACAGCACAATCAATAACCTAGACTTAACCGACATATATAGAATATATCAACCATCATCAAGTGGATACACGTTCTTCTCAGCAGCACATGGATTCTACTCAAAGATAGACCATATATTATGCCATAAGGCAACTCTTAGTAAATATAAAGGCGTGGAGATAATACCATGCACCATATCTGATCATAATGGAATGAAATTGGAAATCAATGATAAAAGAAGGAAAGAAAAATCCTACATCACATGGAAAATGAACAATATGTTACTGAATGATCAATGGGTTATAGAAGACATAAAGGAGGAGATGAAAAAATTCTTAGAGTCAAATTATAATACAGACACAACATACCGGAATCTATGGGACACAATGAAAGCAGTTTTAAGAGGGAAATTCATTTCTTGGAGTTCTTACCTCAAAAAAAGAAAAAACCAACAAATAAATGAACTCACACAACACCTCAAAAACCTAGAAAAGGAAGAGCAAAACAACAGCAAACGTAGTAGAAGACAAGAAATAATTAAAATTAGAGCAGAAATCAAAGAAATTGAAACAAAAGAAACCATTGAAAAAATTGATAAAACTAAAAGTTGGTTCTTTGAAAAAATAAATAAGATAGACAAGCCCTTAGCCATGCTAACGAAAAGAAGAAGAGAGAGAACTCAAATTACTAACATACGGGATGAAAAAGGCAATATCACAACAGACACTACAGAAATACAGAAGATAATTAGAAAGTATTTTGAAACCCTATATTCCAATAAAATAGAAGATAGTGAAGATATCGATAAATTTCTTAAGGCATATGATTTGCCCAGATTGAGACAGGAAGACACACACAATTTAAACAGACCAATAACAAAGGAAGAAATAGAAGAAGCAATCAAAAGACTACCAACCAAGAAAAGTCCTGGACCGGATGGGTATACAGCAGAGTTCTACAAAACCTTCAAAGAAGAATTAATACCAATACTTTTCAAGCTATTTCAAGAAATAGAAAAAGAAGGAGCTCTTCCAAATTCATTCTATGAGGCCAACATCACTTTGATCCCAAAACCAGACAAAGATACTTCAAAGAAAGAAAACTACAGACCAATATCTCTAATGAACTTGGATGCAAAAATTCTCAATAAAATTCTGGCGAATCGAATACAAAAACATATCAGAAAACTTGTGCACCATGATCAAGTAGGATTCATTCCTGGGATGCAAGGCTGGTTCAATATACAGAAATCAATAAATGCTATTCACCACATCAACAGACTTAAAGACAAGAACCATATGATCATCTCGATGGATGCAGAAAAAGCATTTGACAAAGTACAGCATCCCTTTATGTTCAAAACACTAGAAAAACTAGGGATAACAGGAACTTACCTCAACATTGTAAAAGCTATATATGCTAAACCTCAGGCTAGCATCATTCTAAACGGAGAAAAACTGAAGGCATTCCCTCTAAAATCTGGAACAAGACAGGGATGCCCTCTATCACCACTTCTATTCAATTTAGTTCTCGAAGTACTAGCCAGAGCAATTAGACAGACAAAAGAAATTAAAGGCATAAAAATAGGAAAAGAAGAAATTAAATTATCGCTATTTGCGGATGACATGATAATGTACTTAACAGACCCAAAAGAGTCTACAAAGAAGCTGCTAGAGTTAATAAATGAATTCAGAAAGTGGCAGGTTATAAAATCAACACGCATAAATCAAAGGCATTCCTGTATATCAGCAAAAAAACCTCTGAAATGGAAATAAGGAAAACCTCTCCATTCACAATATCCTCAAAGAAATTAAGATACTTGGGAATCAACCTAACAAAAGAGGTGAAAGATTTATACAATGAAAACTACAGAACCCTAAAGAGAGAGATAGAAGAAGATCTCAGAAGATGGAAAAATGTACCCTGTTCATGAATAGGCAGAACTAACATCATCAAAATGGCGATATTACCCAAAGTTCTCTACAGGTTTAATGCGATGCCAATCAAAATCCCAACGGCATTTCTTGTAGAAATAGGCAAAGCAATCATGAAATTCATATGGAAAAACAAAAGACCTAGAATAGCAAAAGCAATTCTAAGCAGGAAGTGTGAATCTGGAGGTATAGCGATACCAGAGGTCAAACTGTACTACAAAGCAATAGTAACAAAAACAGCATGGTACTGGTACCAAAACAGGCAGGTGGACCAATGGTACAGAATAGAGGACACAGAGACTAATCCACAAAGTTACAACTATCTTATATTTGATAAAGGGGCTAAAAACATGCAATGGAGGAAGGATAGCATCTTCATCAAATGGTGCTGGGAAAACTGGAAATCCATATGCAACAAAATTAAATTGAATCCCTTTCTCTCGCCATCCACAAAAATTAACTCAAAATGGATCAGGGAGCTAGATATCAAATCAGAGACACTGCGTCTGATAGAAGAAAAAGTTGGCTATGATCTACACATTGTGGGGTCGGGCTCCAAATTCCTTAATAGGACACCCATAGCCCAGAGTTAATAACAAGAATAAACAAATGGGACTTACTTAAACTAAAAAGTTTTTTCTCAGCAAGAGAAACAATAAAAGAGGTAAATAGAGAGCCTACATCCTGGGAACAAATTTTTACCCCCCACACCTCAGGTAGAGCCCTAATATCCAGAATGTACAAAGAACTCAAAAAATTAGACAATAAGATAACAAATAACCCAATCAACAAATGGGCCAAGGACCTGAACAGACACTTCTCAGAGGAGGACATACAATCAATCAACAAGTACATGAAAAAATGTTCACCATCTCTAGCAATCAGAGAAATGCAAATCAAAACCACCCTAAGATACCATCTCACTCCAGTAAGATTGGCAGCCATTATGAAGTCAAACAACAATAAGTGTTGGCGGGGATGTGGGGAAAAGGGTACACTTGTACACTGCTGGTGGGGCTGCAAAATGGTGAGGCCAATTTGGAAAGCAGTATGGAGATTTCTGGGAAAGCTGGGAATGGAACCACCATTTGACCCAGCTATCGCACTTCTCGGACTATTCCCTGAGGACCTTAAAAGAGCGCACTATAGGGATACGGCTGCATCAATGATTATAGCAGCACAATACACAATAGCTAGACTGTGGAACCAACCTAGGTGCCCCTCAATAGATGAATGGATAAAAAAAATGTGGCATCTATACACAATGGAGTATTATGCAGCACTAAGAAATGACAAAATCATAGAATTTGCAGGGAAATGGATGGCATTAGAGCAGATTATGCTAAGCGAAGCTAGCCAAGCCCTAAAAAACAAATGCCAAATGTCTGCTTTGTTATAAAGAGAGCAACTAAGAACAGAACAGGAAGGAAGAGCATGAGGAAAAGACTACAGTAAACAAAGTCGAATGTGGGGAGAGAAACGGAGGGAGAAGGGAAAGCATATGGAAATGGTAGGAGACCTTCAATGATACATAAAATCATAAGAGGTCATGAGGGGCAAGGGGGAGGGAAAAAAGGGAGAGAATTGAACAACAGCAGGGGAGGTAGAGAGGGAAGATGGGAGGGGAGGGGAGGGGAGATAGTAGGGGATAGGAAAGTTAGCAGAATATAACAGTCACTAATATGGCATTATGTAAAAAAGTGAATATGCAACAGATGTGATTCTGCAATCTGTATTTGGGGTGAAAATGGGAGTTCAAAACACAATTTGAGTCAAATGTATGAAAGATGATATATCATGAGCTATGTAATGCTTTAAACAATCAATAAAATAGTTTGACAAAAAAAAATATGTAAGGTCTTATCTACGTGGGTTTGATTACAGAAACTAATAAAGTATTCTCTAAATAATGAAAAAAAAGAGATGACACCCCTTGATTATAGTTTGAGGAGACATTAAATGAAATAACGTAAGTAAAACAGAATAACATAAGTAAAATAAACTTTTTACTTAGTAGGTCCTAAATTAATGATCTTAAATCTTTCCACGTATTTGCTCATAGGCAAGATGTCAGTGAAATTAATATACTCCTAATAACCCTGGTGTGGTTCCTTACCCCTCAGGCAAGAGAAGCCATTTAACTGAGTTTTCTTTTCCTTGGGAATCCTGCCAAATAATTATGACAGTTTATACAATAGGATGTTTAAGAATTTGCTGGTCTGACTTTTTCATGATGTCTTAAGTTGTCTTCTGAATAACTCAGTGCTGCCAAAACCTTTTTAATATCAGCCAATCAAGCACCTGTTAGATATTTACTTTTGTGTATTAATTTCAAACAGAGATTTCAAAATAACCTTCTGAAACAAAAAAAATGGAACAAAAAGGTAACAAGTAATGACTTGAAAATGGAGAAAGAAATCACTGTTTGCTCACTGGGTGATACATCATTCTATACACAAAGAACTTGAGCTTGTCCTCAGAATGTGAGAAAGAGAATTATCATAGTATTAGACTTTTAGACTTTCTTCATATTTAAACAAGCCCCACAATGTCCATTGATCTGCATTTAGACAAGTTCTGCATCTAGACAAGAGCCAACATCTGGGCGGAAATGAAGAATCATGGAGCAGTAAATTATATTCCCAAATTGCATGACCTCTGTTCTTTGGGGCTCCAAATGAATACAATGAGCAATTACATGCCCATCAGATGCTCGAGATAACAGTAGATTACCAGAAATCAGAGAGATTAACAATTTTGTTGAGTAAGACCAGACACAGAAATTTATAAATGAAGAAAGATCAGAGCCTGGAAAGAATAAAAGAGCCCAGTAAAAAGTCTAAGCCATTTAAAATATTTACTCATTTTTAGCTCTCTATAGGGCACTTCAAGGTCATCTGAACAAAAACTAAAATAATGAAACTACACTCTCAAAGCAAGTAATTTATAGTATAAAGCAGGATTTTAAAACGCCAAACTGCAGTACAGAGATGGGAGGGGTCATATGAAACCCTACATAAAAGACAGCAGGAATTTACAGGTGGAAGGTGTTAAGTGTGAGAATTAATAACTATGCTTTTTCCCAGCCCCTAACACTTTGATCCAAGTTGAATTAGTTAGAAAGTATAAAAATATAAAAGTGCTTTCTGTGTGTATGTAACAGAGAGGAGAGATTAAAAACCCCCGTGGGTCAGAAACACAATCATTACAAACTGAATTTCTGAGCCATTGTGGCTTCCCTCTTCCCATCCCCAACCTTCTGCCTGTCCAAGTCATTCGACTCTAATTTCAGTACTCCCTTGGAGGGGTAGTGCTCTCTTCTTTCACCATGGCCTATGACTATGACAAGGAACTTGTTTCAAAAGTCAGAGCCAATGAGGATCTGTGCATTACAGATATGAGAGAAGATACAACTCCATTAATCAAGATGGCCGTAAGGGTCCTTTCAGCTTGACTAAATTTTAGACAAGTGTCTTCCTGATGGTAGGCCCCTAACCTACCTTCTCTTAGAGCATTTGTTTGGGAAGACTTGCAATTGCAAATTCTTTCTCTGCCCTTCTGAAATGTAAATAAACTTCCCAGTCTCTTACAAGTTTCACAACTCTGGACTGTCTTTCTCAAGGACCTGGGGGCCAAATCCATTGAAATGTAATCATTAAAAAAGATAATGCCCCACCACCCAGTCTCTGGAAGGACAGGAGTCCAACTTAAATTAGCAGAGCTAACAAGCCAACAGATGTCTAAGCATACTGACCAACCTTCCTACTAATGTTTTCCACTAGCTCATCCCAGTGCTTAAAAACTCTCTTGCCTTTTGTTTTAACAAAGTTGAGATCAGTCTCTCTCCCTTATTGTAATAGCCTTGAATAAACTCTTTCTCGCTGTTTAACTGTCTGGTGCAATTTTTCTTTAACAGCGTACATGATTTCTAATAAATCATTTTGCCTTGTGAGAAGATTTCACATCATCAAGTAAAACAAAAATAAGTTTAAAGGTATATATGTTATATTTCAGGCCAACATTTTGGAGACAACGTTGTTACTTTAAAGTACACTGAGACGGTCATCTGTCTATCAAAAAATAAGATTGTCCTATCTGGAGAACCAAGGGGGAAGGACAAATTGCCATATAAACAGAGCAGTGCAGTGAGACACAGCAGTAAAAGACTTGGTAACAACTTGCTAAGAGGACAATGACTGCCAGCGCCACCTTTACAGATGCAATCCTCCTTAAATTGCGCCTTGGAGTGTAAGGCAGAAGAGAAGGAAAGGAAAAAGGACGAATAAGCCAGCTTCCCATGACAACTGCTGAATTATTGACCTACCTGGTTTTTTTGTCTCAGTGTCTGAAGGACTGAATTTGGAACAGGAGCCTCAGGTGGTTGAGCATAGCACATATTTCCATATGTAGGTACTAATGATCAAAGAGAAATGGTTTGCACTTTGGCTTTCAAGTCAGTACACAGAGGTGACAAAACAGTTGAGAGGGATCAGACTGAACACAGTCAGAAGGGAAGAGCTATCTGCACTATTACAGAAGGAAAAAGAAATTGCCCAACTCTGATCCTTAACAATTGATATTCAGAGTGATAAGTGCTAAAAAATAAATGGGAAAAAGACAATTGTAGCTCATATTTGGTGAAGAGGTTGTGAGAGAACTGTTAGGGTTTTGGCCTAAAGTATCCAAAAAAGGCTCATGTGTTTAAGGCTTGGTCCCCAAAGCAGCAATAATCAGTGGAGGGCTTTGGGGAAGTGAATGGATCATAATCTTATCAATGGGTTAACCCACTGATAAGGGAGCTGCTAACTGAATGGACTATTGAGAGGTGGGTTAGGACCTAGTTGAAAGGACCGAGTCCCTGGGGGCAGCCCTTTGGGGCTGTATCACATCCCTGGTGTGTTCTTTTCTCCCTCTCCCTCTCCCTCTCACTTCTCTCCTCTCCCCTTCCTGTCCCCCTCCCTTCTCTCTCTTTCCCCCCCTCCCCCCCTTAAGTCTTCCCTCCTTCCCTCTCTCTGCTTCCTGGCTGCCAAGAGGTAAGCAGCTTACCTCCACTTCTGCCATGCTGTCCTGCCAACCCCAAAACCAAAGCAATGAAACTGGATGACCATGGGCTGAAACCTCTGAAACTGAGCCAAAGTAAATCTTTCCTCCTTTAAGCTGGTTTCCCCCACCCCCTTAGGTATTTTGTCACTGCAATGAAAAGGTGACCAACACAAGTATGACTACACTAAATGAGAATTCAAATTCTTGTTGATAGTGACTCAGTGATTTTCCTGAAGAATCACAAAAAGGAAAAGTTGGGGAGAACACAAAGATAATTCTAATCTCAAAAATGAGTAGATCTCAAAATATCTCTCCACAGAGTAGTTATTAAACACAAAGAAAAGTTACTTTGATAGTCAAAAAACTCAGTGGACACCACTTCAACCAAGGAATCAAATTAAAATCACCAAAAATGGAACAAATGATCATCTGAACCCTGGTGTCATACACCACCAAGACACATCACTTACATAGTATTCTTTCAAAAAACGTTTAAGCAGAATATGATCATGAAACAAAAAGCAGATGAATCCCATATGAAAATATTCTGCAAAATACCTGTACTGAACTCCTCAAAAAACTTCAATGTTATGAAAGCTGTAAAAGGCAGAGAAACCATTCTAGACTGAAAGACACCAGAGAAGCTTGACAACTAAATGCAACATGTGAGCCTTGTTTGGATCCTGTTCTGAAGAACATCATTGTGTCATATGAATATGAACCAAATATTATGTAACATCAATGATAAATTTATTGAGTGACCATTGTATTTTAGTATATAAAAATATTCCTGTTTACTGTCTTCCTCCTATTCTCAAACAATTCAGTAAACATTATAAGTATGTATCTCTTAAGTGAGATTGTATTTTAAAAGTACTTAACAAGAGCTAAGAAGAGAAAATCATGTTTAATGGAAGCCAGTTGCATATTTATTAAATTAAGTTAGACTAATTTTCGAGAGCTTACAAAGATATTGCAGGGAACTGCAATAGGATTTAGTTTTAATTCAAAATTCAAAAAGGCAATTAAAATATATCTTTATATCATGTATACAAGCTAAAGAAATAAGAGTTGAGTAGCCATATGGCAAAGTGAATTCAATATCTGATAGACATAATTCAAAGGTTGACATCAGCCTGAAGGGAGTTCTTTGTAAGATACAGGATCCTAACCATAGTTGGATCAAAATACAGATGACATGCTAACAAAATATTTTAGTGACAATGCAAATATTCTCGGTGAAACAGTTATTAATTCCTAGGTTCCAACATATTAAATATGTCAAAACCAAAAGCATGATATTTAACAAAAATTATTCAAGGTCCCATTATTACCAGTAGGTCAATATGTGTGTGTGTGTGTGTGTGTGTGAGAGAGAGAGAGAGAGAGAGAGAGAGAGAGAGAGAGAGAGAGAAGACAGATAGGGATAGAAAGATAAACAAAAAAGGCACAGCACTCTTAATTTTACATGAAAATCACAAATCACACATTTAAAAAAATCATAATTGAGATAAGTTCCTGAAGCTGGAAGCATAGAGGCCTTGAAAGTGGTTATCAGAAAGACCTAACAGAAGGTCAGGAGAGTCTGCTCACAGGAGACAAAATATACATGGGAAGCTTTAGGACGCTGTGGGCATACTAACCAAATGGGAAGCATTGCAATGGAAGGATGAGGGGAAGTGGAGCAGGTAGCCTGGCAGAGGGAGTATGTCTGAGCAGAGGTGACCATGGTGTGTCATCCTGCCAAGAGAGATGCAGGGTTGCTGGAGCAGAGAGAACCAGGGGGGAAAACTGCAAAGAAGTGAAGATGGAAGAATCAGTTCTAATGGCAACAAGACGAAAGGCATCATCAGTTTACTGACTCCAGTTTTAATGTGATTCAATATTACAACGTAGGTCCCCAAGAATACAACATACCAAAAAAGGGTGGTAAGGTCCTATCCTGCCCACTGCTGACCACACCCAACTGTAAATTTGTGCTTAGTTCAAATAAATTCATTGAAATTGAATTTTTGACAAGGTGTTGAACGAATAGGAAGTGGGTCACCTAAAGGGAAGGGGAGGTATGATTCCAGGAGGCATAAAGATCTTTAAATAGCCAACAGCCATCTGTAGCACAGAAATCATAGCTGATATGTATTTACCAAGGCTTAATAAATAGGGGTCTTAACAATGCGTGCTTAGCTCAGTCTTAGAAGACTTAACGATAGATCCTGGATGAAGATAAACTGGCTATCCAGGGAATTCTGAGCCTCCCAGGCTGACTGCTAAATAGGCAAAGAATTTAAAAAGTGAATTATAGTCCTTAGACTAGATAATTAATAGGTCTTCTACCAATCCTGAGATTCCATAGTTCTATGATAGTGCTATTGCATTACATTGGAAACGTTCTAAAGAGCTATTCAGAACATTCTGATGGGAAGAATTTGAAGGTGGCTTAACTAAGAAATCTAAAAATAAAGTGTGATATTCTGAACCAATAAACTAATACCTGTATTGAATCTTAAAAATTATTTATTTATTTATTTATTTTTATTGGTTGTTCAAAACATTACAAAAAAGCTCTTGACATATCATATTTCATACATTAGATTCAAGTGGGTTAAAAAAATAAAATTCCAAAATATAAAATAAAGGTTAACCATACTTTTGAGATGAAGGTAATCTAACCAATGGAACATGGACTTCAAAGCAGACCTGTGTGGCTTTGGGTAAGTTTCTCATCTCTCTGTGATAGTTCTTTATATGTAGAATGGAGATTACAATAACAATTTTAAAACCTAGCTTATACAAGTATTGTGAAAGTTAGTGAGTAAATAAATTTAAAATGCTCAGAAAGTATCTGGCACAAATAGAAGTGTTTGATATCTATGATCAATCATAATATTTAGATGAGAGATTCTGGAGTCAGATAAACTTGAATTAAATCCTAGTTCCATCCTTAACTAGTTAGGTGACCTGCCCTTGCTATAAAATGAGGATGAACATGTCAACTAGTCAAAGCACAGATACAAATACCAGAAACTGTCCTGATAGTTGGAGCTTACAAAAGCTTTTTGAGTTAGGGCTGGAGAACAATTCTGGATTGTGAAGTTAGACACCCAGAACTATCTTGCAGAACGGTCTCAAAAAGATGTGGGTGTCTCTGACATGATTTGAAATTAAGAGAATCCAAAAGTCTTTGTCCTAGCTGCTAATTTCATACCTCTGCTAGGTTCCAGAGACCCCAAACTGCTAGTATAACACCCCAAGAGATGACTCCTCCATCACAGTGCCTTCAGAAGAAGTGTGGGTTTCCCCTAGTGTCTGCTATGTCCCAATGTTATGGGAGCATGTTTGCTTGCAGAAGTTAGGTCACACATAGAACCTGAGTTGTAAAGAAGTCTGAGAGATGTATGCCTTGATTTTTCAGATATAGCAGCAGGATAACCTTCTCAGAGACAGAATGAAGATGAAGAGGCTTATCTGTAAGAACTGTCAATCTAGTTCCTATCAATAGGGTGAGAATTAAATAGAAAATAATGTGTGTGTAGTAGTTATGGCTGTGTTTCCTACATAGGAATCACTCAGTATGATACTAGTTGACTTCTACTGGAACATGACTAAAGAGAAATTACCTTTCCATGTCACCTCCTAAAATTAAGAAGAAAATGGGGGGATCCCAACTCCATTTTTAGTAAAACTGAGAGAAACATAAGGACTGATTCATAAACATACACAAAGCCTTCCAAAATTAGCAGAAATAAAACAAAAGTCACAAAGGAGGACATGCCAAAAGGAAACAGTAAGGATTGCAGAAAACAAATCAAACCTAAAATATGCATAATTGGAGATGCTGAAGAACACCACAATTCAACAAAATAAATATTGAAGCATACAACTCAAGAAAAGCTTCATGACTCTCCATACCAAAGGGCCCATTGTGTGCTTATAGGTGTAGTGCACAATAAGACACATCCTGGCTAAGTCTGGGCAGCCAGCAAAGAAATGAAGTTGCTTACAAAAAAAAAGGGGGGGAGGGCACAAGTTGTCTCAAATTTCTCTCCAGAAGTAGAACAAAACCAAAAGATGGTCAAGACAAGACAGGATGAGTCAAGGATTAAGTGTTGGGTCTACTTACAGAAGATTCAGATGCAAAGCGACAAATAATTGAACTGCAGTACACCAGGCACCTGTGCTGAGGGTCCTCCTTCAGCATTTTACTAGGGAGTCACCTGAGCCAACCAAGAAGTGCCTCGGTAAGAAACAGGCAAAAGACCAGAAATGAGGACCGAACAACTTATTTGTAAAAGTAAGACTAAAATCAATGAAGATTTGGGCAACAAACGAAAAATGAAAATATTCTATTTTTCTATAATGTAGGAATGATTCAAGTGTTTAGAAAAGAAAGGGTTAAGAAGGTAGAATGCACAGAAAGTTTTTCACCCCACCTATATAGTTTATGGCCAGAGCATTCTCTTCAGTAACATCATTAAAGGTATGAAATATAAACAGAGTTTAACAATACAAATTTAAAACAAAAAATATTAATAATAATTCAACAGAGTGGTAACAAAGAAGGAAGGAAAAAGGAAAGAAAATGCATCTGTTTATGGTAAAAATCAATGAATATTGACTAAAAAAATGAGGATATGGACTATAAAAGATTTAATTATAAAGATAATCAGCAGAACAAAAATATAAAGTTTTCTAAATGACATTAAACATACACACACAACTAAAAGACAAATAGGGAACATAATTAAGGCTTTATTAACATTACAAAACAAAGTATCACATAAGATGACAGGAATAAAATCAAATATATATGTGTGTCAAGTTAGTAAATGTAAGTTTAACTCACTAAAGAGTGAAGAGTGCTTTTAACACTAGATCACAAAGGAAAACCCAACTCCTGATTTATGTAAAAGAAATTAAAACAAAGTGAGACAGAAAGATCAAAAACAAACAGGCAAAAGTATTCTGGGCAGAGAGAAAGAAATTTCCAGCTGTAACAAGGTAAAAAGGTCAACAAATCTTCACTCTCCCACCTCCCTCACCCAAAACAACAACAATAACACTTCCAGAGCTCTGGAAATGGACCAAAGCAGACAATACATTGTAAATACTTACTCTTGAAAACTACTTAAACTTCAGGTGAAAACACAGTCCAGCCCAGCCACCTGGGGTTGCTTGCATACCTACTCATCAATTCTTCCATATTAAGAATGGTAGTCTTGGGCTGGGGATATTAGCTCAGTTGGTAGAGTACTTGCCTGGCATGCACAAGGTCCCGGGTTCAATCCCCAGTGTCACACACACACCAAATATAATAATAATAATAAAAAAGAATGGTAGTCTTAGCAGAGTAGGATTTGCTGCAAAGACAACTACTTTGACCCAAAGCGGGGCAATCTATATTTGAGTTGAGGCCGAGGATGGAGAAAGGAAAAAGCCTCATGGCTTTTCCAAAAGTGACAGCCTCCATAACTCTAGGAAGCAATTAGGGGGAAACTGCCCTCACTTCTAGCCCAAGATTAAGTGCCAGAAGGCTTAAGTGTTGGATTAGGCACATTAGAAGACAAAAGAGCCACAAAGAGGCAAGATAAACTTTCCACAAGTCTCTGGATGGCAAAATACAGAAATGTAATGGGAAATACAGGAAAACTCAATGGGGAAGGTGCACAGAGATTTAAAATGGCTGAACTTTGAATGTACTTCCACCCTCAGTAAAAGACTCACAGGAGACAGCTTGGTGGCACGGGCCTGTAATCCCAGTGGCGCAGGAGCCTGAGGCAGGAGGATCGAGAGTTCAAAGCCAGCCTCAGTAACAGTGAGGCACTAAGCAACTCAGTGAGACCCTGTCTCTAAATAAAACACAAAATAAGGCTGGAAATGTGTCTCAGTGGTTGGGTACCCCTGAGTTCAATCCTTAGTACCCCCCTCCCACACACACACAAAAAAAGACTCACAGGCTCCAAGTGTTTAAGCACCACCTCTATCCATGTCTCTAGTTGAACACCAAGCTGACTACTAAGCTTGTGCAGGAAAAGGTACAATACCTAAGCAGCTTATGCAAATACTAAAAATAAGAATAAATAAACACAACAGAGACACTAAGACTGCATACAAGAAGGGAAACAGACAACACAGATTAACACAAATTAAGTCCAGGTAATTCATAAAACAAAACAAATCCCAAAAAACTCAAATAACTCAAAACCCCAAATTGCTACACAAAATGCTAAAGTGTCAGGGTTCATTCAACCCAAAATTGCAAAGTATTCAAAGAAACAAGAAAGTGTGACCCACAGTCAGGGTTGGGGGAATGTTTTTTAATTAATAATTGGATCCAGATGTTGGATTTATCAAACAGTAAATTTCCAAGTATCTAAGGGTGTTCAAAGAACTGAAAACCAGAAGATAATAGTGACTTAGCAAATAGGGAGCCGCAAAAGAGAAATAGAACCCATATTTTAAAAAATGGAAATTCTGGGGTTAAATAACATACATAAAAAATTTACCAGTTGCAATCAATAGTATATTTAAGATGATAAAATAATCTACCAGTGAACACCAGAATAATAAAATTTACTCAATCCAAAGAATAAGAAAGAAAATATTGAAGAATAATAAAGAGAGCCTCGGGGGCATTAGCATGGCAACAAATGTGTAATGGGAACCCAGAAAGAGAAGAGAAATAAAGGACAGGAAAATATATGAATAAACAATGGTCTTCAACTTCTCAAATTTGACGTAAAATGTTAATTTATACATCCAAGAAACTCAACAAAGTCTGAGAAGGATGAAGACAAAGATATCCATTCCTAAACACATCATAAGGTGATGAATAAAAGACTAGAAAAAAATGGAAAGCAGGGAGAGAAAATCAACCCATCATGTAAGGGGAAGAACAATATGAATAATGGCTGACTTTGGGCCTGAAAGAATGAAGGGCCAAAGGCAGGAGAATCATACAATCAAAGAGCAAAAAGAGAAAAACCATCGATGAAGAATTCTAACAAAACTAGCGTTTGAAAATGAATGTGAAATAATGACGTTCCCAGAATAATAGCAGAGTGCATTACAAGCAGACCTGACCTATGAGATATGAAAAAAAGGAAGCCCACCAGTCTACACAGGAAACAATACCAGATGGAAACTTACACCCAAATGAAGAAAGAAAGAACAATGGAAATGATAACTACATGAACAGAAGACCCATCAACCACAGCACCTGCTCACTGGCCAGATTAGACCAGTGACTTCTCCAGCCACTACTAAGGGGCTAATGTGATCCAGGAATACAAACCAGAAACGCAAGGCAGGCAGTGGCCCCTGGAGCCTACCCCAACAATGGCAAATGCAAGACAGAAGGAAGCAAGAAAATAGGCTCATCTCCATACCTCCCTGCTCTCCCTTTGAAAGGGCTATTCTGAGAGGCTAAGGGCAATGCCATTAGAATCCATGAGGAACCTGTGGTGTCTCTGTGAGGCTGTGGCTTATGTAGTAATGCAACCCCTTGGATTCGTTCTGCTTTCTTCCTCACTTCATATCCATTTTTCCCTCACTTGTGCTTTCTTAGGATCAGCTACTCCCCTCTCAACATGGACTCTGTTTTTTAAAGTGCCAAGGTAAGAAAAGAGAAGAGCGGCCCTGGAGATTCAGTTCTTAGAATGGGATTTTAGAGTTGAATTAGCAACCAGACTGGAAATAATTGGGATCCTATCTCTGTTAGTGTGGTAGTGATAATAACAGCTATTATTATTTGTTGTTATTCTGCATGATGCTCTCTCATTTTTTATAGAAAAAAAACTTTTTCATTCTAGTTGTTATTTCATTTTATTACTAAAGTTAATTCTAAAATAACCAGAATATTTATTTTTGCATTCATTCATCCAAGATATATGTACTGATGTCCCTCTGTGTGCCAGGTAACAAACTAGATACTACAACTACTCAAATGGGGAAGGGCCCAAACCTCATTGGTTGTAAAGGAAGCCTTTATCCTCAAGAAGCCAATAACATAAAAAGAATGTAACATTTAAATAGACAAGATACTCCAGTGGGATGGTTGTGACAATGTAATAAAGCCTTGCATGCAATCACATGACAATTCCCAAGGCTGTTGCCTGCAGTTCACTAGGATGAAGTAGTAAGTGGGAGGCATCATTAGGCTTCCAAGTGGCTGTGCCCTGTAATGGGTATGTGGGCAATGATAATGACAAGGATCAATGAGTGTTGTCTGTTTTAAAAAAGAATTAAACCCCTCACAAAAGAGAAAATGATTGGCTCAGCCTTGCAAATAGTATAGGCAATAAGAAAATAATAACAATATCAGAAGTGCAATGTCCCAACCTGCCTGGGACCCAGACCCAGTGTAGGCCCAGATCCATCCCGCTATCAGCAGATACCTGCCAAAGCTCAATCTCCTGTGCAAGACCATCTCCAACGACCAGAAGATACCTGCCTAAGCTCAGGCCTGGCCCAGATCTGCCTCTGCCCACCTGCACAGGATCCAGGCTCAGGGTAGTAGGTTAAGGTCTGTCACCACCCCACCACCTGGGAGTCAAGGCCTAACCCACTTCCATTTTGGGACACTGAAGATATCTCCATAGTCTTCCACACACCGTAGCTTCTACCTTTCAACAACAGACAGGGCCTAGAAGCAGCTGCATCTTGGAGGAGGCATCCCAAAGCCAGTGTAAGGCCCACTACTTCAGACCCATCTCTGAAAGTGTTTGCATCCATTCTGGGGCATCTCCACTGCTATCTCGAGTTACCTCCCCTATTGCCACCACCAACTTTAGTTGCAGTAGCATCCATCGTGTGACACCTGCAGGATCTGGAAGCCAAGCATAAAGGTAAGGTACAGATAATCTGCATGGATACTACAAGATTACAGGGTAGAAACTGTAATATCTCAGATTCACACTGCAAGAAATGAAATCACAAAGACAACATGAAAAAACAAGGGAGGAAAGTGCCCCAAACAAACCAGGATAATATAATAACAGATCCTATGGACAGTGAAGTTGATGAAATGTCAGAGAAGGAGTTCAGAATGTTCATAATTAAAATGATCTGTGAATTAAAGAATGATGTAAATGAGCAAATACAGGCAAAAATCGATCACTCCAACAAAGAGATAACAGAGCAAATACAGGTTGTGAAAGATTACTTCAAGAGAGACATAGAGACTCTTTAAAAAAAACCCTCAGAAATCTTTGAAATGAAGGAAACAATAAACCAAATAAAAAAACTCAATAGAAAGCATCACCAACAGACTAGATCACTTGGAAGAGAGAATGTCAGATAATAAAGACAAAGTATACCAATCTGGAAAATAAAGCTGATCACATAGTGAAGATAGTAAGAAACCATGAGCAGAACATCCAAGAATTATGGGACAGCATCAAAAGACCAAATCTAAGAGTTATTGGGACAGAGGAAGGCACAGGGTTTCAAACCAAAGGAATGCACAATCTCTTCAATGAGATGATATCAGAAAATCTCCCAAGCACAAAGAACAAATTGGAAAACCAAATACAAGAGGCTTACAGGACACCAAATGTACAAAATTACAACAGATCTATACCAAGGCACATTATAATGAAAATGCCTAGCATACAGAATAAGGATAGAATCTTAAAGGCTGCAAGAGAGAGGAATCAGATCACGTATAGGGGGAGACCAATTCTTATCTCAGCAGATTTTTCAACCCAGACCCTCAAAGCCAAGAGATGATGGAACAACATATGCCAAGTTCTGAAAAAAAAAAATGGATTCTTTCCATCCAAGAATCTTATATCCGGCAAAATTAAGCTTTATATTTGATGATGAAATAAAAACCTTCCATGATAAACAAAAGTTAAAATAGTTTACAACTAGAAAGCCTGCACTATAAAACATCCTCAGCAAAATATTTCGTGAAGAAGAAATGAAAAGCAATGATAAAAAAATAAGCAGAGGGAGGGATTACACTAAAGGAAAAAAAACAATCAAAGGAGAAACCAAGTCAAGTTAAATACCAAAAATAAACAAAAATGGCTAAGACTACAAATCACGGCTCAATAATAACCCTGAATGTTAATGGCCTAAACTCACCAATGAAAAGATATAGACTAGCAGATTGGATTAAAAAAGACCCAATAATATAATGTCTCCAAGAGACTCATCCCATAGGAAAAGACATTCACATAGTAAAGATGAAAAGTTGGAAAAATCATACCACTCACATGAACTGCAGAAACAAGCAGGGTTTCCATACTCATATCAAATACAGTAGACATCAAGCTAAAGTTAATTAAAAGGGATAAAGAAGGATACTACATACTATGCAAGGGAACCACACACAAACAAGACATAACAATTATAAATATATATCCTCCAAATAGTGGAGCATGTCCCCTCAACAAACAAATTCTTCTCAAGTTCAAGAGTCAAACAGACCACGACACAATAATTCTGGGTGACTTTAACACACCTCTTTCACCATTAGATAGATCTTACAAACAAAAGCTTAACAAAGAAACTATAGAACTCAATATTACAACAATAACATAGATTTTACTGACATATATAGAATATTTCACCCTTCAAAAAGCAAATATACATTTTTCTCAGCAGCACATGGAACCTTCCCTAAAATAGACTATATATTATGTCACAAAGCAACTCTTAGAAAATACAAAAAAGTAGAGATACTACCCTACATTCTATCATATCATAATGGAATGAAACTAGAAAACAATGATAAAATAAAAAATAAAATTCAGGGGCTAGGGTTATGGCTCAGCAGTAGAGCACTTGCCTAGCATGTGTGAGGCACTAGGTTCAATCCTCAGCACCACATAAAAATAAATAAAACAAAATAAAGGCATTGTGTCCATCTACAAATAAAAAATTTAAAAATAAAATAAAATAAAATCCACTCCAACACCTGGAAACTAAATAATATGCTACTGAATGAACAATGGGTTGCAAAATACATCAAGGAGGAAATTTTAAAAATTCTTGGAGATAATGAGAACACTGATACAACATATTGAAATATCCAGGACACTATGAAGGCAGTACTAAGAGGAAAGTTCATTGCATAGAGTTCATTCCTTAAAAGAAGAAAATGTCAACAAATAAATGACTTAACATTATATCTCAAAGCCCTAGAAAAAGAACAAATCTACACCAAAAGCAGTAGAATACAGGAACTAATTCAAATCAGAGCTGAAATCACTGAAATTGAAACAAAAGAAACAATTGAAAAAATTGACAGGACAAAAAGTTGGTTTCTTGAAAAAATAAATAAAATTGACAGACCCTTAGCCATGCTAACAAAGAGGAGAGAGAAAACTCAAATTACTAACATACATGATAAAAAAGGAAATATTACAACAGACACTACAGAAATACAGAAGATAATTAGAAATTATTTTGAAAACTTGTACTCCAATAAAATAGAAAATACCAAAGGCATCAAAAAATTTCTAGAGTCATATGATTTGCCAAACTTGAATCAGGATGATATATACAATTTAAACAGATCAATTTCAAGCAATGAAATAGAAGATGCCGTCAGAAGCGTACCAACAAAGAAAAGCCCAGGATCAGATGGATAAACAGCTGAGTTCTACAAGACCTTTAATGAAGAACTAATACCAATACTCCTCAAATTATTTTGTGAAGTAGAATAAGAGGGAGCATTTCCAAACTCATTTATGAGGCCAGAATTACCCCGATTCCAAAACCAGGCAAAGACACATCAAAGAAAGAAAACTTCAGACCAATATCTCCAATGAACATAGACGTAAAAATTCTCAATAGAATTCTGGCAAATAGAATACAAAAACATATCAAAAAGATCATGTACCACAATCAAGTAGGGTTCGTCCCAGGGATGCAAGTTTGGTTCAACATAAGGAAATCAATAAATGTAATTCATCACATCAATAGATTTAAAGATAAGAATCATATCATCATCTCAATAGATGCAGAAAAATATTCAACAAAATACAGCACCCCTTCATGTTCAAAACACTAGAAAAACTAGAGATAACAGGAACATATCTCAACATCATAAAAGCCATCTATGCTAAACCCCAGGTCAACAGCATTCTAAATGGAGAGAAATTGAAAGCATTCTCTCTAAAAACTGGAACAAGATAGGGATGCCCTCTTTCACCACTACTATTTAACATAGTTCTTGAAACACTGGCCAGAGCAATTAGACAGATGAAAGAAATTAAAGGGATATGAATAGGAAAAGAAGAACTTAAATTATCACTATTTGCTGATGATATGATTCTATACCTAGAAGAACCAAAAAATTCCACCAGAAAACTTCTAGAACTAATAAGTGAATTCAGAAAAGTAGCAGGATATAAAATAAATGCCCATAAATCAAAGACATTTCTGTATATCAGTGACAAATCCTCTGAAAGGAAACAAGGAAAACTACCTCATTTACAATAGCCTCAAAAAAAAAAAATACTTGGGAATCAACAAAAGAGGTGAAAGACCTCTACAATGAAAACTACAGAACACAAAAGAAAGAAATTAAGGAAGATCTTAGAAGATGGAAAGATCTATCTTGTTCTTGGATAGGCAGAATTAATATTGTCAAAACGACCATACTACCAAAAGCACTATAGAGATTTAGTGCAATTCCAATCAAAATCCCAATGATATTCCTCATATAAATAGAAAAAGAAGTCATGAAGTTCATCTGGAAAAATAAGAGACCTAGAATAGCTAAAGCAATACTTAGCAAAAAGAGTAAAGCAGATGACATCACTACGCCAGACCTTAAATTATACTATAGAGCAATAGTAACAAAAACAGCATTGTATTGGCACCAAAATAGACTGGTTGACAAATGGTACAGAATAGAGAACACAAGAGACAAACCCACAAAAACGCTAAAAACGTAGATTGAGAAAAGATAGCCTCTTCAACAAATGGTGCTGGAAAAACTGGGAATCCATGTGCAACAAAATAAAATCAAACCCCTATCTCTCACCATGCACAAAACTCAAAGTGTGTCAAGGACCTAGGAATAAAACCAGAGACACTGCACCTAATAGAAGAAAAAGTAGGCCCAAATCTCCCTAGTGTTGGATTAGGCCCTGACTTCCTTAATAAGACTTCTATAGCACAAGAATTAAAATCAAGAATCAATAAATGGGATGGATTCAAACTAAAATGCTTCTTCTCAGCAAATGAAACAACCAGTGAGGTGAATAGAGAGCCTACATTTGGGGAGCAAATCTGTACCACATGCACATCAGAAAGATCACTAATATCTAGAATATATAAAGAACTCAAAAATCTTAACACCAAAAAAGCAAATAACCCAATCAATAAATAAGCCTAGAAATTGAACACACACTTCTCAGAAGATGATATACAATCAATCAACAAATATATGAAAAAATGTTCATCATCACTAGCAATTAGAGAAACGCAAATCAAGATTTCATCTCATTCCAGTCAGAATGGCAGCTATTAAGAATACAAACAACAATAAGTACTGGCGAGGATGTGGGGAAAAAGGTACACTCATAACGTTGCTGGTGGGACTGCAAATTTGTGCAGCCAATATGGAAAGCAGTATGGAGATTCCTTGGAAAACTGGAAATGGAACCACCATTTGACCCAGCTGTCCTACTCTCAGGACTAAAAAACAGCATACTACAGAGACACAGCCACAACAAATGTTTACAGCAGCACAATTTACAATAGCTAAAATGTGAAAACAACATAGATGCCCATCATTTGGTGAATGGATAAAGAAAATGTGGTGCCTACATTCAATGGAATACTATTCATAATTAAAAGAGAATAAAATCATAGCATTTGCAGGTAAATGAATGAAGCTAGAGAATATAATGCTAAGTGAAGTTAGCCAATTCCAAAAAAACCAAATGCCGAATGTTTTCTCTCATATAAGGATGCTGATTCATAATGGGGTTGGTGGGGCGGGGGGAGCATGGGAGGATTAAACGAACTTTAGATAGAGCAAAGAGGAGTAGGGGGAAGGGAGAGGGCAAAGGAGTAGGAAAGATGGTGGAATGAGATGGTCATCATTATCCTAAGTACATGTATGAAGACACAAATGGTGTGACTCTACTTTGTGCACAAGCAGAGATATGAAAATTTGTGCTCTATGTGTATAAGATGAATTTAAATACATTCTGCTGTCATACATAACAAAATTAGAATTTTTAAAAGTTCAAAAAAGAGCTACAAAGTCCTTTCCAATGTACACACGTATGCATACTCACATACACACACACACACACACACACACACAAAAAAAAAAAAAAACCCATACATAAAACAGAGGTTTACTGGTTCTTACACCACATACTACTTTATTGCAACAATGTCTTACACCACATACTACTTTATCTCAACAATGTCTTACACCATATACTACTTTATCCCAATGATGGAGCGACAATCAAACCTCAGATACTCAGACCTGTCACAGCAGTCAGAAAAGAAAGGTAACAGATAAATTGTTCCTCTGTGCAGATAACACAATCTCATATTGAAAAAAATCCCCAAAGATTCCAACAAAAAGAGTTTGGGTTGATAAATTCAGTAAGGTTGCAGGACACAAAATCAACATGTGAAAATTAGTAGCGTAGCATTTGTTTACACAAAAAATGAACTTTCTGAAAAAAGAAATCAAGAGAACTATTCCATTTATAATAGTTACAAAAAATAAAATAAATTGGGCATGGTAGCACACACCCATAATTCCAGTCCAATGCAATCCCTATCAAAATTCCAATGTCATTTCTCAGATACATAAAAAAAATTCTAAAATTCACATGGAAACACACACACATAATCCAAGGCAATCACAATCAAAAAGAACAAATTCAGAGACATCAGATTTCAAACTATACACTACAAAGTGATAGTAACTAAAACAGAATAATACTATCATAAAAATAGAAAAATCAACCAATGGAACAGAATAGAGAACCCAGTAAAAGAACCCCTGAATCCACAGTCAATCCATCTTTGTTGACAAAGGTGCCAAGAATGTACAATGACAAAAAAAGACAATCTTGTCAATAAATGCTGTGAAAAAACAGATATCCATATGTAAAGGAAGGAAATTGGACTCTTGTCTCACATCATATATAAAAATTGATGCAAAATATATCAAAGACTTAAACATGAGGCCTGATACTGTAAAATTAGCAACAAAAAAAATAAGGCAAAAACTATGTGATATTGGTCTGGGCAATGATTGTTTAGATTTGATCCCAAAAGCATAGGTGACAAAAGCAAAGATATACAAGAAGAATTATGTCAAAATAAAAAGCTTCTGCACATCAAAAGAAAACAATTCACAGAGTGAGGAGACAAGGTAATATTTGCAAGCCTATCTATCTGACAAAGGATTAACATCCAAAATATATAAGGAACTCAAACCCCCATTCCTGTAGTTGAATGCACGATCCATTTTCTCCAAGTGGTGTCTTCAGTTCACTTCCCTTTGCCTCCCTTCTTTATTCAAAGCACTCCCAGATTTGGCTAAACAAAATCCTCCACAGAAAGCCCCCCCACCCAGGCTCTTCTAGATTTTGAAGATGAAATCCAGTTATAAATACACCAATTAAATTATGGCAGAGAAGTTTAAAAGAAAAAAAGTCTTTAACCTAGAGTAGCTGATAGCATATCCAGAACTTGGGCAAGGAATGCCTTTATACAGATTTAAGAGCTAGATTTATATGAACCTGAAGTTATTTCCTAAATAGTTCTACAGGTATAATAAGCACTCTAGAAATGAAGTAGCTGCTGAATGGTAAATTAATGTGTGAATGTTCGTAGCTTTGATTGAACAGATTATAGTAGTCAATTCTCTCATGGCAGTTGAAAAAGATGACAACACCATTTTGAATTAAGACTATCATTGCAGTGAAGCAGGTAAGGACTCCAACATTCTGTGCCAAAGGCTTCCATTGACAAATTGGATTCATTAGTGTTAATGATGACCCCTCCCACAACACACCTGCCCTGAGGTGTAAGTGAAGCTTAAGAAACCAAAAAATTGAGAGTGCAGATATTTTCTAGCCCTACTTTGATGATGTGCAACTTATTCCTGGCTCCCTAAATAAACATAAGCTACCTTGTTCCTAAACCTAGGGCGTTTATCTCCATTTTTCACTTTTCTTTCTTTGACACTCCTGGTTTACTTATTTCAATGTGCATGTCCAATTCTTCTCTACCTTCTGCCTCCTTACAATTCTTGCTCTGATCTAAGTTTGTCAGTTGTTAGTCCTTGGTCAGTTCTAATGGAGTCTTGTTTCCATTGTGTATTCATTGTATTATTAAACCATAGCTATGGGCTTTTTGCCTAGGCCACAGACAGCTTAGTTTTCCCCCCAGTAAAACTTGGTGTGATTCCATGGTCAACAAAGCAAAATGTCCCTTTAATATAGTGAAAGGGCCATGATGGTAGTCAATGTACCCAAATTGTTACCATTTTAATGCATTAATTTTGAGAAGTATGCATACATTTAGCCAGTAATTAACACTGGATTATAAAGCTTCATGCAATAAGATGAAGCTTAATTTGTTGGAAAAATATTGTTTGAGAAAATATATATTGACCATAGTCCCTGCCTTAGAAGACTTCAGTCTATCCAAGATCTACAATCTCCATCTTGTGGCACAGCAGGAAGTTCCAGCTCTGTTCTCTCTGAAGTCAACAGGAAACTCCAGACTTAGTCTTACGAAGAGTGCAGGTAGTATTGAGAGTGAAAGTGCAAACCCTAGAGCCAGAACCTGAATCTTAGCTCTGCCACTATTAGCTACTCTCATCTTGGGAGAGTTATTTAATCCTCTCTGCCCCTAGATCCCCAGCCATAAAATAGAGATGATAGCATCTACTTTAAAAGAGGTTTTTGTGACATGTAAATGAGTTTATACAAATAGAATACCCAAAACAGAGCTGGCATGTAATACGTATTAGGTTCTGATTCCATTCAGCAAATATTTATTAAGTATGTATCCCAGAGTAGGTGTTGTGTGTTAGGAAATAGAAAGATAATTATGAACAAGGCACTGAAGCTGCTTTCCAAAATCCTGTAGTCTATTGGCTCCACCACAGGTCTTTGTTTTGTATTCAAATAATATAAGTGTTTGGCAATAAGCACTATGGTAAACTCTGTAACTATTCTGTAGGATACTTTGACCACAAAGAAAGACAAGCTGAGGTATTTTTCACAGAAAATTTTAAAAGTAAACATGAAAATTGCATTTGTTATTTGGGGATGTCAAAGAGCTATATAATATTTCATTTAGGCCAAACGTTTTTTGTCTGAGTCACCTGCAGGATTTTCTAAGTTCCCACTCTTTGAGACATGTATGAACCAAGGCTCAAGGAGTCAAAGACTAATTCTTTTGAGGCTGCCAAACTCTCACTGAGTTGTTTCTTATAAGAAACAGAATGTGTTGAAAATGTCAACCCCAAATCTATCTGTACATGTATTTAAAAAAAGAGAGAGAAAAAAACTTCATACAATGCATCTTCACTTGGAGAAATCCCTAGATTCAGACACAAATCTTTGATTAACATAGTTACAGAAAGCAAGTTGTCAAATTAAATTGTCGAGTATGGCATGATTAAGCCCTCTGAATCTAGCACTTTCCTCCTGGAAATTATAAATTTGCAATCATAAAAAAGAAAATGACTGAAATCCACTTATCTTTGGGGATTGGCTTACAAGATTACTCCATAATGGGCACACCAAATGATTGCAGCAACTGAAGTTAAGACAAGGTAATATTAAATGGGTCTCCCACCTGAAATCTCCAAAGAAATCTGGAACCTTTTCTGTTTCTTTCAAACACAATAATATCCAAAATTTATAAATCAATTATAAATGTTAGTATCCAAGAGTCAGGTTAAAGGGAACTCAACATTTTATCCCTCAGCTCCTGTGCCCTACTTGTAGAATAAGAAGGAACTTGATGGGTCTATTCCCTAAAGACCTAAAAACAGCATGCTACAGGGACACTGCTTCATCGATATTCATAGCAGTACAATTCACAATAGCAAGACTGTGGAAGCAACCTAGATGCCCTTCAATAGACGAATGGATAAAAAAAATGTGGCATTTATACACAATGGAGTATTACTCTGCATTAAAAAATGACAAAATTATAGAATTTGGAGGGAAATGGATGGCATTAGAGCAGATTATGCTAAGTGAAGCTAGCCAATCCCTAAAAAACAAATGCCAAATGTCTTCTTTGATATAAGGAGAGTAACTAAGAACAGAGTAGGGAAGAAGAGCATGAGAAGATGATTAACATTAAACAGGGATGAGAGGTGGGAGGGATAGGGAGAGAGAAGGGAAATTGCTTGGAAATGGAAGGAGACCCTTAGGGTTATACAAAATTACATACAAGAGGAAGTGAGGGGAAAGGGAAAAATAATACAAGGGGGAGAAATGAATTACAGTAGAGGGGGTAGAGAGAGAAGAGGGGAGGGGAGGGGATGAGGGATAGTAGAGGATAGGAAAGGCAGCAGAATACAACAGACATGAGTATGTCAATATGTAAATCAGTGGAAGTGTAACTGATGTGACTCTACAATCTGTATACAGGGTAAAAATGGGAGTTCATAACCCACTTGAATCAAAGTGTGAAATATGATATATCAAGAACTATGTAATGTCTTGAACAACCAATTAAAAAAAAATAAGGAACTTGAGGTAAGAGTTGTTATGATAGCTCTTTCATGGGAATCAACCTGTAAAAAGATAAGTCAGCCAGGCTGTTTAACTGAGATGCTGCCAGTCCACCTTGTTGAAGAATTTCCCATGGGAGTTTATAGCCTATAAAAAGAATAGGGTGGCCTTGGAAGCTGGATAGAAGGTGCAACTACTCCTCAAAGTCAAAATGGGCAGAGATTAAGAGCAATACTCAAGAAGACCAGGGAGTGAAAGGAGTCTGGCCTATCACTCTCAAGCAGGATACAAGCAGAACTGTAGAAACTGGCTAGTCCTTTGTATTGGGCGACTTTCAGTTACTATAAAAAAATACATGAAATAATCAACTTATAAAGAGAAAGTTTTAGTTTGGCTCATTGTTTTGGATATCCCAATCCATAATCAGTTAGCTCCACTGTTTGGTCCTATAGGGAGACAGCACATCATGGCAGGAATGCATGATAGGGCAAAAACTGCTTATATCATGAGTCATAAATCAAAAGAGAAAAAAGGTACCAGGGTCCCACAGTCCCCTTTGAGGGCATATCCTCAATGATTTAGGGACCTCTCAAAAGTTCTACCTCTTAAAGTTTCCAACACCTCCCAACAGCGCCACCCGGGGGACCACACCAGTAACACATGACTTTGGGGAGATATTCAAGGTAGTACAGTAATAGCTCATTCATCAGATCAGAATGTAGCAACATGATTCTTCAGCAAACTGGATACATAATATCTGGATTGTGAGGCAAAGAAGAAAATTGACACTCATGGACCCCTTGTCCGGCCAATTCTGAAGCAAGGCAATAATCCACAACCACAAAACAAGAAGAAAGGACAGCAGTGAGTCAGTCTGTACTTCCTATATAGGTGAAGAAAATATGGCTTTATTTCTCTTGTATAAATAACTGTTTAAAGGGTAACAAGACTTGGGCTATCACAGCAGATACATCACCAAAGAAGGAGCCAGAAGATCTCACAGTAAGAGACTACAGGACATATTTTAAGAAGGCAGGAAACAAGAGGGTTTGTGGAAGGTTTGTTAAGCCAAGACTATGATGCCAATCAATATTTTGGAACTTGCAATGTGATGGTCTTTTGAAGGATTTCCAGACTACCCAGTATGCAACCCACAAGGCAGCTTATCACATCATGTATCCATCCTCTGACAAAGGCAGCAGTTGTACAATATTTCATACCCTGTTCCTCTAATTGCCTACCCCCTCCAATGTCAGAGAAGCAAAGAGAAAGAGAAATAAAATGTAATACACTGTGCCTTCCAACTACAGAGAGTAGAGATGCTGTCAATTGCAAAAGATAAATAATTTTTATTTCAGCTGGACTTTTTTTAATACTTAAAAGTGAACCTTATACAAAAGGGACTGATCTTCATTACCAAAAAGATGCTAGAAGTTATATGATCTGCCTGAGATGTGATCATCTGCCTGAGGTGGAGATCATCTTAGACAGTGCCTGAAAAAAGTCATCTTCTATTAGTCGTCCAAGACACTCAGTCTGTCTCATAAATAATCAATCAATCAATCAGGAAGCTGATCAAGCACGAACTACATGAGAGAGAGTGTTTCTCACAAAAATAACTTACAATGCCTTTACCCCACACGGCAAATTTTGGGTAGACAGTGGATGGAGATGCATTGCCCAATGGTAGTAAAAGCTTTGTATATGTATAGTTCTGTACTTTGTATCTGTCTGTATAATTCTGTATATGAGTGGAAATGGACTAAGGGGAGGCACTTGTTAGACTGGTATTCACGTGTCTAAACCAGTACAATAGCTGAATCCAATGACTCATTCAAAAAAATTGGGTTAAAATCAATAATATAAGTAGAGAAGAATAGTAAGTGAAGATAAGGATATTAAAATAGATAGATTATGTAATAAGGGAAATCCAATATTATAGTGGTGCCTACAGAGAGTCATAGTAGGAGAATGATATTATCTCTTAGCTCAATTACACTAGATGCCCAAAAGGATGAAGCCACACATTTCCCAAGACCACCCCTGTTTTGGGAATCTGGCAAGGTCTAATGGCAGCCTGGAAAATTGGAAATTTGCTTGTGCAATATAATGATAAACTGAACAAATTGTTGATGACAGATTTTAACTCTAGTAATATGCCAGTATGTCTTGACTAATTTTTCAGGTTTTACCTACTATAAAGAATATTATTTGGAAAGAAAGAAATTTCCAGGAACTACTCCCCAAATGTCATCCAGTAAACTGATCACTGTACAACTATAAATCTCAATGACCATATACTTAGAAAAGTCCCTAGTAGTAATGGAGAAAATGCAGCAGCTGTATGATTGACATGCCACAGTATGCTGTGAACAAATACACGTTACTCTCATTTAAAAAATATATTTTTAGCTGTAGATGGACACACTATCTTTATTTTTTATGTGGTGCTGAGAATTGAACCCAGTGCCTCGCACATGCTAGGCAAGTGCTCTACCACTGAGCCACAACCCCAGCCCCATTCCCTTCATTTTTTGTGAGTGAAAAACACTCCTAAACAGAATAGAAAAAACAATGGATTTCTGATTAGAATAAAGCAGCAGCCTTCATGTGCTGAATGTGAATTCCCCTAGGGAGCAGCCAAACCCTGAGAGGAGGATATCTATGGGAGGCCTTAAGGCATTCTCAGTATATTAAATACAGTCATGACTACCACTCATCTAACCACAGCATGATGGACCCAATAGTTTGAGATCCAAAAATATGTATCCTTTCTGCATTCAGCCCGTTGGTATGCAATAGTGTGCATGGTGGATTGCACAACATGGCCCATGAGACAAAAAGTTGGGAGCATATGTAGCAGTCTGGACATCATAGGTCAAGCTAAATTCACTTTTAACAAAGAGTAGTTCACTTTGGAAAAAGATGTATTAACTAGAATAAGCAAATTAGAGGAACTCCTCTTCCAGGAGGGAGGACAAGGGTAGATGTCAGACTGTAAAGATGATGAGGTTTTAGTGAAGTGGGTCAGACAGATTCAACAAATAATGGTAGATAATGCCAAGATCCAACCCTGGGAAAGGGTTTGTACCCTGGGCCTTTGGACTGTTTTAAATCCACACTGAGGTTGAAGAAGCCACAGGACAATGGTCTTCTATCCTAATTGATAAGGCTCAAGGAACACACTTTGGGATCTATGAACCTCTCAATTTATGAGAGTTCTCTGGGGCCATTGCAATCTACATTGAAAAACCAACTCTCCTCACTGCCCCCCCCCGCATTTTTTTTTTCAGAATAAGATACATGCAGTGCAACTACTACAGTATAGTCAGCCAGCAGGGATAGTAATTCTGAACAACACCATATCCTCTCCACAGAAGCAGAAACCAGTCGCAGTACAAGATCGTGAGCAAAAGTCAAATAACCAGCTTTGTCCCCAACTGACTCAGAACTCAGAAATAATCAAATTATGGCCAATTGTAATGATTTCTGCCCACAATAATATCTAAGAAATGGGAAAGAACCAATTCTGTTGGGAATACATGTAGAATACCTTTGTATTTCTTATTGGTTCTGTAATAAAACTTGAGTTATGCCATTACCATACTGTAATATGGTATAGCATTGGCCTTGATGGTAAGATTAGATTATCTTACATAAATAAGTTATATAGTAATACTCATGTAATTGAACAAATATGTCAGAAGATGGAGTTAAAATCTCCTCAGCATATACTCGTGGAAAATAACTAGTCTAAGGAAGAACTAGATAAAGCTAAATATCAGCTACTTCTATGCTAAGTAGTTTTGCACATTTTTAATACAAGGTAACAGAGCAAGAAGGAAAGTGAATAACCAAATTAGTTCAAGACTAAGACAAGGGCTGAGGTTGTAGCTCAGTGTTAGAGCACTTGCCCGCACATGTGTTGAACTGGGTTTGATCCTCAGCGCCACATAAAAACAAACAAAATAAAGGTAGTGTGTCCATCTACAACTAAATATCTTTTAAAAAATAAAACAAAATAAAGGTATTGTGTCCATCCACAACTAAAAAAAAACTTAAAAGAAAAAAAAACAAAAATTAAGACAAATGTATGTAATGCCTCTATGAAATGAATCGTTATTTCTTTAAGTCTTCCCTATCCCATACTGTATCCTCCAAATGTTAGGTATCTTCATGCTGATACCATTGCTGTATCTGTCACATAAATTTATACTAAATGGAGGTGCTCCAAAAAATATAATTTTAGGAAGAGAGCTTAGGAAAAGGGCCAGGGACTTGGACTGTATGGAAAAGGCACCACACAGAAAGCTGCACTGCTCAAATCCTGCATGTTCCAAAGAAATGTTCTGTTTCAAGATTGGCCTAGCTGGCTCCTCAGAAAGGAGCTCTGGGACCTTAGAATATTCTTCCTGATAAGAATACTCTTGTAGGCCTGAGGCCTTGGGTCATCCAGTACCAGTGTGATCATATAGTTAAAGATGTGATTTTGGCCAATACCATTTTTTTCTCTGGGGTGGGAGGAGCTGGAGCCTGAGCAGTTGAAGTCAGCCATGTCTATATGACTGAAATCAACTAAAAACCCCAACTCCAAGACTTTCGTGAGTTTCCCTGGTTGAATACACTTTGCAAGAGTTGTCACACATCAGTACTGGGAATAGTAAGTGCATCCACGGAAGCTCGCACCTGGTTTCTTCTGAACCTCACCCCATGTGTCTCTTCCTTTTGTTTTTGTTTGTTTGTTTGTTTTCATTTCTACCGTGTTACTATAGTAAACTGTAAATATGAGAAGAACATCTTTTTACAAATCCTGTAAGTCACTCTTGTGAGTCGTCAAGCCTGAGGACAGTTTTGAGATCCCTAATCCATGAACTCATCAGGAAAGCTAAACAGAGGAGGTTAAGATGTGAGTTGAGACTTGATGGAGAGGTACATATACAAGAAAGCATAGATAATTCAAGACAGGAGGGAGGTGGACACGTAGAAGGAGGAATCTTACTGTAATTAAGAATATCTAAAGAACAAAGAATGAATTCCATCTCATCTAGAAGTCTTCCAACAACCGTCCTAGAAATCTCATACTAACTACTTTCTAATCCTAGCAACGAATAATGCAAAACTACATTTTTTTTCTGTTTTCTAAATTGTATTCCATAAGTTTGGAAGCTCATCATTAAAAACTCTCTAGCTCATTCATCCTCCCTAAAACAGCCCTAAAACGTGTTTCTATTTTGAATGTTGGTAAGTTGTGAATTTTATCTTTCATGGAACCTCGTTCTTTTATTTTTACCGCTCATGTCCACAAATACAGGCCTCCATAGACTGTCACTTTTTTTGAGAAAATTCACAAATTGTGCCACATGATAGAACATGTACTATAAAAAGTTATTCCACATCAGCTGTCACCAAAAGCATCTCAATTCTTTGTTTGGCCAAGGCACTTTGCCAAGTAGCTAAAAATGTTCTATCATGGACAGTTGAGTTCCTAATAAAGCTTCTAGTTCGTGTCTATGAAAAAGCCCAGTAAATTACTTGCATTATGTGGTTTGAATTTGCCTGATACTCTAATTGTGCCAAGGTCTGCACCGCAAAAAGGTCCCCCTTTGTGTATTCCTCATCACCTCTGCCACCATTAGCATTTTTTTTTTTTACTGTTTCCTAGTTTGAAGAAATTCTTTCTTGACTCTCTAGCTCCCAAATCCAATACTTTGAGCTATCAAAATGAAGACCTTCCATGGATATTTTGAGGGTTTTTTTTCTTTTTTTAAATTCCAAAACACCATGAAAATTCTGGCTAACTTCCCATAGAAGCTTTTCTTCTGCATTATCTAGGAAAAAATCTAAGAGTGAAGTGGAAAAGAAGCTCTACCGTAGGCAATCAATTGAAGAGCGTTTCTCTTGAGAGAGTGCTGAGCACTATTGATTCCTCTGATTTGCTTCCTATTTAAGATTACCTTTCAGGAACCTAACAGTTCTCTTGAGTTCAAACAAGTAACAAGACTTGGAGGAACATAAGCCAAGCTGGCTAAACAACAGAACGGACCCTCCAGAGCTATCAGTTCTCATTCTTGTGTTAAAATATTACAAGCTGGTCCAGTGGCTTCATTCTGCCCCTGCATCCCCAGAAGTAAGAGTGCCAGGAGAGCTAACCAACCTCACTGGGTTGCTTGAAAGATTATTAATAAGGAAAACTTCAAAGAATCCTGCCAGCATAACGCACTATACCAAAGTAAGTAAAAACACATCAGTGATTTAAAATAACACGGTGAAAGTGTGCTACCGTAGACACTCTAGCAGCCTCTCACATTTTGTATTTACACTGGCAAGGATGGTAATGTTGGCATATAATCTTTGTGAAAATAACAACAATAGTCAGCCAAGGGTTTGCCTGGAATACTGAAGCAATGTCTTGGGTACTTCTGAAGTTGGCACCCTCCACTACAATTCATTTCTGAGACCTGCAGATACATCTAAGTTGAATGAATTAGTTGAAATGGAGTGCATTTGACTCTGCCTAATTGTGTGATTTGCTCTGTTCTTTGGGCACCTGGCACCTGACAGATTCTAATTTCAATATTTTAAAATCATTAGTAAGATTGCACCAAGCTTTAATTTTAAATGCCTTTAATCACTTGGCATAATCTGCCTCAACAAATTTTTTTTCTATTTTTAAGACTTTTTGACTGAAAGAAATAAGTGAGAAGCAGCTCCCTTGTCCAGAATTAATCCAGATATGAAACCTAAAAGTAAGCAAGCACAAACCACAAGAAACAACAAATCTCTGTATTTAAGAAAGAGAAAACTTTTGAAACTCTAGGATCAGATAACCTCTTTACAAGTATAATTCTCCTGTAATGCCTCCTTTAATTCCTAAAATTTAAAAATGCAAAAAAATATTTGTTTCTGAGCAACATCTGTACTCAACATACTTATTAGGAATGATATTCTTTTCAATCACATGAGAGTTTCTGCTATGACTCTCTCAATCCCAATGTCCAACTTCTTCAAACTGCTTCACTGAGGAATTCGGCCTCAGGAGATAATCACACCAACAACGAAAACGTAAAAAAAAGTGGCAGGTGGATCTATATCTCGTGGCTCTCTGTAGTCCTACTTCCTAAAGCAGGGAGATATTCTGTTCATTCATCACATACAACTTGCTGCCATGATTTTGCAAAATCAATACACATTCCTAATCCAAAGGGCGGGGTTGGAAATTGAATCCCTCTAGTCTATACACACAAACATATAGTGCAAATGTATTGTTTAAACATGCATATATATGGATATGCTAACTATACATATGTAGTTTCGTTGTCAATTAGTAAGGGTAGCAAGAACCTGAGCTGAAAGCTTAAGAGTAACTATTGCATTTCTGCTGAGATTGTGGTATAGGAAGGATCATGCAAGGAAGAAATGAAGGGTGACAAGAAAAGATAAAAGGTCAAAATGAGTGAAATATGTGTGAGTTCTTCCTCCTGCATACAGCATACCTTCCCAGAACAGTTTGATTTTTACCGAAAAGTATAATTCAGCATTGTAATAAAGAACCTGATCCATTTTTTTAAAAAATTTGGCTGCTGACAGCTCTCAAGCTCCACCTTCTCTCATCCCCACCTGGGCAAGTTAGTAAGAAAGCCCAAGTGCTTCCCCCTTTGGGCCAGCATGCAAGCCCCTGCCCAGAGCAGTGAACCTTCACTTCAGCCCCAGCCCCTGGCCACAATAAAGCAGGTCTCCTTTCCCTGCTCTCTGAAGCCATTTATTAGACCTGCTTACAAACTTCCCCTACTCTCCCAAGAAAGCTTGATTGTATGAGTAGGAATCCTTTAATTCTTTTTTTTAAAGAGAGAGAGAGAATTTTTAATATTTATTTTTTAGTTCTCGGCGGACACAACATCTTTGTTGGTATGTGGTGCTGAGGATCGAACCCGGGCCGCACGCATGCCAGGCGAGCGCGCTACCGCTTGAGCCACACCCCCAGCCCAGGAAACCTTGAATTCCCTCTCCCTGCAGGTAGAGCATCATCAATTTCAACATTCAAAGGAATTTGGGGTGAGTGAGAGGGTCTGCACTGTCTCTGTTGGGGTGGACACCCCCCACTAGTACCATCTGAATAAGCACAGTCATTTTAGCCAGGAGAACCAGGAGCACCGGCCTTTCTTTTACTCCTCAGTCCAGCATTTGGATCTGTCAGTGGAAATCTGGTAGTGGCTGTAACCTTTTTATTATGACGAGTGATGAAGCCTCGAGTTTTCTTATGAGAATATTACAGGTTCCTTGGCTCAAGTCTCCACCCTGATACCTAGAGAAACTTTACAGGGCAGCCCAGTATTTTGGTACCAACTTTCTACATTGTAAACACACCAAGACCAGTGAATAATGTAAAACGTTTGATTAAAGTGAAATTGAAAAATATCAAGTACTTATTATTTCATCCCATACTGCATTACATAAGTTTTTCTACATCAATTATCAAGTTACTTCCAAAGGCTATATGAACTTTGATTAAATATAAAGATTAAAAATCAAGGAAAATAGGCTTCTATGAAAATCCCAATCTACTTCTATCTTAATAAAAACAGAACCAACTTAAAAAGACTCAAGACACTCATGAGGCATGCAATGACACCCAGGTCTCGGGCTAAGAGTTTAAGACAAAGAGGAAAAAATGAAAGGCAGAGAGCAATTTGAAGGGTTTGCTCCAGCATTGTCCCCTCCTGGCAGAAGACAGGGTTGCCCAAGTTATCTTCCCGCTTTGAAAACCTGAGGCCACAGTGGTATGGTAACTAATGGTTTACAGAGCTACAAGCATCACACAACTGTCCACATCCAAAGTGCTTTGTAAGTGTCAGTGCTGAAAACTGTCCATGAGTGGTGACTCTGTACACCTTCCCTGTGTCCTACGTGCAGCTCCAAGAAGTCAGAAAATTAGTCATTCAAGAGGTTCAGATGTTATAACTTCTTATTACCTTTTCATTTGTCTTCTTAAATACCTATGCACATTTGCAACAAGCAGATGTTGTATATTTGTTAAACCAAACAAAGAGCAATAAATACAAGTTTAAGGGAGTCGATTTGGTCTAGCTGAGGAAGAAATTTCTAATTAGCGTTGTTCTACGAAGAAATGAGCTTTCTCAACAAAGCATTGAACTTCCAATGCCTGAAAATATTCAGGGAGAAGCCATCTGTCATGGGGCATAAACAGTATTTCTTCACTGGGAGAAAGTTTGGGATATATGACTTAAAATGTCCCCTCCCACCTCTAAAATGTGTTGATTGATCGATCATGTGAACAGGAAAATATGCTATGAACTTGAAAGTTATTTTGCCCTATTTAAAAACATTTTTTAATATCTTTTTCAAAATGATATTCGTAAGACACATGGTGTTGATCATCCCCTAGAGGAGAGCAAAGACAAACCCACCCAACCTTGATTTCTCCTCTCTAAGACATAATTCCAGATTAAGAGCCATGGGTAGGGGGATGATGGGGAAAATAACATAGTTAATAACCCTTATAGCACAGCCAGCACCATCAATCCACCAACAGCTGCATATTGAGTAGCTATTGTGTTGCAGGCATTGCAGGAGATAAAGGATGTATAAACACTAGGTCCATGGCTTCAATGTCCTTGAAGTATGTTTGGACAAATAAGACATAAAAAGTAAACGCTTATAAAAAAATAAAAGAGGTTGAAAATGGACTGCCAGAGACTAGATCCAACCAGCATGCCTCAGGCCGACAGGCTGTCATTAACATTTTTAACTGAGAATGACATTAGGTAGAATATGCACCTTTCAGTTCCCCAAGTTGCCACTCCTCCTGATCTTACACTGCCCCGATTCACACATTTACATCAAATACCTGACCCTTACAGATCTATAATATAAAAGATTAATAGCAGCAATAGTAAAAAAAAAATGGTATATGGTTACTTTCAAGTAAATGCTACAAACAACAAACACTAGATAGATAAGTGCAGAGGAGGAAGAGCCCAGTGTGGCTGGGTTCTCTGAGTCCTCATACTGAAAGAGAAATCAAATCTGAGTCTTAAAGAATGGAAAGGAGAAAAGCCACCCTGGACAGGATAATGACAGGAATAACCGACAGAGGTGGGAAAGTACAAGTCGGAGCCAGAAAAATAAAGTAGGGATAGCAAAGAGTAGAAACAAAGAATGACGGCAAGAAGTAAGACTGGGCTGAACTGTAGAATGGTTTCAAGACAAGCCACATCAATCTGAAATGTTGGCCAAAGGGACAGAAACTCAAATGAATGAATTTAATCACAGGTAGGACTTTACAGGCTTTCCCAATTGGTAAGTGAAGGTTAGTACTAGATCTCAGCACTTGCGTAACAGCATCACCTCACATTCTCTCTTTCCTTTTCATACCTCTCACTTTTGAACTCCCAAGGGTACTTTTAATCCAGGATTCCTGGATCATACGCTGACCATTACAGTCAGAGGAGAGTAAGTCTGTTAATAAAAATGGTGTGCTGTGCACTGGGCCGCCATATTAAAGGAAGGGTAGCAAGAAGGCTAGCCCAGCTGCCTTCCGACTGCAAAAAGCCGCTGAAGTCTTTACACCAGAAAAATGGCATGAACAAAAAGCCCTCCCTTAAGAAGTGCACATGATGAATTGGAGAGAGGGGCAGACGCTCATGGCAAGGCTAGTATGGAAGCTCCTACAGTAGTTTCAGAATGAAATAATGGGGTTCCCATGAGACTGGAGAAGGACAATGGAGAATAGACGGATGCAAAAACATTTCAGAAGACCAATCAACAGCATATGGAGGTTGAGTGGATATAGGTGAGGCAAATTTCAGTGACAATTCGTTCCATTAATAATTTTTTTTATTGTTGGTCGTTCAAAACATTACATAGTTCTTAATATATCATATTTCACAGTTTGATTCAAGTGGGTTATGAACTCCCATTTTTACCCCGTATACAGATTGCTGTATCACATCAGTTACACTTCCATTGATTTACATATTGCCATTCTAGTGACTGATGTATTCTGCTGTCTATCCTATTCTCTACTATCCCCCCTCCCCTCCCCTCCCCTCCCCTCTTCTCTCTCTACCCACTCTACTGTAAATCATTTCTTCCACTTGTATTATTCTTCTCTTACCCCTCATTTCCTCTTATATGTAATTTTGTATAACCCTGAGGATCACCTTCCATTTCCATGCAATTTCCCTTCTCTCTCCCTTTCCCTCCCACCTCTCATCCCTGTTTAATGTTAATCTTCTTCTCAAGCTCTTCGTCCCTACCCTGTCCTTGGTTACTCCCCTTATATCAAAGAAGTCATTTGGCATTTTTTTTTAAGGATTGGCTAGCTTCAGTCAGAGAAATGCTAATCAAAACCACCCTAAGATACCACCTCCCCCCAGTAAGATTGGCAGCCATGATGAAGTCAAACAAAAATGAGTGCTGGCGAGGATGTGGGGAAAAGGGTACTCTTGTACACTGCTGGTGGGACTGCAAACGGGTGCGGCCAATTTGGAAAGCAGTATGGAGATTCCTGGGAAAGCTGGGAATGGAACCACCATTTGACCCAGCTATTGCCCTTCTCGGACTATTTCCTGAAGACCTAATAAGAGCATGCTACAGGGATACTGCCACATGGATGTTCATAGCAGCACAATTCACGGTAGCAAGATTGTGGAACCAACCTAGATGCCCTTCAATAGATGAATGGATAAAAAAATGTGGTATTTATACACCATGGAGTATTACGCAGCACTAAAAAAATGACAAAATCATGGAATTTGCAGGGAAATGGATGGCACTAGAGCAGATTATGCTTAGTGAAGCTAGCCAATCCCTAAAAAACAAATACCAAATGTCTTCTTTGATATAATGAGAGCAACTATGAACAGAGCAGGGAGGAAGAGCAGGAAGAAAAGATCAACATTAAACAGAGACATGAGGTGGGAGGGAAAGGGAGAGAAAAGGGAAATTGCATGGTAATGGAGGGAGACCCTCATTGTTATACAAAATTACATATAAGAGGTTATGAGGGGAATGGGATAACAAACATGGAGGGAAATGAATTACAGTAGATGGGGTAGAGAGAGAAGATGGGAGGGGAGGGGAGGGGGGATAGTAGAGGATAGGAAAGGTAGCAGAATACAACAATTACTAATAGGGCATTATGTAAAAATGTGATGTGTAACCTATGTGATTCTGCAATCTGTATTTGGGGTAAAAATGGGAGTTCATAACCCACTTGATTCTAATGTATGAAATATGAGATGTCAAGAGCTTTGTAATGTTGTGAACAACCAATAAAAAAAAAGGATTGGCTAGCTTCACTTAGCATAATCTGCTCTAATGCCATCCGTTTCCCTCCAAATTCTATGATTTTGTCATTTTTTAATGCAGAGTAATACTCCATTGTGTATAAATGCCACATTTTTTTTATCCATTCATCTATTGAAGGGCATCTAGGTTGGTTCCACAAACTTGCTACCGTGAATTGTGCTGCTATGAACATCGATGTAGCAGTGTCCCTTTAGCATGCTCTTATTAGGTCTTTAGGGAATAGACGGAGAAGGGCAATAGCTGGGTCAAATGGTGGTTCCATTCCCAGCTTTCCAAGAAATCTCCATACTGCTTTCCAAATTGGCTGCACCAATTTGCAGTCCCACCAACAATGAACAAGTGTACCCTTTTCCCCGCATCCTTTCCAGCACTTGTTGTTGTTGGACTTCATAATGGCTGCCAATCTTACTGGAGTGAGATGGTATCTTAGGGTGGTTTTGATTTCCATTTCTCTGACTGCTAGAGATGGTGAGCAATTTTTCATGTACTTATTGATTGATTGTATGTCCTCCTCTGAGAAGTGTCTGTTCAGGTCCTTGGCCCATTTGTTGATTGGGTTATTTGTTATCTTATTGTCTAATTTTTTGAGTTCTTTGTATACTCTGGATATTAGGGCTCTATCTGAAGTGTGTGGAGTAAAGATTTGTTCCCAGGATGTAGGTTCCCTGTTTACCTCTCTTATTGTTTCTTTTGCTGAGAAAAAACTTTTTAGTTTGAGTAAGTCCCAATTGTTGATTCTAGTTGTTAACTCTTGCGCTATGGGTGTCCTATTGAGGAATTTGGAGCCCGACCCCACAGTATGTAGATCATAGCCAACTTTTTCTTCTATCAGACGCCGTGTCTCTGATTTAATATCAAGCTCCTTGATCCATTTTGAGTTAACTTTTGTGCATGACGAGAGAAAGGGATTCAGTTTCATTTTGATGCAAATGGATTTCCAATTTTCCCAGCACCATTTGTTGAAGATGCTATCCTTCCTCCATTGCATGCTTTTAGCCCCTTTATCAAATATAAGATAGTTGTAGTTTTGTGGATTGGTTACTGTGTCCTCTATTCTTTACCATTGGTCCACCCGCCTGTTTTGGTACCAGTACCATGCTGTTTTTGTTACTATTGCTCTGTAGTATAGTTTGAAGTCTGGTATCGCTATACCGCCTGATTCACACTTCCTGCTTAGCATTGTTTTTGCTATTCTGGGTCTTTTATTATTCCATATAAATTTCATGATTGTTTTATCTATTTCCAAAAGAAATGCCGTTGGGATTTTGATTGGCATTGCATTGAACTTACAGAGAACTTTTGGTAATATCACCATTTTGATGATGTTAGTTCTGCCTATCCATGAACAGGGTATATTTTTCCATCTTCTAAGGTCTTCTTCTACTTCTCTCTTTAGGGTTCTGTAGTTTTCATTGTATAAGTCTTTCACCTCTTTTGTTAGGTTGATTCCCAAGTATTTTATTTTTTGGGGGGATATTGTGAATGGAGTAGTTGTCCTCATTTCCGTTTCAGAGGATTTGTCGCTGATATACAGGAATGCATTCGATTTATGCGTGTTGATTTTATATCCTGCCACTTTGCTGAATTCATTTATTAGCTCTAATAGTTTCTTTGTAGACCCTTTTGGGTCTGCTAGGTATGAAATCATGTCATCTGCAAATAGTGATAATTTAAGTTCTTTTTCCCTATTTTTATGCCTTTAATTTCTTTCATCTGTCTAATTGCTCTGGCCAGTGTTTCGAGGACTATGTTGAACAGAAGTGGTGAGAGAGGGCATCTCTGTCTTGTTCCAGATTTTAGAGGGAATGCCTTCAATTTTTCTCCATTCAGAATGATGCTGGCCTGTGGCTTATCATAGATTGCTTTTACAATGTTGAGGTATGATCCTGTTATCCCTAATTTTTCTAGAGTTTTGAACATAAAGGGATGCTGTACTTTGTCGAATGCTTTTTCTGCATCTATCGAGATGATCATATGGTTCTTATTTTTAAGTCTATTGATGTGGTGAATAACATTTATTGATTTCTGTATATTGAACCAGCCTTGCATCCCAGGGATGAATCCTACTTGATCATGGTGTATAATTTTTTTGATATGTTTTTGAATCCGATTCGCCAGAATTTTATTGAGGATTTTTGCATCTAGGTTCATTAGAGATATTGGTCTGTAGTTTTCTTTCTTTGAAGTGTCTTTGTCTGGTTTAGGTATCAGGGTGATGTTGGCCTCGTAGAATGTATTTGGAAGTTCTCCCTCTTTTTCTATTTCCTGAAATAGCTTGAAAAGTATTGGTGTTAGTTCCTCTTTAAAGGTTTTGTAAAACTCTGCTGTATACCCATCCGGTCCTGGGCTTTTCTTAGTTGGTAGTCTTTTGATGGTTTCTTCTATTTCCTCTATTGTTATTGGTCTGTTTAGGTTGTCTATATCCTCCTGACTCAATCTGAGCAGATCATATGACTTAAGAAATTTATCAATGCCTTCACTATCTTCTATTTTATTGGAGTATAAGGATTCAAAATAATTTCTGATTATCTTCTGTATTTCTGAAGTGTCTGTTGTGATATTGCCTTTTTCATCCTGTATGCTAGTAATTTGAGTTCTCTCTCTTCTTCTCTTCATTAGCATGGCTAAGGGTTTGTCGATTTTATTTATTTTTTCAAAGAACCAACTTTTAGTTTTGTCAATTTTTTCAATTGTTTCTTTTGTTTCGATTTCATTAATTTCAGCTCTGATTTTAATTATTTCTTGCCTTCTACTTCTTTTGCTGTTGTTTTGCTCTTCTTTTTCTAGGATTTTGAGATGAAGTATGAGATCATTTATTTGTTGGTGTTTTCTTTTTTTAAGGAATGAACTCCAAGCAATGAATTTTCCTCTTAGAACTGCTTTCAATGTGTCCCATAGATTCCGATATGTTGTGTCTGTGTTTTCATTTAACTCTAAGAAGTTTTTAATTTCCTCCTTGATGTCTTCTAAAACCCATTGATCATTCAGTAACCTATTGTTCATTCTCCAAGTGATGCATGATTTTTCCTTCCTTCTTTTAGCGTTGATTTTCAGTTTCATTCCATTATGATCAGATAAGATGCATGGTATTATCTCTACTCCTTTATATTGTCTAAGAGTTGCCCTGTGACATAATATATGATCTATTTTTGAGAAGGATCCATGTGCTGCTGAGAAAAAAGTGTAACTGCTTGATGTTGGGAGGTATATTCTATATATGTCAATTAAGTCTAAGTTATTAATTGTGTTATTGAGTTCTATAGTTTCCTTATTTAACTTTTGTTTGGAAGATCTGTCCAGTGGTGAGAGAGGTGTGTAGAAGTCTCCCATGATTATTGTATGGTGGTCTATTAGACTCTTGTACTTGAGAAGAGTTTGCTTGATGAACATAGCTGCACCATTGTTTGGGGCATATATATTTATGATTGTTATGTCTTGTTGGTGTATGGTTCCCTTGAGCAGTATATAGTGTCCCTCTTTATCCCTTTTGATTAACTTTGGCTTGAAATCTATTTTATTAGATATGAGTATGGACACTCCTGCTTGTTTCCGCAGTCCATATGAGTGATATGATTTTTCGCAACCTTTCACCTTCAGTCTATGTATATCTTTTCCTATCAAATGCGTCTCCTGTAGGCAGCATATTGTTGGGTCTTGTTTTGTGATCCATTCAACTAGCCTGTGTCTCTTAAATGGTGAGTTTAAGCCATTAACATTTAGGGTTATTATTGAGATATGGTTTGTTCTTCCAGCCATATTTGTTTATTAATGTTACTAAACCTGATTTGTTTTCCTCTTTGATTATTTTCCCCCCTTTACTGTCCTACCTCCCACTCTTGGTTTTCATTGTTATTTTCCATTTCCTCTTCCTGTAATGTTTTGCCAAGAATTTTTTGAAGAGATGGTTTTCTAGCTGCAAATTCTTTTAACTTTTGTTTATCGTGGAAGGTTTTAATTTCATCTTCCATCCTGAAGCTTAATTTCGCCGGATACACGATTCTTGGTTGGAACCCATTTTCTTTCAGTGTTTGAAATATGTTATTCCAGGATCTTCTAGCTTTCAGAGTCTGTGTTGAGAGATCAGCTGTTATCCTGATTGGTTTACCCCTAAATGTAATCTGCTTCCTTTCTCTTGTAGCTTTTAAAATTCTCTCCTTATTCTGTATGTTGGGCATCTTCATTATAATGTGTCTAGGTGTGGATCTCTTATGATTTTGCACATTCGGCGTCCTGTAGGCTTCTAGGATTTGGGATTCTGTCTCATTCTTCAAGTCTGGGAACTTTTCTCGTATTATTTCATTGAATAGATTGTTTATTCCTTTGGTTTGGAGCTCTGTGCCTTCCTGTATCCCAATGACTCTTAAGTTTGGTCTTTTAATGTTATCCCATATTTCTTGGATGTTCTGCTCATGGTTTCTTAGCAGTCTTGCTGAGCTGTCTATGTTCTTTTCAAGTTGAAATACTTTGTCTTCATTGTCTGATGTTCTATCTTCTAAGTGATCTACTCTGCTGATAGTATTCTCAATTGAGTTTTTAAGTTGGTTTATTGCTTCCTGCATTTCTAGGATTTCTATTTGTTTGTTTTTTATTACTTCTAACTCCCTGTGAAATTGATCTTTTACTTCCTGGATTTGTTTCTGTAGTTCCTTGTCAATGTGATCTTTCATTGTCTGATTTTGCTGTCTCATGTCTTCCTTGAGACTCCAGATCATCTGAAGCATGTATATCCTGAACTCTTTTTCTGACATTCCATCTGTTGCAGCTATTACCTCTTCTAGAGTTGAGTTGACCTGCATTGCTTGTGGTCCTTTCTTTCCTTGTCTTTTCATACTGCTCGTGTTTCTTTCTGCTTAGTGAAACTGTTGTGTTTTTGAAATTTTCCCCCTATTTATTTATATTGCTCTTGTATAGTTGGAAAATCTCCCTTGCAGGTCGGGTAGTGGCTGTGCTCCTCCTCTAATTAGGGTGATCTGTCTACCATGCTGGTCGGTCGCAGGTCTGCCCACTCTGCGGGCGAGGGTGGCGGCTCTGCTCTGCCCCCACTCCAATTGTGGTGACGTAACTACCGCGCCCTCGGGTCGTTGGTCCTGATCCGGATGTGGGCGGCGGCTCTGCTCGGCCCCTACTCCAATTGGTGTGACGTGTCTACCACACTGGCAGGCCTCTAGGCCTGTTCCGCTGGTAGGTCGCAGGTCTGCCTACCTTGCGGGCTCGGGCGACAGTTCTGCTCAGCCCCCACTCCAAATGGGGCTACCTGACTGCCTCTCCAACGGGTCGCTGGGCCTTTTCCGGACACAGGCGGTGGCACTGCTCCACCCCAACTCCAACCAGTGTGACGTGACTGCCTCGGTGCTACGTGTCCACCATGCTGGCAGGCTACCGGGCCTGTCCTGCCAGTGGGTCGCAGGTCTGCCTACCTTGCAGGCTCAGACCGCGGTTCTACACAGCCCCTACTCCAAATGGGGTGACTTGGCTACCGCACCGTCGGGTCGCTGGTCCTGTTCCAGGCATAGGCGGCTACTCTCTTCGGCCCCAGCTGCAGTTGGGGTGTCGTGATACCACGCTGGTGGGTCACTTGGCCTGTTCTGGGCGCAGGAGGCAGCTCCCCTCTGCCCCTCTGGCCCCCACTGCACCCAGCAGGACCCGGACCGAGAAGCAGTTACCGCGGGGTCCCCGTCCCTGGGCCAAAGCCGCTCCAGGAGCCAGAACCCGGCCTCTCGGAGCCTGGTGCATGCTCCTCTAGGAGCAGGCTCCAAGGAGCGATCTCCGCGGGTTCCCCAGCCCTAGGCCAAAGCAGCTCCGGGAGCCAGAGCCCGGCGGCTCCAAGCTCTCCGAGCTCGGTGCACGCTCTGCTGGGAGCAGGCTCAAAGACGCAGACCCCGCATGATCCCCAGCCCTGGGCCAAAACTGTTCCGGGGGTCAGAACCCAGCCGCTTCGAGCTCGATGCACGCTCCACTAGGAGCTGGCTTCAATACACAATCTCCGCGGGTTCCCCAGCCCTGGGCCAAAGCAGCTGCGGGAACCAGAACCCGGCCACTCAAAGCTCAGTGCACGCTTTGCTAGGAGCGAGCCCCAAGGAGTATTCTCCACAGGTTCTCTAGCCCTGAGCCTGAGCAATCTGTCTGCGAGACGCAGGCAAATGCCAGCCTGAAATCACCTGTTCCGTAGCTGAATGAGCTGAGATCAGTAGAAAACAGGGATGATTCCATCAGCTCTCCAAGATGGCAGCTGCTGTCCTCCTCCGTGGTCCAACCGGTGTCGAGAACCGAACTGGACCGCTTCTCTCCTCCGTCTCAAAGCCAGAACTCAGCACTAAGCACGGCCATTACGCCGCTGGCAGGAGCCCCCAGAATCCGCATCGCTGCCCCCCCGCTCCAGCACCTCGCCACTTCCCAGCGCGCGCGCGGCAGACTCCAGCCGCGGGGCGATCCGCCGATCAGGCAATGCAACCCTCCGTGCGGAGAAATCGCCAGCGACCGAGCCCCCGCAGCCGAACCTCGCGCGATGGAAATCCCTCTACTAGATTCTGGAGCACCTCAATTTCGCTGGAATTTCCCAACAAGACAGCCTTCAGCTGTTTCACCTCGTCTTTCTCCCGCACAGTGACGCAGCGCACGGGGGTGATGCACTCCCTTCGCCGCCATCTTCCTCTATAAATAATTAATTGAGTACCAATTCTGTTTTAGATCCTGGTCCAGGTGCTGGTGAATAAAATAGAAAATATGTCTGTATCAAAGGACTTACTTCTGAGGAATAAGGAAAGGAGCTAGACAAACTGATAAGTAAGTAATACAACTTCAGGTCCTTAATAAATGTTCTGAAGAAAATATCAGGAAGAGGCATAGGGAAGGGTGAGTGGAAGGGACTCTCTTAGAGGGGGTAGTCTGAGAAGGCCTATAAAGAAAGAAACTGAGAGCTAAATAGTGAGAATGAAGTAACCATGTGAGAACCCAGGAGAAAAGTGTTTAGGAATAAAGGCTGCAGGACAGGAACAAGCTTGGCAAAGAAAAGAGACAGAAAGAAGACTGCTTTCTGGAGAAGAGTGGACCAAAGGAGAACAAGAAGAGGCCATGAGATTTGGTCTAAGGGCCAAAGGCAAGGGTCAGATTGCTTCTAAGCCACAGAAAGAACATGGGGTTTTCTTCTTATTGCCATCAGCAGAGAAGAGACGTGATCTCGTTTTGTCTGAGTTATGGTTTATCTGTCTCCCAAAGTTTCATGTGTTGGAAACTTAAAACCCCAAAGTCATATGCTAATGGTATTTGAAGGTCGTCCTTTTGGGAAATAATTAGATGCGATGAGATCTTGAGGGTGGGATCCCCATAATGGCATTTGTGGCTTTTTAAGAAGAGAGACTCAAGACAGCACAACTGCTCTCTTGCCATGTGAGGCCTCCCCACATGTCATGACACAGCAAGAGGCCCTCACCAAGTGATGGCACCATGCTCTTCAACTTCCCAGCCTCCAGCATTTTGAGTTAAATAAACCTCTATTCATTATAAATACCCAGTCTGTGGTTTTCAGGTATAGCCACAGAAAGCAGACTAAGACAACCAGCACACGGTCCCCCTCAATATCAGTGTGGAATGTGGACAACAGGCAAGCGGAGAAGCAAGAAGAGCCTTCCTCAGGCTCTCATGGTGATCCTGAGAAGAGGAGATGATGCTCAGGCTGTGATGGAACAGCAGAGACGGCATGAGATGGCCTGAGAAATGCAAGATTTTGTGTCTGGATAAAAAACATCATTATCATAGAGAGAGAAATAAAAATGAGTGGAAGAATGTTTCCATACTTAAACCTGAATGCATCTATGACTCCAGAGATGCATAAACTGTTGATCGTATTCCCTGCCCACGAGCAAAAGCCCACAAATGCTTCCACCTCTGTGCAGAGACAGGGCAACAGGTAAGCCTGTACCCAAGAAGATCTTTCGACTAAAGTTTCAACCCAAAGTGGAAAACTATTGACAATAGCTATTTCTGATATGGGAAAAGCCCAAAAGGATACCTTAAAGAAAAAGAAATGATGGGAAAGAATCATAAAAAATAAATCAAAATGAAATTTTTTAAAGAAAAATTACTTCGCAGAGGAATTATTGAAAACTTCATAGGAAAAAAAAATGAGTTCCTTTGGCCTCTGGCTTTGACAAATTTTGTACAACAACAACAACAACAAAATGCAAGACTTCCCCCCGCACACCCTCTTTTTCACTTACTTCTTTCTATTGAATTTTTGGTGATTTTTCAGAACAAAAAGTATTACAGAGACATTTCTATATATTGCTATTTAAAGTGTAAACATGTACAGATTTTCTAGAGGGTATTTTTGGCAGAAGTATAAAAGTAAAAAACATTCATATCCTTTATTCTGTTCACTAAAGAAACCTAAATATGTAAAAAAAAAAGACAGTAAAAAGTTATTAATTAAACAATTATATATTTTAGTTAAAAATCTGAAATAACCTACATGAACAACAATGGGGGATTGAAATCAGTGGCATATATTCTTTTTTTATTAGATCAGAACACACATGAGAAGAGGATAATCTGGAAAAAATCCCAAAGAAAGGGTCTTCTAGAGTCTGCATGGGTAAGGAAGGCCCTTTATCTAGTGCCTAATCCTCAGAATATAAAACACTTAATCCCTGGATTAATCCACATCTAAAATTAAAATAACCAATAAAAACAAAAGAACAATATTTTTTTTTAAATCCCGTAGAACTATACGCTCATCCTTTGAGGATTGAAGCCAACTGGTTAGTACCTTGAGACTAAAGATGTAGCCAATCTGTCCACCTTATTTGTTTATATTTTGATCCTGGAATCATCTATGTTTTGCAATGTTGCTTTTCTCACACAATATTTTACGGTACCAGATGTTTATTGCTATTTTGTTCCCTGAAATGTCTAGAAGTCTCTACAGTCTCAGCCTTTATCAAGTTTAAGGATAAAGAGGATAAAAGGAATTGGCTGTCATAGGATGCTTCAGTTTCATGTTGTAAAAGAAGGAGAAAGAGAGGAGACCAAATCATGTTAAAATGAAGAAAAACATCCTGCAACTACTTCAGTGGCTGATTGTGACACTATCATCCCCCCCCCAACTCTTTTGGGTCACCTCTATATTATTTTTCACAGTTAATGGGAAAACTAAAGAAATAAATGACAAAATTTAATTGCATGTGCTAACCTTGAGTGCAATACTTGAGGCAGAGAATTTAATCTGATGGCTTCGTGTACTGAACCAAAAGAAAGAAAACAATGTGTTTTGTACTTTAATGATTTTCACTTTTAATTAGTGATTTTAAAGTCACTAGAAAGGCAATTTGTAAATCAATGGAAGTGTAACTGATGTGACACAGCAATCTGTATACGGGGTAAAAATGGGAGTTCATAACCCACTTGAATCAATCTGTGAAATATGGTATATTAAGAACTATGTAATGTTTTGAACAACCAACAATAAAATAAAAAAATTAAAAAAAAAAGATTTTTTAAAAACTTAGTTTGGCCCCTCAAATATATCATTTTAATTAGTTTGCAGATTTTTTTTCAACATTTTAGAAAACATGATCAGGTCTTATTTTCTTTTGAGTAACAAACGACTCAACAAATGTTTCACTACACTGTGACAAAACTAACTGTAGAATTTTTAACAACAGATATGTTGTAAACAAGGCTTGTACTTTGGTGACTCTGGTTTAAAATTTGTCTAAAAGGCAACTGTGTACCTTTGGTTATGATGACATTTGTACCACGTTCATTTGGAAAAATTCTCAGGAGACATCATTTATGTGTAACGAAACACATTTGGTGCAATCAGAGCTGTATTTTAATGTCCTCGTTTGTGGCATTGTCTGATAACATTGGCCTCTGCTTGGACACTGAGAACAAGCCAATAATCCAGATCCTATTATTTTTCTTTCTTTTTTTCCTATTTCCTCTGACAAAGTAATTTGCCAGGATGGTTTTTTTGTTTCTTTAAACATGATGACTTATGACTCTTGTCTGGAGACCACAGGCCAGCAGAGACCACTCGTTCAAGGAACGCACGGGAGGATAATACCAAACAAACTGGAGTGGATTTGTGGTCCATCCAAGTGTTTGATTTCCATCCTAATGACAGAAATAGCATCCACCTCGCCTCCATTCTTACGCTCAAAATAAGACAGATGTCCCGAATATCCAACTTCAGTGACTAACACAATCATCATTTAAGCCAGTGAGCAATTCTCACCGATATGATTGGGACACACAGGACTTTTATTGTTGAACAAGCAATTCCTCAAAGGCCACGTTGTCCTTGCAGGGTCAGGATAGTCAAGGAAATAGAAACAACAGTCCAATGTGACACCAGTTTGACACTGGTGGAAGAATCTGAAGACTCCCATTGCACAGCTGTGGGTATTTATTTGGGGAAGGAGCATCGGTGACAGACTGCGGCCATTAGCTTTTTCCTGTTGTGATCTTCCTTTTTCCATTTCGTGTGAGATTAATTTGTGACTGAGATTTATTAGCCTAAAAGAGGCTGGGGCTGATGAGATTTTCCTGATATACTGCATAGAACACACATCAAGTCAAAGAGAAAAGATGAAAAATTGAAATGATAAAGTTGCATTGCTAGCTTGTCGCTGAGGTAATTGAAGTGGCTTGTGTTGTGCTGTGCTCTGATGGGTAGAAATAAAATATGTACAAATTTATCTAGATCATACTTCTGAAGAAAGGACCACAAATATATTCCCTCTATATTTATGAGTCGAGGAAATCTCCCAATTCTTTTTTGACAGTGATATTGAAGCAAAATGAAAATGAGACCCATTCAGAATAAACTCCGGAAGTGAAGCCCGCTCTAAGTTATCCATGGAAGCAGGCACAGGGTCCGCATGCATAATGGAAATGGCAGCCTAACGTAAAACAATAGCATTTTGTCTATGAGGTGAAACCACAACTCCATATAATTTCTTTTTAAAAGAACCGAAATAAAGTAGCAAAGTGGATTCAATTTTTTTAACCTGCCAAACTTTCCCTGTGATGAAGATTCTAACTGTCAATTAAATGCCTACAAAATACATACTCATCAGAATCTTAAAAGGAGAGAAAAGGCAAGGACCTTGACATTCATGAGCCACTAGAATCTCAGCTGCTCAGGGACAGGGATCTACAGCTCATTCATGTGTTCCAAGTGCCCAAAATTGAGCTGGCACCTGGAGTGCCCAGTAGAACTGTACGGCCAAATTAACCAAGTGCACACTCTTTCCTTTACTGATGAGAACTGACTAACAGTGTGAGTGTGACCAAAAATCTCTCCTTAAATGGGGGAATCATCTGCCAGATACACATGGAACGTGGGAACCTGGAACTCCAGGGTAGCCCACCAGCACATGTGCAAGTCTAGTAGGTGTGTAATGGTCTTGAAGACGGTGTGTCTGGAGAGGGGCATTTCTACCACCCTCAGGGGTATTGAGATTTCAGAGTTATAAGGCTGACCTCCCTTAGAGACCACAATGATATCCCAGGATTGTTCTACACCATCACAGTCCTCCTTTTTTAGTTCAATCAAACACCACTTGATCAGATCAGGGAGGACCTTCCCAGGGTCCAGGAATCATAACCTGTACGTCACTGTCTGCTCCACCCATTTATAGACCAGTATTCACATGCAAGTGAAATGATGTTTAAATCAGAAAAATGCCTCGAAGAGCAAATAATAAAAAGCACAAAAAGCAAATTTGAGGGTGGTTTATGAAAGCAAGTGTGCTTCATTTGAGTGAGTGAGGACTATAGAAAATGACCTCATTTGTGAGACTCCAGATTTTGAAGGAGCCGTGGAGACAGATCTTTTTTGTGCCAGTGAGAATCACTTCCTTCCACTTCAGACTGCCTTCTACATGACCTTCACAGCAAGCCAGGGTCACCGTCCCTGCAGTGCAGAAGTGCTACTGGGAAAACACCAGTCTTACCCTGAAAAGACTTCCTGTGTTAGGACCCATTTATTTTAGTTTTCTTCCCAGCAGCCTGGGCTCCCAAGGGCCCCAGGAACACACTTCACATTTCCTGTATGAAGTTCAGCTGACACAAGGGGACCCTGTTATTGCTCTCTCCCAAGATACACTCATGACAAGAGGGAGTATCCAAGACCATCACTGCATCAGTCTCTGGAATGATATCCAAGTCTCAAACTGCCCCAACAGGAATTTCTCACAAGTAGAGGAATAGCTTAGGATGCTGGTTGTGGAAGTGTATTAGCGAGGTGACAAAGGGCAGGTCACCTAATTATTGTGAGACATATTCTGTTCATATGTTAAATGGAAATACAGCACCTCAGAACCACCTCAGAAGGCTCTTGTGGTGATGTATTGTGTGTCAGATGTTGAGCACAAATGAAGTGCTAACACATTCTACAATTTAGATGAGCCTGGAGGACATTTATTACAAGTGAAAGCAATCAGCTACAAAAGTCCACATACTACATGATTCATTGACATGAAAGGCCAGAACAGAGAAATCCTTAGAGACAGAAAACAGATCAGTGGTCTTTTAGGGCTGGCATCGGGGATGAAGGGATGGGAGATGACAATGAAAGGGTGAAAAAACGTTCTAAAATTGATTGGTGTTGATCGCATGTATCAAGATGTAATAAAACTACTGAATTGTGCACTTTCAATGATGCAAATTATATCTCAATATATTTGTTCAAAAATTATATTTAGTACAGTTTCTGCCACACATTTAGTATTTGAAAAATGTTAGGCACTATGGTTTATTAATTCTTTCAACAGATTTATTAAATTTCTATTCTAAGTCAGGTGCTGTTCTTGCTCTTATTATTACTTTTTTGCTAATTTTACATTTTAAACTCTTGTATGTGTGTGAAATATGCAAAGGTTTAATACATGTAGGACATGTTCGTAAGGCTATCATGACTAAAATGATTCATTTGAGAAGATAAAATTAATTTTGGAGAGTAACATATCTTAAATGTAAAGTTTTCATAGTCACTAAAACCTTGCAACCATATAAGAATCTTTTTTAAACTTTTTTTATTTATATATGACAGTGGAATGCATTACAGTGGAATTCATATTACACATATAAAGTGCAATTTTCATATCTCTGGTTGTATACATAGTATATTCACACCAATTCCTGTCTTCAAACATGTACTTTGGATGATAATGATCACTACATTCCACCATCATTTATAACCCTATGCCCCCTCCCTTCCCCTCCCATCCCTCTGCTCTATCTAGAGTTCATCTATTCCTCCCATGCTCCCTCTCCCTCTATCCCACTATGAATCAGCCTCCTTATATCAAAGAAAACATTCACCATTTGTTTTTTTGGGATTGGCTAATTCACTTAGCATTATCTTCTCTAACTCCATCCATTTACCTGCAAATGCCATGATTTTATTCTCTTTTATTGTTGAGTAATATTCCATTGTGTATATATGCCACTATTTTTTATCCATTCATCTACTGAAGGGCATCTAGGTTGGTTCCACAGTTTAGCTATTGTGAATTGTGCTGCTATAAACATTGATGTGGCTGTATTCCTATAGTATGCTATTTTTAAGTCCTTTGGGTATAGACCAAGGAGAGGAAGAGCTGGGTCAAATGGTGGCTCCATTCCCAATTTTCCAAGAAATCTCCATACTGCTTTCCATATTGGCTGCACCAATTTGCAGTCCCACCAGCAGTGTGTGAGTGTACCTTTTTCCCCACATCCTTGGCAACACTTAACAGTTGTTTGTATGCATGTTAGCTGCCATGCTGACTGGAGTGAGATGAAATTTTAGAGTGGTTTTGACTTTCATTTCTCTAATTGCTAGTGGTGATGAACATTTTTTCATATATTTGTTGATTGATTGTATATCATCTTCTAAGAAGTGTCTATTTAGGTCCTTGGCCCATTTATTTTTGTTGTTGTTGTTGTTGTTTAGTGCTTAGCTGTTTTTTGAGTTCTTTATATACCCTAGAGATTAGTGCTCTATCTGAAGTGTGAGGGGTAAAGATTGCTACCAAGATTTAGGCTCTCTATTCACCTCACAGTTTATTTTGCTGAGAAGAAACTTTTTAGTCTCAATCCATCCTATTTATTGATTCTTGATTTTAATTCTTGTGCCAAAGGAGTCTTATTAAGGAAGTTGGGGCCTAATCCCACATGATGGAGATTAGGGCCTACTTTTCCTTCTATTAGATACAGGGTCTCTGCTTTTATTCCTAGGTCATTGATCCACTTTGAGTTGAGTTTTATGCATGGTGAGAAATAGGGGTTTCATTTCATTTTGTTGCATATGGATTTCCAGTTTTCCCAGCACCATTTGTTAAAGAAACTATATTTTCTCCAATGTATGTTTTTGGCGCCTTTGTCTAATATAAGATAATTGTAATTTTGTGGGTTAGTATCTGTGTCCTCTATTCTGTACCATTGGTCTACCAGTCTGTTTTGGTGCCAATACCATGCTGTTTTTGTTACTATTGCTGTGTAGTATAGTTTAGAGTCTGGTATAGTAATGCCACCAGCTTCACTCTTCCTGCTCAGGATTGCTTTAGCTATTCTGGGTCTCTTATTTTCCAGATGAATTTCATAATTGCTTTTTCTATTTCTATGAGGAATGTCATTGGGATTTTAATTGGAATTGCATTAAATCTGCATATTGCTTTTGGAAGTATGATTATTTTGATAATATGAATTCTGCCTATCCAAGAGCAAGGTAGATCTTTCCATCTTCTAAGGTCTTCTTTGACTTCATTTTTTAGAGTTCTGTAATTTTCACTAAAGATCTTTCACCTCTTTAATTAAGTTGATTCCCAAGTTTTTTTTTTTTTTTGAGGCTATTTTAAATGGGGTAGTTTTCCTCATTTCCATTTCTAAGAATTTATTACTGATATACAGAAATGCCTTTGATTTATGAGTGTTGATTTCATATCCTGCTACTTTGCTGAATTCATTTACTAGTTCTAGAAATTTTCTGGAGGAACTTTTAGGGTCATCTAGGTATAGAATCATATCATCAGCAAATAGTGCCAATTTGAGTTCTTCTTTTTCTATGTGTATCCCTTTAATTTCTTTCATCTGTCTGATTGCCCTGGCCAGTGTTTCAAGAACTATGTTAAATGGAAGTGGTGAAAGAGGGCATCCCTGTCTTATTCCAATTTTTAGAGGGATTGCCTTCAATTTTTCTCCATTTAGAATGATGTTGGCTTGGGGCTTAGCATAGATAGCTTTTATGATGTTGAGATATGTTCCTCTTATCCCTAATTTTTCTAGTGTTTTAAACATAAAGGGGTGCTGTATTTTGTCAAATGCTTTTTCTGCATCTATTAAGATGATCATATGATTCTTATCTTTAAGTCTATTGCTGTGATGAATTACATTTATTGATTTCCATATTTTGAACCAAACTTGCATCCCTGGGATGAATCCCACTTGATTGTGGTGCACGATCTTTTTGATATGTTTTTTTATTCTATTTGCCAGAATTTTATTGAGAATTTTTGCATCTATGTTCATTAAAGATATTGGTCTGAAGTTTTCTTTCTTTGATCTCTCTTTGCCTGGTTTTGGAATTAGGGTGCTACCGGCATGATAGAATGGGTTTGGAAGTATTTCCTCTTTTTCTATTTCCTGAAATAAATTGAACAGTATTGGTATTAGTTCTTCTTTAAAGGTCTTGTAGAACTCGGCTGTGTATCCATCTGGTCCTGGGCTTTTCTTGGTTGGGAGACTTTTGATGGTGTCTCCTATTTCATCAGTTGAAATTAATCTGTTTAAATTGAGTATATCATCCTGATTCAATTTGGGCAAATCATATGACTCTAGAAATTTGTGGATTCATTTGATATTTTCTATTTTATTGAAGTACCAGTTTTCAAAATAATTTCTAATTATCTTCTGTATTTCTGTAGTGTCTGTTATGATATTTCCTTTTTCATCATGGATGTTAGTGATTTGAGTTTTCTCTCTTCTTTTCTCCATTAGCATGAGTAAGGGTCTGTCAATTTTATTTATTTTTCAAAGAACCAACTTTTCTTTTTTTTAACTGAATTTTTTTGAGAGAGAGAGAGAGAGAGAGAGAGAGAGAGAGAGGGAATTTTTAATATATATATATTTTTTAGTTTTTTCGGCGGACACAATATCTTTGTTTGTATGCGGTGCTGAGGATTGAACCCAGGCGAGCGTGCTACCACCTGAGCCACATCCCCAGCCCCAAGAACCAACTTTTTGTTCTGTCAATTTTTTTCAATTGTTTCAATTTCATTGATTTCAGCTCTGATTTTAATTATTTCCTGTCTTCTGCTACTTTTGGTGTTGATTTGTACTTCTTTTTCTAGGGCTTTGAGATGTAATGTTAAGTCATTTATTTGTTGACTTTTTCTTCTTTTAAGGAATGAACTCCATGCAATGAACTTTCCTTTTAGAACTGCTTTCATAGTGTCTCCTCTGAGATTCAGGTATGTTTTATCTGTGTTCTCATTCACCTCTAAAAATTTTTAAATCTCTTCCGTGATGTCTGCTGCAACCCATTGTTCATTCAGTAGCATATTATTTAGTCTCCAGGTGTTGAAGTATCTTTTATTCCTTATTTTATCATTGTTTTCTAGTTTCATTCCGTTATGATCTGATAGAATGCAGGGTAGTAACTCTACTTTTTTACATTTGCTAAGAGTAGCTTTGTGGCACAGTATATGGTCTATTTTAGAGAAGGATCCATGAGCTGCTGAGAAGAAAGTGCATTCTCTCGTTGAAGGATGCAATATACTCTATATGTCAGTTAAGGTTAAGTTATTGATTGTATCATTGAGTTCTATAGTTTCTTTGTTCAGCGTTTGTTTGGAAGATCTCTCTAGTGATGAAAGTGGTGTGTTAAAGTCACCCAGAATTATTATGTCGTGGTATATTTGACTCTTGAACTTGAGAAGGGCCTGTGTGATGAACGTAGATGCTCCATTATTTGGGGCATATATATTTATAATTGTGAAGTCTTGTTGGTGTATGGTTACCTTGAGTAGTATGTAGTGTCTTTCTTTATCCTTTTTGATTGACTTTAGTATGAAGTCTACTTTATTTGATATGAGGATGAGAACTCCTGCTTGCTTCCGCAGTCCATGTGAGTGGTATAATTTTTCCCAATCCCTCACCTTCAGTCTGTGGATGTCTTTTTCTATGAGATGAGTCTCTTGGAAGTAGCATATTGTTGGGTCTTTTTTTTTTTTTTTTGATCCAATCTGCTAGTTTATGTCTTTTGATTGGTGAATTTAGGCCATTAACATTCCAAATTATTATTAAGACATGATTTGTATTCCCAGCCATTTTTGTTTATTTTTGGTACTTAATGTGACTTGGTTTCTCATCTGTTTAGATTTCCCTTTAGTGTAATACTTCCCTCTGCTGATTTTCATCATTGTTTTTCATTTCCTCTTCTTGGAATATTTTGCTGAGGATATGCTGTAGTGCAGGCTTTCTAGTTGTAAATTCTTTTAATTTTTATTTATCATGGAAAGTTTTTATTTTATCATCAAATTTAAAGCTTAATTTTACAGGACACAAGCTTGGTTGGCATCCATTTTCTTTCAGAGCTGGGTATATATTGTTCCACAATCTCCTGGCTTTGAGGCTCTGCATTGAAAAATCTGCTGAGATGAGAATTAGTCTCCCCCTATTTGTGATCTGATTCCTCTCTCTTGCAGCTTTTAATTCTGTATGCTAGACATTTTCATTATAATGTGTCTTGGTGTAGATCTGTTGTAGTTTTGTACATTTGGTGTCCTGTAAGCCTCTTGTATTTGGTTTTTCAATTCATTCTTCATCCTTGGGAGATTTTCTGATACCATCTCATTGAAGAGACTGTGCATTCCTTGGTGTGAAATTCTGTATCTTCCTCTATCCCAATAACTCTTAGATTTGGTCTTTTGATGCTTTCCCATAATTCTTGGATGTTCTGTTCATGGTTTCTTACTATCTTCACTGTGTGATCAACTTTATTTTCCAGATTGTATTCTTTGTCTCCATTATCTGACATTCTTTCTTCCAAGTGATCTAGTTTGTTAGTTATGCTTTCTATTGAGTTTTTTTATTTGATTTATTGTATCCTTCATTTCAAGGATTTCTGACTGTTTTTTTCCCAGAGTCTCTATCTCTTTCTTGAAGTAATCTTTTGCTACCTGTATTTGCTCTCTTATTTCATTATTGTAGTGATCAATTTTTGTCTATATTTGCTCAGAGCACCTAGGTCATTCTTTAATTCACAGATCATTTTAATTGTGAACCTTCTGAACTCCTTCTCTGACATTTCATCAACTTCGCTGTCCACGGGTTCTGCTATTTTAGTGTCCTGGTTGGTTTAGGGCATTTTCCTCCCTTGTTTTTTCATATTGTCTATGTGTCTTCCTTTCTTGCACTGTGGATCTGAGATATTACAGTTTCTTCCCTATATTCTTGTAGTACCCGTGTAGATTGTCTGTACCTTACCTTGATGTTGGGCTTCCAGATCTGCTGGTGTTTCTCAATGAATGCTACTGCATCCCGGATCTGGGTCCTGTGCAAGTTGGTGTGGGTGGATGTGGGCCGCTTTGCTGGACCTCCCTCAGTAGTCTGCTGGTCGGAAGGGGTGGTTTTGTGTCAGATCCTAGTCTCTGGCTGGTGTCTACCCCACTTGGGGCCAAGTGGACAGGGACTTCTGATAGCCTGGATCCCGCCCAGGCTGGTGTGGGCAGTTCTGGGCTGCTGGGCTTACCATTATAAGCATCTTAAGAATAACAACATTTATTCAAACCTAGACTTAATTTATTTATAGTAAACTTAGAAAGTTTTCAAATAAGAAGTATATAATTTAGTGACAGCAGAGCTTTCTAAGTTTCTGTGGCTTTGAGCATTTCATATTTAAGAATCACAGAAATAGAATTCTGCATTGCATAGTTTAAGTCAAATAACAAAGTCTAAAAGCCATATCTGAATCTCAGAAGACATCCGAAAATATTCTCCACAGACACCATTGTTCCTACTATATTTCCTGTGGCTTTTACAAAATAATCAAATTCTCTTTCTTCTTGTCCTTCTCTCCACCTTCGACCACCATCATTCCCATCTTCCCAGAAAGATTGTAGATTAAAGGTAATATAATAGATTTGTAACAAAAACAACAACAAAACTACAAAAAAAAAGGGGGGGGATACGGTTCTAAAATCCCTGTCCAAATGGAACATGCTTTCAAAAAAAAAAATCCACATTTGGATCTGCTTGAGCAAATGCAGAGATTTAAATGGTGCTGGGTTATGCCAAGCCAGCGTGTGTGCCAGTTCAAAGCTGGCTGCCTTCACCATAATGGTGGCCCTGAGCGTGAGAGAAAACAAATGAGCAAACTAAAAAGACAAAGCAGCCAGCAGCCAGTTTTCCTTCTGCGAACCCCAACTCCTTTGTTTTCCATTTCAGAGCACGCTTCCTCCACTTTCTAGTAAATTCTCAAAACCAGAGCAGAATGAAAATCATTGAAGGCACTGGTCAGACCAAATTTCCAACAGATTTGCTGAGATCTTGGCTGCAAGGATTGGAACCCAGGGAAGACAAGTAAATCTGTGCTGGGGAAGGAGTCTTACTTTATTTTATTTTACTTTTTTTTTTTTACTATTTTTTTATTGGTTGTTCACAACATTACAAAGCTCTTGACATATCATATTTCATACATTAGATTCAAGTGGGTTATGAACTCCTGATTTTACCCCAAATACAGATTGCAGAATCACGTCGGTTACACATCCACATTTTTACATAATGCCCTATTAGTAACTGTTGTATTCTGCTACCTTTCCTATCCTCTACTATCCCCCCTCCCCTCCCCTCCCATCTTCTCTCTCTACCCCATCTACTGTAATTCATTTCTCTCCTTGTTTATTTTCCCATTCCCCTCACAACCTCTTATATGTAATTTTGTATAACAATGAGGGTCTCCCTCCATTACCATGCAATTTCCCTTTTCTCTCCCTTTCCCTCCCACCTCATGTCTCTGTTTAATGTTGATCTTTTCTTCCTGCTCTTCCTCCCTGCTCTGTTCTTAGTTGTTCTCATTATATCAAAGAAGACATTTGGCATTTGTTTTTTAGGGATTGGCTAGCTTCACTAAGCATAATCTGCTCTAATGCCATCCATTTCCCTGCAAATTCCATGATTTTGTCATTTATTAGCACTGCGTAATACTTCATGGTGTATAAATGCCAAAATAATGCTCTCCTCGAGCCCCTGCTTTCTCCATCAGCTCGCCATGGGTCTGTTCACCGGCGCTCTTTTCTAAAGCTCTAAGAGTCATTGAGAAAGGTGGGAAATTTTCCCTAGAAAACAAAGTATCCTAGGAAGTATTTGCAACTCACAAGCATATGCATAATTCCTTCACAACTACAGATTCTGAAGCAAACCAAAGTAAAAATAAAATTTAAAGACTGAAAGAGTAACAGTTTTTCAAGGCCCACTGCCAGATTTCCATGAGGACCACACTGATTTCCCTACTCCTTAAACACATGGCTAACTTACTTATCCTGCTTTATTAATGATATAGTAAATCAAAATCACACCAAAAAATGTTCAATTCTTGATAGAACACATTCGGTTTTTATAGGTACACCAGTCTATCAAAGAAAAATCATCATCACAAGTGATATTTATCTTCTATTAAGAATTGAATTTTTTGATGAATTAAAAGTTTCTGTTACTAATAATATAATTATGTCCTCATGGACATCAATCACTACATGTACCTTCACACGGTTAATTGTGAGGAATTCTTGGCCAGAGCCTGCTTGCTGTAGCTCTAGGTCCCAGATTGACCCTAAACTTCTTAAAGAAAGTGACTCTTATTATTTTTTTTATCCTTCATGCCTCACACTATGTCTAGTACAGTGTATGGATTTTGAAATTGCTTGTGAAGTGAGTAAATCACCACTTAAATTGATAATATGTAGTTGGTATTGTTTTCAAGATGTAGGAACAAAGTTAAACAAAGTTCTCTCATAAAAAATAGGCCTAAACCTTGTCCATATTTCCAAGATTAGTGCCCAAAATATTGTGAAGGAAACTTTATCATACACCCGCTTTAGTAGGTTTGACAGTTATTCTGAAAAAGAAAAGTAATTAATGGTCACTTTAATCCATTTCAGCAAAATATTTCCTGTTATTTTAGGAATTCAGGTAAGATTATCCTATCTGGTCCACTAACTTCTCCCAAAATTGTACATGCCTGCTACTTCCTATTTTCAGATCCAGGACCCTGCTCTCAAACGAGCCCTGCTGAGGGGAGATAGGTATGTATTCGCACACGGCCCTTCTTGTTTGCTTGCAATCAATGCTGCTGGCAGTGAGCTGGGACGGATAGAATGTGTGCTCAGGGCTCCTGACAGTTGCCCGGCTCGTACTCCGTCTTTCTTCCCCTCTCTCATGCTTCATTCTTTGCTTTCTGTTAAGGATATGTATTGACTTTGTGGAACCACTGCAGAGAGCTGTAAATGATGCATTTAATGAAAAATCCTTGCCTTGTGCACTGAGAGAGAACACAAACAATGTAGTGCAATCATTGCGGGGCAGTGATGGGTGCTGTTATATCGCATTCATCTGCTTCACTGGCAAGACAAACATACCAATCAGAAATATTTTAACAGTATATAATAAAAAATATTAACTAATATTTTAATAATATTCATCATTTGTTGTTTCTCCTATAATCCTTTATTCTTAAAGATTAGATACTCTTTTTTTTGTCAGAGTGCCCCAAATCCTATATCCTGAAAAGATGCACAAAATGATTTTGAAAGATTACTTTTTTTTTTTGAGGGATTATATTAAAATTTTGATTTTCTGTGGAGCTCTGTAGTTATTGCTACTATACTTGTATTTCAACATTGAATTTCAGGTTATTGAAAAGATTATTTTTCTTCCAGTTTTTCTTGTTTTCTCTCTCTCTTTTCTTTAAAAACAAAATAAACAGAAGTTAGCCTTTTCCAACGATGCTGGAAAGTACCACCTGAGTGACAAAGTCCAATTGAAAAGAGCACCTGCCAGTGACAGAGGAAACACATGGCAGAGCCTGGTGTGGATGAGACTAGAGATGATTCCCAGGACTCCTGGGCTCCTGGGCTCCTGCGGCATTGTTCACACTAATGTTGAAGGAAAGTGCTGTCGCTTGATTTCATATTCTCCAGGATGGCCGCACATAGTGCCCTGGCATGCCAAGCGTGCGTTTACTGCCATAGCCTGACTCAGAGTCCACCAGCTGGTGTGTTAGGAGGCACCCCCGTTGCTGAACAGCCCGGCAACCACATTACACAGCACAGGCCATGACAGCCACAGACTAGGCAGCCCATGACTCTTCCAGCTCGCTTTTCACCTACATTCTGCTGAAATGGAACTCTGCAGGCTCAGAGAAGAGCAGGCTCAGTGGTAACAGCCAGCAGGTGCATTTGCCTCCCCCCAACTCTAAACTGAGCAGTCTGTCTTATTTTCCCTGGTGCTCAGCAGATGGACCAGTTAACTTGTGCTCACATTATGTAAGGCCCTGTCCTGCCTGGAGACAACTTCCTGGTTTTCAACTATTCCTCTATAAACTCCAGCCCAATGATAGTCTTTTTTTTTTTTTCCTTCCTTGTAATTACTATTCACTAGATGAATTAAGGGACAAGCTTGCTGGAGCACTTGATATCACTGGTGCACCGTAGTCTCTGGATCTTTGCTTTGTTTGGGGCATAATCCAACTATGGGAGCACATTCCCAGGTGAAAACAAAAATGCTATCTATACAAGACCTAAGGATCCCATAAATTCCAATGGGGGAAGCCCATGGTTTGGGTTTTATAGGAATGAAATAAGTAGTGGGCAGGATTTTGTTTTTGCCATTTGTTAGGCTGGTTTGACAGAGACACAGTGAATTTCAGAAATGGTCACTCATTTTTTCCTATTTATGTCTAACTCTGACAGGCTTCATGGATTCCAAAATGGCATGCTGTGCCTCGTGTCATCCCAGAGCACACCTGAGCCTTCAGAGGACTCTAATTAAAATCGTAATGGGAAAAGTTTACTCACAAGCATGTCTAATCATAGGAATGTTCACATGTGGAAAGCCGCACAGGATGAATAGGATTGTATGAATTCCAAATATCAGAGGATTCATTATATCTATCATAATTTTTTTTATTTTAATGACACCTTTAATTTCCTATCACTGAATAAACTATAAAAATAATTCACATACAAGTTGTAAATTTATATTTTCCAAAACTATTTTTCTAGGAATATGCCATATCAATCTCCTACAAACTTCACAAGCGCATACCCTTCATATTTTAAAGTAGCCCCTATTTAATCTTTATTTTTCTATTTGTTTTATCCATATCATTTGTACCTTTGGAGTTTAATAAATCATTTCTACTCTCCCATGTTCACACTATGCCAGGTTAAAGAGATGTTATCATCCCAAACCCATTTTCATGTCCTTTCTCTTTCTCTTAAAAAGGCATTTCTTTCAGCCATCTCCATGTGCCTCTTCCTTCCCTGATAACCTTACCTGCTTGACTCCAACTCTGTGTGGCTGTGTGATTAGGGAGACAGAGACGTTGCTGTTGCCTCCTCTCTACTCACTGTTCCTGGGCAAATGGAATCTGAGGAACATTCTGTTAGCTTCACGCAGAAGCCTGCTCCATAAAACATTACATATAACATTGATACTGTGCCCTACTTTTTATATTTTCTGAAGGTCTTTAAAGATGATTTTAATGTTCTTACTCGACATCCATAGATTTCTTCTTTTTAAGGTCAAATTTCTTTGATATTTTTCTGGGGAACTTTGCTGGTTTCCCCAGTAAAAAATGTCAGCCTTTATTCCCCTGAACCATCATCTCCCTTACCATGTCCCTATGATGAGTTGCCTTAACTCTTCCCAGTTTCCAAAACATTTCTTCACTGGCACACGCTACCCTTCTGCCAAACAGGTAAAATCAGAAGCTTGCCCCCAATCGTGTCCCACCTTCCTAAGACAGAATCATGCGAAGCCCAGTAGCAACTCACCACAAGTAATGGCCTGTGGCAGAATTTGTCATTAAATGTTCCATAGGTCCCTACATAACATTTTCAACAAACTTATTGCATGAGGATTATATACAACTCAATCTTTTTAAGGCTGGAGTCAGAGAATAGGAACACCAGATAGTTCCTACAAACTAGTTGCTAGTCCTAGACTCCAACAAGGTTGAAAGTCATGTTCTCTAGTGCTTAGAAAAAGTAATGAATGATGAGAAAAGACATGCCAAATCCAACTTTTCCCTGTTCCTGTCTTCTACTATGTTCTCTAATAATGGCTTGTAAATACCCAATATTTCTTCTGTATCTTTATTTCCACTTCAATTTAATTTTGCCTCTTTTTTCATCCTAAAATCTTTTCCTGTCCTTGCCTTTATTAAATGCATTTTAATATTTTCCAGTTTCTAACTTTCTTTTTTAGGATTTTTCTATTTGTTTGGGATCACAGTTTTCCCGGCATAATCCTTACATTTCAAATACTGGTTATTTGGCTTTTTGAGGCTGTTTTTGTTTTCTTATTACAAGTGAGGCATTGTCTACATATGTTAATGTGTGGTGTAGGCCATATGACATTTTTTTTTCCACCTTTACAATCTACTTGCCTTTAATAACTGGTAGTGTCCAGTCGTAAAATCCACACATTACAGGGACTATGGCACACTTATGCCTGCAATTTTTTCCTTCACTTTTAGATAGAGACTCTTCATACATTACAGCAACTTGACTAGCACTTAGGGCTTTGAACGAGCATAAAGAAAAAGTGTGTTTGCCACATCCAAACATTGTTTTCCTAAAACCAACATCAGTCATGTGTCTTCTACCCCAGAAATTAGATCCATGGAAGTGCTTATAGACCTGTATAACATTCGTGGGTATTGCCAAGTTTACCAGGAGCCAGGATTCTCCCACACATTCTATAATCAGTATCTGAAATATCAGTGAAATCAGGTGTTAATGGCTGCCTTCTTTTCCTTCTCTTTGCTGGTCTCATGTGCTCTTAAGAACTTTGTATTTTATTTTATAGAGTTTTTTGCTTGTTCATTATGTTTGGTTTGGTTTTGTGGTTCCTGGGATTGAACCCAGGACTTCACGCATATTAGGAGAGTGCTCTACTGCTAAGCTTCACCCCCTTCCCCCTACCATTAAGAACTCTGAACACTGGTTCACCCAGGTTTCAAAAAGGTAGAACAAAGCCATTAGTTAGAAATGTTTAACTTCTCTAAGAATTTGATCACACTGCTACCTTTGAGAAGTAAATAAATGGTGTTTCAAAAGATACCATCAAGAATGAAGTTCTTCTATGTAATGTTTTGAACGACCAACAATAAAAAAAAATAAAATAAAATAAAATAAAAAGAATGAAGTTCTTTGTAGAACTGTTTCAATGGCAGGAAAGTAACTGACTTCCTTTATAATACTCAGACTATAGGTGTACACACACACACACACACACACACACAGAGTTTTATACACTTAAACCCTCCTAGGTTATACTCTCTTGATGATCACTCCTGTTCTGCAAACTTAGGGATTCTAGGCTTGGTTTTATCAAGTGAGTTGGGTTTAACCAAAGAAAGAGGAATGACTGGAAGAAGCCTGAAGAGCAGGTGCTTTTCAAGGAGCTGAAACCAAGATATCAAGGCCCCATACTCTCCTTTGGTGGAGCATCTGCCTGGTTCCTACCATGGGAGGTGGAGGGTTCCTTACCACTAATTTCTCCACTTCTTTCATCTTTCATCTGTCATTTCTCACCTTCCTAAATCTCAGAACATATCTTTCCTGCTCTCAAAACAGCTCTTAGAAGCAGTTCATTATTCACATTCTCTCTTTTGGCACCGTGTAATCTGTTTGTTTTCCTCCCCACTCAAGCACCTTCTTTTCTTCTTGAAAATCAGATGTATTTGCTGCTGCCTTTTTTCTCTCCACCCACTTCATCCTATATGTAAATGTAAATTCTTCATTTTTGGTTTCTGTCTTTTTGTTTTTATGGGTTTGGTTTTTTTGTTTTTGTTTTGGTACCAGGAATTAAACCCAAGGGTGCTTAACCACTGACTCACATCCTCAGGCCTCTTTATTTTTCATTTTGAGACAGGATCTCGCTAAGTTTCCTAGGGCCCAAGTTGCTGAGGCTGGCTTTGAACTTGCCATCTTCCTGCCCCAGCCCCCCAAGCCATGGGGACTGTGCATCATCAGGCCTGGCTAAGTGCTTAATTCCTATGGTAATAAAGTTCTATAAAAGCCATTAGTCTCATGCTTTTGCCTTATGTTCTCTCTCTTGCATCATTCCTTTATGATCTACCTTTTTAAATGGGGTTTCTGCTTGTATTTTTAATATCAACATATTGTAAAGTAGGTTTATTCCTCCACAACAGACCTTACCTAGATTTTTCAGAATTTAAAATAATTTGAAGTTTTAAAGAAACTTAAAGTTATAAAGAAAAAGCAGGATTCATCCAGATGTTAGAATAAATATATAGTGGTACATCACTTAATTATGAGGACACATTGTGAGCAATGTGTCACTGGGTGATTTCATTGTTGGGGAACATAATAAGACATACATGAACCCAAATAGTGGAGGTCAATCACTTAATGTAGCCTCTCAATGCAGTCGAGAGACATGATAAGCGAGAGGTATGAGACTGTGGCTGGCATAATAGGGACGATTGTTTCACAGTGGTTTTTTTTTTTTTTAAGTAGTACAAGGAATATGCTTTAAAAATAAAAAAGCTTATTATAGCAAAAACATGCACAGAACTGTCCATAACCGCGTTGTTCTACTTTCGTACCACTGCAGTGCACTACGTTCATTTACACCAGCATCACCACAAGCACATGAGTAACTGTTGCACTGCAACATTACAGTAGCTCCAATGTCACCAGGTGACAGGAATTTTCTAACTCTGTTACAATCCCATAGAACCACTGTCATACACATGGTCCATCACTGACCAAAATTTCATTATGTGGTTCATGACTATGGGGTACTTTTCAAAACAATATTTACTTACTACCTCTATCTGATACGCATTGTGCTGGTGGGACAGTGATCGGGAGAGGAGGTTCCAAACAGAAAACAACAGCAACAAACAAAAACTGCTTGCTCAAGTTCAAAGAACTGTAAAGATGTTTAGGAAATTACATGTGTTAATTGCCTTAACAGAGATAAAGCCTGATATGCCACCAGTCTATTAGCAATGATAGCTCCTACTTATGGATAATCCACTTTTTGTCCGATAGTTTATGTTATCTCATTTAATTCTAACAACTTTGCAAATGAAAGTACTCTCACTTAATGCATGAGGCTTAACGATTGCTTTTAGTGTGTCCAATACCTATGGTCTAACAAACGACATCAGGGTTGAGGTCAGCTGTGTCTGAATCCATAACCTATACTTCCACCACTACCCCAGTGTGGGGTTTCACTCTGCACGTGTTGGGAAGCTAGCATACAATTTCATATAGAGGAGGAACTTGATCATATTTGCATTTGGGAGAGAACTAGCTTGAGAAAAATGAATTATAAGAAGGTAGTTCTTTAAGGAGCTTAGTTTAATAATCCAAGAAGATGACCTTAATAGGACTATGTAGTTGTAAGGATAGAAAAGAGGGAACAGCTTTATGAGGTAAGTAGGAATTAGATGGACAGACCTTGAGGAGTGGCTGGATGACTAAGAGGGAAGCACTTGAGGATGTCCCTTGGGTCTCTGACCTGTGCAACGTGACGAACACTGTGCCATTCCCTGATAAAGAGGAGATTGGTGGGGACAAAGAGTGTGTGGTGAATTGGGCTTTTGGCTAAAACGTCCAGCAGGCAGTGAATCAGATGATGGCTCAAGACTAAGGTCAGAGTTAAAGGTAAAAAACGTGGGAGGTAGTATATGTTTGAAGCCATGAGCATGTTAGGCAATTCACCAAGGAGCATATGAAGTGTGAATTAAAAAAAAAAAAAAAGACAGGTAAGAACAGAGCAAAGGGTTTTACCTATTGAGAACTTATTGAAGGAGCCTAAAAGGCCACACTCACTGTAGGAAAAGAAAAAGAGGGAGGAGGAATGAGAGAAACAGAGAAAGAGATGATCCTAAGAGGGTATAAACATTGAGGTAGCCAAGATGTTCCCAGTAATGCCATGTACCCTTATGCAAGCCCTGTGGCCTTTCCTGTGGTTTGAATTTAGCAGCTTGCTTCTCATTGATAAAATATAGCAAAAATAAGAATGTTGGGTTATAAAAAGACTGCCACTTTCATCTGGGTACTTGCTTAACTTCTCTTTTAATCACTCACTCTGGTGAAAGTCGGCTGCTATGCCATGAGGTGGTCTTGGGAAAGGGAAGCCAGTTACCATGTCTGGCAGGCAGTGAAGAGGTCACCAGGTACACTGGTGCAGCTGCCAGGAAAAAGAACTTGGAAACATATACCCCTAGGTCCTGCAATGACTGCAGCCCAGGTAATGCCTAACTCTTACCTCATAAGGGAAAACCAGAACCACCCTGACAAGCCTTTTCTAGATTGCTGGTGTACACAAATTGTAAAATAATAAATGCTTGTTGTTTTAAGTCATGAAATTTGGAATAATTTGTGTGCAGAGATAGATAACTAACATAATCACTCAGCAAATACAGCCCCAAGATTATGACAGGACTAAAAGGGCCACTGCTCACTCTGCAGTCACAATTTATATTTTTGTCATATATACATCTGTCAATTTGAGGGGTCATTCATCGCTCTGGTAATATATTCTGGCCTATAAATAGGTGCATAGGTATGCACTGAGAAGTGGATATTGAGGATCGGTAAACAGCATAGACTCTAAAATCAGAACACTTGGGTTCAACTTCCTATTTTCCTCTTATCACCTTTGTAGGCCGGGAAATGATTCTTACCCCTCTGGCTTGGTACCTTTAGCTTATAAAGGATGATGGTAATAGCAGCACCGTGAGGTTTGCTGAGAGGAATGCCTGGAACTCTTAAAATGGATCCTAGAGACTGGAGGCAACAATCAGCATTATCTATGACTACCATTATTATTTTTTTTTTTGGAAGGGGGGGTAGTATATAAATACAGAAGGAGAAACAAAGGGAAAATAGATACTTTGATCTTTATTTTCACATTGGCTGATTTTCACCCCCATCAGCTACATTTTATTTTCAATTCTATCTCATTTCCTCCTGAGAAACAATTCCTCCTTCAACACATCTACAAATTTGACTTTTTTTCTCCTTGATTCATTATCATAAAACCTCCCTCCCAGATGTCATCTGATACATCTTTAGAATGTCCCACTGCCATGACCCCAGCCCCAAACCCCTAACACTAAACTAAATCCTGTTGGGAAGCACGATGAGACCACAACCTCTTTTCTTAATATGTAGGAGCCACCAGTGCGGGCAGTGCTTATTCTTTGCCCAGGGCGCCTGCTGAAGGCCTCCGGAGCACCTTACTTTATACACTGTGTAGAGCAGACAGCAATCTTCCTAGGTGCTTTTCCTGTCTACATTAGAGCGTATCCTGTTTCTCTTCTCCTTTCTTCTTATCTCTGGGATTTGGGTCTTGCTGTCTACAGATTAATCATTCTCATAGTCTTGAGTCTCTCAAATTCCTGACTCTTAGAAGGCCCTTCCTTTCATTTCTTCCACTGTGGGTACATTTCCTAGGGCAACGAGTTCCCAACTCCTGTACTGAGCAGGAGCTCTCCTAATCCCATGCGGTCAGCTCTTCTGGCATTTCTCTAAGAACCCTCTTGACTTCCCACCAAGCCTGGATTTTGCCTCTTGTCTTCTGTGGTTTCCCTCACTTTATCCCAAAATCTACCTGTAGGTGGCGCCGTTACAATGGTAAGGGCAGATGGTAATGGCACCTCGTCCTTTTTGCCCTTCTGGGCTGTGCCCTCAGATACACAAATATACACTTGGAGTGTATATGCAAAGGCTAGAAACTAACCACATAATAACACCATTTCTGTGCCTTTGTTCTCCACATCTGAAATACCTCCACTGACAGCATTTACACTGGACTAATTTCTTAGACTGCACCTATAATCTGTCTTTAGACTCTGGAGATATTAGAGAATGTCTCTAAACATCATAGTCCTTGTGGCTTCCATCTTATATGTGGTGGTGCAAGTTAAATAACATCCTATGCAAATGGGAGGCACAGGCTCTGGCCCATGGTAAACAAGTACTAATGCTAGTTATTACTTACAAACTGCAGTACTTCTTGCTCTTTAGATGAAAAATTCCTAGAATACAGTTTAACTCCATCTTCCCTGGGGCATATTCTACATTCCTAAAATGTCTTTTTCTTTCTCCAAAAATATCACTATTCCAAAAGTAGGTCCAATTGCTTCAATTCTACTGTTTTATTTCTGGAAAGAATGATGTAAATTTTTAGGCCTAAATATGCTAAGTAAAATCACAACAAATCTCTTTGAAGAGCCCTGTCCCTTTTTCTCCCATAAGATCTTCAGAATCTACTTTCTCTATTGATCCAAAGCTCACATAAAACATCTTACTGGGAAGAATTTGATTTACTGAAAAATATTTCCCTTGGGTACATCTATGTGAACTGATAGTCAAGGTACTAGGCATATACTCCATCAGTGGACAGCTATTCCCACCCCTTGTAAAAAGAATCCTCCCGACAAATGTACCTTTAACGGCATGTTAACAGTGCTCTCTTCCAATCTTATCAGCTTCCTGTATTTCCTTTACTTCTCGGTTTGTCCTGTTACTTCATGCCATATAAACTGTATGAAAGGTACAACAGACAAACCAGCCATTAGGACTGCCATCTTTACCTTCCTCTGCTCATATTTTTATCCCCTTACCTTTCTTCATTCTCCCTTGGATCCTCTGCATTTTTGCTATTTTCTCTCCCTTTCCAAGTTCCCATTATATTGGACTCTAGACATAGTAAAAAGCCACGTACGTCCAGGATAATCTATTGCAGCCCAGGGTCCTCATGCAGATTACACACCCCAGATGGCTAGAGCAGGACCTGCCTCCAGTTCTAACTGCTTTCATTGGTGTCTCAGCCTCCCTTGGCCACAGAGGGAACAGCTGCATCACCTCCTGGTACACCTCTCACAGCTGGATCTGTTGTGAGCTCCTGACCATCCAGGGCAGGAGTTTGATCAGATGTCAGATTTGTAGACAAGAAAATGCAAACAAAAGAAAAGAAGCATTTGCCCAAGATCCATTTGACATGTAGAAACAAGAATAAATTCCTGACCCCATTCGTTTCAGAAGTGAGCCCTTTTCCTATAAGAAAAAATAGGAGGCCCTTTCCAAATATTCTCAATTGAATGCTTCAGCGCACACTGCCCTTGTATCCAAACATTTCAATTTCCAATCTTTTGTCCCTCTCCCCTCTGTGTTTCCCACACTGACAGAGCCGGCTCTCTCTTTTAAGAGCAAAAATCAGACTATTTGCTTTTGTGAAGTTGTTTTGGTTTATCAGTCCACATAGAGAAATTTACTCTCTCTAACCATTAATAAAATTAGAGGGTTGGATATTTGACCATCTCTAAGATACCTTATATTTGAAAATTCTGTGATTTTATTAATAATGGCACAGATGATATTGAGCAAAATATTTCAATCTCCTTTCTTGAGAAAGATGATATTAAAAAGCATAGAAATATGTGGAAATTTATAACTCTTATGAATAAAGTAGGTAATTTTGATGTATGATTATTGTGTGCCAGAATATGCTAAGCAACTGTCATGACTAATCCAATTTAATAGTTATCAGAGCCCTACTATGATATCCTACTATCATACCCACTTCACAGATAAAGAAACACAGACACAGTAAGGTTAAAAAAAAAAAACCTTCTCAAGGTCACTGGCAAGTAACAAAGCCAACATTCGAACTCAGACTATGAAACTCCATGGGCAGCCTTCTCAATCCCTGCATTCTGCTACTTGGCTTTCTTAGTGCTTTTTTGACGACTAAAAACTATGCAAATAATGGCCATTAATTTTCCAGTGATATACAGCACTAATCCTCTAATTTAGATAATCTACAACTTTACTTTTAATAGGTTATCAATAAGCATATTCAGAGCTGTTTCTTGCAATTATTTGTTGCATAAGGATTTCAAAATAATGTCAAGAATAACAAATAGTTTTTACTTACAAAGGGACTTGCAAATTGAGTTTCCTTCATCTGCAAAACCTCTCCACATAAAATTAGTCATCCTATTTTATACTTTATTTTTAGACTGCTTTATGTTCTCTTAACATTTGGTGTAGCTAAATATCAAAAATCACAGCCATCCTATCTGTACATGAGGACTTTACTCACTTATCAAAGGCTCCTGTTTAAAAATTAATATACAGCCTATGCTAATTTTAGGAATTAGTGTATTATTTAATAACATGCACCTTGCCCAGCTTTTAAAGAATTTGTTATGAATAAGAGGTGATTATTATTCATATTTGTCATGCTCAGTGTACATGTGAATTTAACTGAATCTATTTCAAACTTTTTTTTCTGCCATTTACTTTATTCTTTGATAAAACATCAAAACTAAAAGAATAAGACATACTGATACAACATTAAAATACAGAAACTGCCACTCAGTTACTGACAACTTATGTTTTTATAAGAAGATATAACATTTAATATTGTCATTACTCTCATTGTTGAATTGTTAGTCATCTCACATGACACATATGATACAAGTAAGAATGGTGAAGGCAGAAAAGAAATTATTTAAAAATATTCTTCTAAAAGATCTGCTACTTGAAAGTGAACTATAAAAATAACAATTTGAACATGATTGTTTGGTTCCAGTAGAGCGCGAATTGGTGGGCTCAGACAAGGTCATGAGTGTGCACTGTGTCATTCATGCATGGAGGCTGCATTTCACAACTCAGATAATCCAGAATAATCTCCTCATCTGAATGTCAACTGATTAGCAGCCTTAATTCCCTGTTGCCATATAACTTAGCATAGACCACAGGTTCTGGGTATTGAGTTGTGGACATCTTTGGGGACCATAACTTTGGCCACTATACCTTTTAAATGACTAAAGGGAGACCTTGATAAAATGCTGGGTGGGAAGTGCACTTGAGATGTTGTCCAGACCTAGAGAGGAGATGTTCCAGCCATGTAGTTTTCTAGCTGCATCCCCATCAACCCAGCCAGATTATCTTCATCTTCTCAGATATTATTACAAACAAAATTCATCTTCAACTCTAGTTGTGCTCTTTATTCCAACACCAATTAATAAAGGACTTAGGAGAATATCTGTAGTTTGTCTACTGAAATCCATCACTTCCCAGGATCCATATTTTGTGATTCCTCATTTGCCTCCATGTCCCACATCAGTTGCTTTTAATTCCATCCAGTCAACAATAACCTAAGAGCCAAAAAAACATGCCTGGTACTGTAAGAGCTGCTGAGACACATGGTTTGAAAAAATCCAAGCCATATTCTTGAGGAACTTGCTGCATTTATGCAGTCATAAACACTTGTGTGTGTGTGTGTGTGTGTGTGTGTGTGTGTTTACATATGGATACATGTGAATGGGGCGTGCACCAAGGTTGTGAGACAGGGTACCCAGGAGAGGCAGATAGAAACATCATCTCAGTGTCATGTTAACACCACATATTATTATTCTTTCTACATCAGCTTCCCTTTCCAGTGCCTAGTTCAGGCCATCACTGCATCCTTCTTCAGCTACTGCAGTTCTCCCAGCCTGACCCCGAACCTTCAGTCCACTTCCAAAATATTCCATGCTCAAATGTACACAGAGATATAGTTGTGTCACTGCCCAGATCAAAAGCAACTCCGTCAATGCCTTCATAATAACACCGTGACCACAGCCTCGGCCTTCTGGGTTCCACCTCCCTTTCTAGTCTTATCCCCTTTCAAAGCCATGTGCACTTGGGCTGGGTGTAATCACAGTAGTCCTCCAGTCCTGCTGTGCTTTACCAGTTCCAAGCCTCTACCTTCATGGTCATTCTACCCTGTCCCCATATTCAAATAATGTCCATTCTTCTGAAACCAGACCAACAATCGTTCCTTTCATTCTCCTGTCCCTTTCCCTCTGAAAAGAATCTTTCTCTATTTTCAGGGCTCCCACAGTACTTTATTTTTTTAATAGAAATTATCCACTTTTGCCTTAGATCTTTTTCTTTGCTAGATATCAAGGCCCCTCTGCCAGATTATAAACTCCTTGAGAGCAGTCACTGGCTTTATTTCTCTTTGAAAAATCTACAATCACTAGCACAGCACCTTGCCCACAGCAAGGATACCCTATTCAAGTTTGTCAAATTCAAGTGAATGGATCAGTGGTGTCAACTTTCAGAATGTTGTCACAAATACTGTTTCCACAGCTAGTTCTCCTTGCAGGTGACTATGATAGGATGCATTTAAAAAAATGATTCACAAACATAGTGAGACATAGGGATTCACAGACATCAACTGGGAGGAAACTGAAAATTACCCAGAATCACTGATTAACCCACAGATTCAAAGGACAGAATGAATGTGTGTTACAAAAAAACAAAAGTAAGGTAACTCAAACTGTAAATGATCTTAGTAAAATCAGTATGGGATAGAAACATCAACTGAATTTTACTTTACTGCTTCAGAAAAGAACCTGTAGATTAACAGGAATTCCTAACTTTGTGAATATTGTGTGTGTGCATTTTTAACCAAAACAACTGCTCAGTAATGAATATTTATGGAATAGGCAGACTATGAAGCCACAAAAGTGTTTCCAGTGTGTCACTGTTATCAGTTCTACCAAATAATTACCATTATAAATCCAAAAATATCTTGAATGGATAATACTGAATAATCTAGATCACTAAATTGCATTAGAAGGGTATTAGCTGACTCAGGAGACTAATTATAATGAGGTATTGAGCTGCTTATCTCTCATCTCAATCTTAAAACCATAAACCACATATACAGGCAGTGGCTGCCAATCACGGTCAGTGTGGGATAGCGAAAATAGCACTGAACAAGGGTCAGGAGCCTCAGCTCTGTCATTAACTCCATAACCTTGGGAGCTCTTAATAAAGATCATCCCCAAGTGGGAAAAGCAGGTGCCTTCCTTAGAGAAAGACATCTGTGCCAATGGCTGAAGCTGCTCAGACACAGAAAGCACTCCAACAGCAGAAAAATTGCATGCACGCATACACGTTCTCTCTCTCTCTCTCTCTCTCTCTCTCTCTCTCTCTCTCTCTCTCACTCACACACACACACACACACACACACACACACACACACCTTTCTCAGACTAATACCTCCTTGCTTAATGGGCCAGTTTAGTACGACTATTAACCAGATGATTATAATTTGAGAGAGTGTTATCCATCCATGTCCTAAATAACAGGAGCTGACATAAAAATTATCAAACTGCTTTCTCACCCATAAGATTTATCAGCAAAAGGTCAAGGCTAAAATTATTGCATTTATTTCTGAATTTATTTTGGATAACAATCATATTATTGTGTGATGTTTTTAAATTTTCAAAGCACCTGCCAGTTGTTTTGTTTAATCCTAATAGCCCAGTAAAGTCAGTAGAATATTTAAAAAAAAAAATTAGGCTAGAATTGATGTTGGTGGAATCTCTGAGTACTAAATGCAAAGATGCAAACATGATGAAGACAAAGTCCCTGACTTCAGGTTGCTTTTGGTTACTGGCAGAGACAACACATTGTATTCTAATTATTTCTTTACACATCTGAGAAGTCCTAGAGGAGAACAAAGGAGAGAATTTTATTTCTTCTGGAAAAAGAAGCTTGTGTGCAGAAGGGGGCACAGGGAGGATGGGCAGAGAGAGATGTCAAAGATGGCTTCACTGAAAAGGTGACTTTGTCCCTGAATTAGACTCCTATTCCATCCCTTCCAAAGAGAAGCTCTGAGCATTACTGAATCTCTGTTAGCTTGAGATTCTTCATCAATTAAATATGGACAACAAAGCTAAATTCATGGGGTGGCTGGGAGGGTGGAACAAGACAGCATATGGGAGGGCAATTTTCAAACATCCAAGTACTCAATAAATAGGATATTATAATTTCCATCTTGCATAGGCACTACTCTGTTTTGCTCCAAAGGAGAACAGCTTCTTCAAGACAGCCACACAGGTCCCACCCAGGACTCTGGCAGTCCCCAACCCGACTGCCCGCTGAGACTCTCAAGGAAATATGGAAAGCACTCAGCTTGAAAATATTTTATGGGCTCTAAAATCATGTTAACATATTCACATAAATAAACATGCCAACATCTAAAGACTTTCCTGTGAAATGTGACTTCTAAATCCTAAGAGGATTCTCTCTATAAAAGGAGGAACCAACAGAGCATTGAAAGGAAGAAATCATGAGGGGGAAAGTCATAAGTATTTAATACAAGGTGAAAACACTGGTGTATTTTTTAACTTAGGGTTTCACTGACCAAAAGTTTCAGAGAATGATATATGGCAAATCTTCACCTGTTTAAAATTATTTAACTATGAATTTTAGCAGAAAGCATTTAAACAGATATGTGTCTTGCATTTAGTAGATACTCAACAACTGTTGAACTCAAACATTTATCCTTATCACTTTTACCCCTAAAATTATACTATTAAAAATGCAGTAAGAACCCCTCATCAGATGCTAATACTATGCCCTTGGACTTCCTAGTCTCCTGAACTATGAGCCAAATAAACTTCAATTCCCTATAAGCTACTTGATCTCAAGTATTTTGCTACAGCAACAGAAAATGGACTAAAACACCATTCCAAAAACAAGAAAAAAAAATCCCCCTCTAAGTTTTGGTAAGGAATTGATCACTAAGGACAGGTCACTTCCGTAAAATACCAAGAAACTGATACTGTTGATAACCTAAAGGCCCTGGCCAATTGATTAGGCTACTCTGAGTCAAAGTTCACTCTACCACTTGTAAACTATGTGACCTGGGTACACTAGTGACCTTTTGAAGTCCCACCTGTCTCATCTATTAAAATGGAAAGATAATAGTATGTACTGAATAAAGTACATAGATTCAATGAGGTGATTCATCTAACACATATCTGTCACTAAAGTCCTCAATAAACATTAGATGCTATAATATTAATAATTACTGTTATAATTACCAGCCCTAATTCTAGGCCTGCTGAAGTCTATTAAACATGACATAAGTGCTCTAATCAGAGCACTAATTTCTACTGTCACACACTTGGGAATTTTATCAGTTATTCATGTACATAATTTTATCAGTTGTTTATATAGATCACTTGGCCACAGAGCACTTGCAGGAGTAGCTCATTTAGTAACCTACCAATTCAACCAAAACAACTTTCTGTATTTAGAAAATTTGTGATGGGGAAGAGATCCTAAAAACACCTCACTGGATGATTTTAAAGTGATGTAGATGCAGAACTGGGCAAAGATTCCCCCTCCCCTCACCTGCTAAGCCCAAGTCATATAATCAATAACTTGGTATTCTAGGATAGGAGTCAGGACAAAAAAGAGGCAGTTCTCCCTGTGGACTTTCTTTATCTGGTCCCAGAAACAAAAGCCTTAATCATGGAACCAACCAACATTGCCTTGTAGATTGGCCCTATCAGAGCACGGTATGATTGGGGGGTGGGGGGCTCTTCATGGGGCAAGGGTCTCTGCTTCCTCCTCCGAAATTTGTGGCCCCTAGAGTAACCTGTGCTCCAACCTCACTTAACTCAAAGGCTTAAAACTATACGAATTTGCTGAGAACAAAAGAAAACTGAGCATTTGGAAAAATTCTTATAAATTGATGAGTGGGGTTTCCAACCACACCCCTCCTCTGAAAATTGAGTCTTCTGCATCCTCAAGGTCAAGGTTAAACTGGGGCTGATACTTATCTCCTTTCTGATCCTCTTTGCTTGTCATTTTCTGTTGTCTTCATTGACTGCTTCTTCCAAAATCCAGAATCCATAATCTATGCAAAATAAGTCACTTTAACTTCAGGGGAAAGTTTAGGTGTACTGCCCCCCACATGCCCCCCCCCTTCATCCCTCTTCCTTTTAGCATTTCCTTTACGCTCAGCCAATAGAGTAGTTTAAACATTTAAATGCGGTATTTAAACTGCATTTAAAGAATTAACCCATTTTGCCCCTCACTGGTCTGATCCACAGGGTGCCAACCGGACGTTAATTGCTTTCATCTGCTGGGGTTCCAGACAGTTCCTCAGAAGGAAGGAGCGCACAATCCTGGCACCAATTGGCTAATTCAATTTACTTCAACAGCATTAGCCTCTGTCAGAATATTCATGAGCAGGGGAATGAGGACCCGTGGCACAGGCAGGCGGCAGCCACTCGGGCTGGGGAAAGCGCGAGGGAGGGGAAGAGGACAGAGCACCTAGCTCGGGGGACAGTGACAACTACAAAGCGGCTCTTCTCACCCTCCGGGCGGAGTGTCGGGACCACGGGAGGGTGGGTCAGGGCATCGGCAGAGTTAGCGCGCCTGGCATTGCCCCCCAACTCCTGGTGGCCGCGCGGAGACTTTGTGAAACATCCGGAGGCAGAAAAGCTGTGACACTTTTGACAGAGGGGGAAGGGGGGTGGGGGGCGGGGGCAGCGCCGCGAGCGGGGCGAAGGGACCCAGCAGGACACCGGCCGCCCGGTGGGGGAGGCAGCGATGTGAGCTGGACACCCGCCCCCGGAGGAGTCTGAACGTCTCCCGAGAGTCGCCGGCTGTGCCAGGTAAAGCAGAGGGTTCGGGTCGGCCCCGCGCGTCTGTGCCCGGGTCCGACGCGGGCGGCGAGGGGCGCCTGGGAGCCCACACTCCGGGGGGAAGGCGCCCGGGGCGCTGCGCGCAGTCCAGCGCTGCGCCGTGCTTTGCCTGCAACTCCCCGCCGCCCTGGCGAACCCACGGGCCGGGCTGACTTGGACTTCCTCGGACTTTACTGGGAGGAGGGAACTGCTCTGTGTGAGCAGGAAGCTGGGGCACCTTGGGGCAGGTGGGAGACGCCGAGTGCTGGGAGCCGGGCTGTGTGCGCCTGGAGACGGTGTTCGGGGACCCTGGAGCGCGGTTTGCGGGAGCGCTTGGCTGGGCTTAGCCCTCGCCTGCCTCCCGGGCGGCGGCGCCTCGCACCGACTGCCCAGGGGAGAGGCTGCGTCCCCCTGCACTGGGGTACGTTTGGAGAAGAGGGCCAGAGTCTAGGATTTAGGGAGGCGCAGGCACCTAGGGCCCCGGTCCGCGTCCGCGCCCCGCGCAGCGCCCCCGCTCGAGCTCAGCTGTGGGAGGAGAATGTAGTGGTGATTCGTGTCCCCGCCACCTGCCGGACATCACCAACTCCCCGGATTTCCTGTCTCCGGGCCCTGACCCTCCCAAGGAAAGCTCTGAATTGCACGCGGATGGTTGGGCTTTGCTTGTTGTTGGTGATATTTGGGTACAGCCGGGGATGAGGGGGCGGAGAAGAGGTCAGACAGGGTGAAAATTTCAGATTTGCAGAGAAAATACTATCGCGGGGTTTCAGCCTGCGGGCAGCAATAAGAGGCACTGTGGACTGGACTTAATGCTGAAGCAGGAGCCTTTCCTTGGCTAGTGGCCTCAGGGGTGCGGCTGGAACCTGGAGGGTAGCTCAGAGGCAGCGCCAGAGTCCTCCTTTTTCCCTACTGCTGAGTGCAGACAGGTAGTAAGAGAAACTGGCACCAAAGAACTGAGAAGTCTGTCTCTGGGTAGATTCAGAGTATACTGTGGTACGGGCGCTGTTAATTGGCATGAATGCCAGCAAGAATTGGGGGTTTTGTTTGTTTTAATCATCTGGAAACTGAGTCTCCATGCCCTCCCCCAAATAATGCCCAAAGACCTCCTTTAGTCTCTGATGTGTCTCCACCAAAGGAAATTACCCCTTCAGAGCTGGTGGTGTCAGGGACCCAGCTAGGGAATTGGATCTACCTAGGAAGAACAAAAAGTAGCAATGACAAGGTGCTTGGATCCATGCATATAAATATCATTCCTATCCACTCTCCTTCCTCAGGCTCCTCTAACTGGAGAAGTGTGGGCATAACCATCCTCAGTCCCAGACTTGCCCCAGCTTTCCCTTTTCACACATTTTACAACCTGGGAAAGTCATTTCCTTTTAGTTTGTGTGACCCTTGCATTCTCACTGGGTAAGCTCCCTGTCCAGGACAGGTTTAGGTGGCCAATACTAAAGGAAGCCACAAGGGCACCTGCGGTTCCTCCTCTTGGCTTGGCCTCTGGTCAGATCTCCTCCAGGGTACAAGGCTTGGCCAGCTGATCAAGCAGAAAACAGGCAAGAGTGTGGGAGAACAGCCTGGCAGAGTTAAGCTGAGTGCAGGAGATGAGGTCAAGCCTCCACACTGGCCACATCCCTTCCTGCCAGAGAAAAGAGAAAGAAATGAAGAGCAAGTGGAAAGTATAAATTGAAACCCATCTCTTAGAGCCTGCTTAGTCTGAGGCCACTGACTTTGATGTGACCTTTCTTTTCAGTGCTTCTTAGTTTCCCTATTTGCCGATGCACAAGGAGCCGTGCCTTTCTAATAGGATGGTTATCATGAGATGATCTAATTTTGTGTCTGGGAAAACTAAAAAAACTGCTTTGAGCATCCTGGGAAAGGACAGTCTATAAAATACTCGATTTTAATGTTTTGTTAAGTTTGCTACACTGCAGGTTAAGGAGATACGTTTTTAGCATGTGTGCCATGTGGCAGTGTAAAATTAAAATGGAAGAGGAAAGTACAAACATAAAAATGACTTAGCATTCTTGACATTCTTGTGCATACTTGTAGAAAAATTATCTTTCGTTTGAGGAGAGTTGCCTGGGAATTTAATCAGTGTTTATACTACTGAAACGCCCCCTTTCTACCTTTTCTCCTCGGTAAAATTTTATGACCCGGTTCTCACTGGAAAGGCAGTGTGACTATCTTAAGTGCTGGGGGCTGAGGAAAGACTGGAGGGTTGTTCAGGAATCCTCATATAAGGTTTAGAGACTGGAATGGGAAGTTAAAATGCCCTCGTCTTTGCAAAGCAGTGAAAAATTCTAGAAAAATCAACTGAGCAGGTTCGGGTGAGGGACTCAGCACTGATTGTCCTCTGCTCTCAGATCCAGGAAGCAGATTCCATCAGAAGGTCCCAAAAGGACTAATCAAGGTGCTTTCCCCACCTCCTTAGGTGAAGGTCCTGCCTCCCCTTGACCTGTGCACAGAGAGTGACTCCTCTCTTGCTAGCAATAGTTTTCCACCTCAGAGAGCCTAGCTGTGCCCTCACAGATCCTCGTATGTTTGTCAGTATCCCCCAAGCGCTGATGCTGCTTAAAGACTGCAGCTGTTGAATTTAAGTAAATAGTTGGAAGTCATCAAGAGAGCCACTGAAAAGTGGGTATGTTTCCCCTGGTGAAGAAGTTATTGAATGCCTTTTGAGCTAGAAAATTAGCAGTTTGGAAGAGCAGGAGGGATTTCCTTGACTTCCCTCTACCCATAAACCAATAGTCGCATTTTTTCTTTCCCTCATAGTAGTGAGCACTGTCCGCTTAAGCATTTTTTACCATTTTGGACTTAAAGTGGGTTTTTGCCTGATGTTGGTCTATGGAGAAAGGAAAAAATGTAAAGAGATACGGAAGGAAGAGCTGCAATGGCTAGGACATAAATCAGCCAGAATATATGGGGGGATAATGAGAATAGGTCTTTTCACCCAAAAAAAAATGTCCACTTTGGAAGAAGAAGAAGTCTGATTATTGGCATCCCGGGCTGAAACCAAGGCAGCTGATGCTGAGAGGAGCCAAAGGGCAGTTCTTCTTAGTTTAGAAACAGCAAGACAGTCTCTGCCAAAGATTGCTGTAAACACGGAATAAAGATTTCATTGTGGGCTGGTGTGACTAGAATAATTAGAGAGTTAATTGTTCATTCTGATCGAATAGTGCTGCAATCAGGAGTGAAAAGTAGTGAAAATCAGAGCAAGGCAGAAATAGAAAAGTAACATTTATCACTTCTATATACATTTGTTTTACTTGGATGGCACTCTGGGAAATCCTGTTTAGTTTAAAAAACAAAAACAAAAGAGGTGCACGCGCGTGCGTGCACACAGACAGACACACACAAAAAAGCATATCCCCAGAATACTAGAGAACTGAGAAACACTGCTGCCATTTCCCCCTTCATATTGCACTCTGGATATGGACAAAATTTCTCATCTTATAAAAATGGCATGTGAAACCACAGTAAGAATGAATACAGTAGGCAATTCCAGTGTTAAAGAATAGATATTAGTGCAAACTTCAGTTTCTATTCAGTCAAAATGTATGCAAATATCATCAGATCTTTGAGCTCTTCCAACACTTGCTTCACAGAAGGCTTAAGAAATAAACATTCTAGCTTTTATGTTTATTTTCTGTTTTAAAACAACTGCCTGCCATGATTAGGCTTTCATATGTAGTTGAAGAAATAGCCTCCTGTATTTTCATACTAATTTAGAAGCAAAAAAAAAAAAACTTATTTTAAGTGATAAAGGTGATTTTAAGCAACTGAGCATCTACAGTTGTCATAAGCAGTAGACTGTGACTTATTGTTATTTGCTAAAAGATAGCTCTGTGATCAATTCCTTCTGAAATGACTTCTGCAAATGAAGACATGAGCAATGGACTATAGAGAGTATTAAGCACATGGTGTCTGCAGAGGAGCAAATGAAGAACCCTGTATTCATTAGGTTCAATCCCTCCCTGAATCCTGATATTGACGTGGAATATGGGGCAAAGTTCTCACTATTTGAATCAAAAAAGGAACATCTTTAAGTGTCGATGTTAAGTATAATTGTTCTGGGAATAAAAAGCACTGTTAGAAAGAAAGCATACTAAATTAAGATAAGGTCATACAGTCTCAAGAAGAGAAATATTTAGTTTCTCCAAGATATTCATCTTGTCTCTTTGTTTAGAAGGTACAACGGTATCTTTACTAACCTTTAGTTTCTTTTATCCATCAAAATCAAAAGGGATTGCAAAGGCAGAATACTTACTGAAGTGTTAAAAGCGTAAGTGGTGCAAAATTATGGAACTATCTAGCTCTCAGAAGAAAAAAATTCTACTTTACAGAATGCACCGTCTACAAAAATTGAAAATAGAAAATCATATTGCCACGTTAAGTTATGGCAACAGCCCATTTTAAAGAGAAATTTGGTCTTTTCTCATTTAATTGCATTCATGGTTTGCTAAATAGTTTTTTGGAATATTCTACCCATCTCTTGCTAACCAGGACTGCCTAGTTAAGAACATTCCTAATTACATATGGATTGACTTAATTTTAGAACCCTGAGAACATTCAACTTAAAGCATTACTCAAGTGCAATGCAAAACAGAAATGGTCCAGTTCACCTCCAGGTATATGTAAATTTTTTTTTAATTTTAGGGATCATAAAAGAGAGAACATTTGGTGTGGGAATACATCACTATACAGTAAAAGAGTAAAAGCAGCCATAAACTGTGACATCTTTTAAAAACATAGGAAAGTTTTAATAATATCACTATTGTCTTCCATGGCAGTAAGTGATGATGACACAAAATACCACAAAAAAGTACAAATGACAAAGACTTAGATGGTATTCCTGAAATGAGGGTACTTTTATTACTTAGCAATTTTTGACAGTCTAATCAAAAGTTTGGGGCTCATTCTGACTAGTGCCATCACCTCCAAAGAGCAAAGAGGTATCTTTCATGGGAGAGCTGTATCTTCACAAGAGCATCTTATATAATCTACTCATTGAACAAAAATTCTGAATACAATATACTACTATTAATTGTAGTCTTTCAAATTGTTTCTCCTGCATTTGTATCCTTTGACTTATATCTCTCCATTACCTCCAACCCTGACCCTATTAATCAATGTTTTATCTTCTGTCTCTATAAAATTGACCATCTTTTCTTCCTTCCTTTTTGATTCCACATACAAAGATCATGCAATATATTTCTTTCTGTGTCCAACTTAATTCACTTTATTCTCTGTATCCATCCATGTTGTAGCAAATGGAAGAATCACCTCCCTTTTAAAAGCTGAACAATATTCCATTGTGGATAAATATTTACAGTTTTGTGCACTGATGCACTGTAATCCCAGGTTGTTTCCATATCTTGTCTATTGTGAATAGTGCCACAGTGGCATCAATGTGCAGATATTTTTAAGATGGTAATTTCATTTCCCTTGGATCTGTACCAAAAAAGATTGCAGGGCCATACCATAGTCCTATTTCATTTCTTTAGGAAGTTTCATACTGTTTGCCATCATGGCTGGATCATTCTGCATTCCCAATAGTGTTCAAGGGTTCCCTTTTCTCCAACCCCTGTGAACATTTATTAGCTCTCATCTTTTTCATAAAAGGTACCTCAACAGGTGCAGAGCGATATAACAGTATAATAGTTTTGATTTGCATTTCCCTGATGATTATTAATGTTGAACACCTTTCATGTACTTTTTGGCTATTTTTATGTCGTCTTTGAAGAAGTCTGATGTCCATTTTTAATAGGATTGTATGTTTTTTTATTATTAAGTTGTTCTTTATTAAACAACTTGAATGCTAACCCCTCATCTGATATATGGTGTACAAATATTATTTCCCAATCTGCCTTTTCATTTTGTTGATTGTTTCCTTTGCTGTGTATAAGCTTTTTAATTTGATGTATTTTTATAAGAATAAAATTGAATCAATGGAATTTTTAATTAGATGAAGTTGCTATATTTAAAGTCAAACTCCTTACTGGTCTTTGTTACTTTAAATTATTTATTTAAGCCAAGTGTGGTGACATATACCTGTAATCCCATCAACTTGGGAGGTCAAGGCAGGAGACACTCAACTTTGAGGCCATCAACTTGACCTGTCTCAAATTTTTAAAAAGGGATTGGGGATGTTGCTCAACACCCCTGGGGGTTCAATCCCCAGTACCAAAGAAATTATTTCTTTAAACTGGTAAAGCATGCCTGGGACCAATAGTAATAATTATTAGCAATACTCTGATGTACACATGAGAGGGGTGAGAAAGTTTAAAGCCTTAAAGGCTTTCTCCTTTTAAAATTTTAGTTTTACCTAACTATTCAATATGTTTATGCATATATAACTTGTTCAAAATGCACAGTATCTCTGAATAAAGGTGGTACTGTCACCCAATAGCTTTTATTTATAAGTTGTCAGAAAAACAGATCTACCCTTTAAGTACTGACTCTTAATCAGACTCATTAATACTAAATTATTGCATGATCTCTGATGTATCAACTAATTAAGGAGTAATTAATAAAAGGGTCATTTCATTCCATAGCATTGGCTATATCTGGTTGTCACAGAAGTCTGTTTGACATGTGGCCAAATGGTCAAGTGTCACCACACAACTGCAGTTGTATGCTTTCAGCATCTGTCAGTAGGACAGAAACTAAACACTTCATATTGAAATTACTTGAGGCAAATATATTTATCTGCACCTACATACAATTTATAATGAAAATAAACAGTTAGTCTTCCACCCAAATGAAAAAGAGATGCATTTAGGGACTAAAATGCTATAGGTAAAACATCACCAATTTTTGTTTTTGTTTTTAAGATCTGACCTTAGCTGAATGAACAAGGTGATCTTAATGTTTTCCCAGAGAATAGTACATAATGCAATATGTTGGCATAATTGGGAGCTCATAGTCAGTAGAAAACCAGGGTAGAATTAGCATGAAGATTCAATTACCCCTTGTTCCCAGAGAGAGTTGTTTACTAGGATTAGAGTTAAGGTTGTGGTCAAAATAGCACAAAAAGATGTGCAGTACAGATTTATTATACTCTGCTTGATATTTCTGGATGGAACTGAACTTTGACTTCTTTCCATCGGTAATCTAACATATGGCTTACTAAATAGCAGCTGATGTAAACTGTTCAACAACATTTTAAGTGTATACTTGAGCATAAATATTTTAGATATATTTAAGAAAATCTGTGATTAAAGTTATTAACATAAAGGAATGGTATATGTACTATATTATATTCATTATCTTTTATTTGACAAAGTCAATGTATTTGACCCTTATCAAGTCCTAATAAGGGATCAAATTGTACATATCATAAATAACTAATGAACTTACTAGAATTAGTTTTAAACCAACAGACATAATTTCACTTAGCAATTTAATGAAAAATTGGCTAAAATAATTTCATTTAGAAATTTCTTTATTTGGTGATCTTTACAAATCTAGATAAAAATTCCTTTTAATTTGTAAAGATCACCAAACATGTTTTTTTTTACTTTGAAAGATTATTAACATACTCTATAAAATATCTAAACAGACAGAAATGAACAATCTCTGCATCTACAGAGACCTTTTTCCATGCAGATATTTTGAATAGCCATGTAGAGTCAGCAGTGTCACCTGCCTACTCTTGTTAAGGTCTGTAGAAAATCTGTGAGAACCAACTGGATGCTATAGCCATCCCTGTGCGGTCCACACACAGGCTCTTCTGTTCTTATTTTAGCCTATTCTGGCTATTGCAACAATACACCATAGATTAAGTGACTAAGAAACAACAAAAATTTATTTTCCACAAAATAAATGGCTCAAAGTCTTGAGATATAGATGCTAGCATGTCAGGTTCTGGTGTGGGCCCTCTTCTGGGTTGCAGACTGCCATCTTCTTATTGTTCTCTCACATTACTAAAAGAGGGCAAAAGACCTCTCCAGGGTTTCTTTTATAAAGGCACTAGGGCTCCACCCTCATGATACAACTGCCTCCCTAAAGTCCCTCCTAATACTGTCATATTGGGAGTTAGGATTTCAGGGTGTGAATGTTAAGGGGCCCAAACATTTACAATCCATTGCATCTTCTCTGCATTTTATTAATGTAAGAAAAGATACAATTTTCAATCTCTGTCTTTCTCAAATACCTTGATTCCCTGCATCAAAGGCCTCATATGGAGTACGAATTTGCAAAGGCATCATCATTACATCATCAAAAACAAATGCCACAGTTGAGCTTTTTTAGGAGATTAAATAATGTAAAGCTATGCCTAAGGGGAGGGGAGGGGGATAGTAGGGGATAGGAAAGGTAGCAGAATACAACAATTACTAATAGGGCATATGTAAAATTGTGGATGTGTAACCGACGTGATTCTGCAATCTGCATTTGGGGTAAAATTGGGGGTTCATAACCCACTTCAATCTAATGTATGAAATATGATATGTCAAGAGCTTTGTAATGTTGTGAACAACCAATAAAAAAAAAAAAGCCATGCCTATATTTTGTACAAACTGGCAAGAATGACCCAGAGTGTTCATCTTTTAAAAAAATGAAGATTAAATAATATTTGGGGGCTCTCATTAGTATCAAATCATACTTAAAGCAAATAGTATCTACCAAAGTATATCTCTGTTGACATTATAGTTTTGAAGGGTTATAGTTAAAGCTAACTTTTCCGCCCAGCCTACAGTCTCATCTCCTTGATGCTGGAACATTTATTTTAGTCTAAAAATGTGAGATGTGCTCATATTTGGAAAGAAAATCTTTGAGTAGTCATTAAAAAATTAATCCATTTGGCAGTTCAGTATCTCACTGGAATACTTCTGGCAGCTCGGCACTGAGGATATCATGTGATTCTTGGAGCTGGCTAACATTGGGAAGTGAAATTGGCTCAGGGTTATTTCTTTAAACACAGGAAAACGACATACTTTTTCATGGTATTGAAGTGCTATACATTTCTTCATAAATATCTATATATTTCACTCATCAATTAAAATGTATCATCCTGAGAGAGAAGGCAATGTAACTACCTACCATTTATTTAATCCTTACTTCCATGCCAGCCCCTGGGTCAAGTGTTTCACATGCCTCATTTACCTTCTCTATCACTATTGTTATCACCATCATTTTGCAGATGCATCTAAAGTGTAAGGTAAATGGTTACCCTAAGCAGATTTCAAACCCAGCATTCTCCACTCCCGCATTTGAATCTGACCACTCACCTACACTGCCTCTCCTCTGCACGGTTTCTCAGCCTTGTTGTCACTGCTGACATTCTGCCCAGCCAATTCTTTGTTTGGGAGAAAGGGTGCCCTGTGCATTGTAGGACATTCAACAGCTTTCCTGGCTTCTACCCATGAGATGCTAATCATATCCTGCCACTTGGAACAACTAAAACTGTCGCTAAGCATTACCAAGTGCCCCCTAAGGAGCCCAAAGTTACCCCTACTTGAGAACTTTATAATAGGCTCAAACTCCATGCATCACTTATTAAAGCACGTATTGTCAATTTAAGGATTGGATATTCACCTTCCAAATCACAATATAAATAGTTCTCATAGTGATACTAGCCTCATTATAGATGAATTGCAAAAGACTGGCTAAAATCCTTAAGAAAACAATGATGATGTCAACATGGCTTCGATAAGATCAAGTCTTCCCTTAAACTCCTTTCCTTTGGAGGTCCCAACCAGATAACCAAGAGATTGCTGTTTATGTTTATATATGTCTACCAACAAAAACTGGAACATGATTGAAAAAAATTTAAATTCCAGTTAAGAGACTCCAGGAATACAAGGATAGGAACTCTCTTGTTCATCTTTATATTCCTCGAGACCATCATCATGCCTAGCACATAGTCAGTGTCCAACAAATACTTCTTCAATAAGTCCTGGTTAATTTAATACAGGTTTTCCATGTTGTTGTGGGCCTCTGTCTGAACTTTCCATGTATTACATTTTGCTTTAATTAGTGGCATGGAGATACACATTATGGTACACCAATCATATTTACAAATTCAATGAAACCAGAAGGAATAATAGATAATAACTGAATAAATTGGGTCAAAAAGGCTGTGCTAGATCGAACACAATGAAACTTAACACCGACACATGCCAGTGAGGGAAACAAACCATGCAGAGGTTTAAGGGTACACCTAAGACCATTCAGCTCAGGAGGACACACTGGAACTCAGGCCTTTGGATACAGGGTTCCACCATTTCCAGGAATGAGTCATTCCTGCTCTGCTTTGTCATGGGCAGGATGCACCTGCTGAGATGTCCTCTTCTACTCAGCACATTCTACCTGAGTTTTGCCTATGAAAAGTAGCCACTGGCCTAAAATGGCCACAACACCACTTCAAAGAAGAAATGGATGAAGGCCTTCAAGTGGAAGACCTGGCATAGAAAAGAATTGGAGGGACCCTACCAGTCAACTTCAAGTATCAGAAATATCTTCATGTAAAACAGAAAGTAATTTTATTGCCTTAAAGGCCTACATCAGGGTCACTGAATGGAAACTACAGGGCAGCATATTTTACCCCAGAATAATGAGGAGCTTCCTAATGATGAACTGTCCTACACTGGAGTGCACTTCCCTGCAATAGTGAGTTAGCAGTCATCAGAGGGGAACGTGCATAGGACTGCCCTATGGGAGGCTGTGCACCAATATCAGATGGAACAATGTATCAGAAATTCCCCAAGGAGTTTTCTAGCCCTTACTGTATTTGAAATTTACAAGATCTATTATTTTCTCCAACCTACCTATTCGTGGTAAGTAAAATAGAATAAGCAGGAAAAGGAACCTTCCAATAGTCACATAGAAAAAGAATCCCTCACAATGTGCCAGTTACTGTGAAGAGTACTTCACCAGCATTATCACATCTACTCCCCATAAGAACTCCATGAGGTAAGACTAGGTATCACTTCCATTCTGTGACTAAGGAAGCTGAGTCACAGATTAGTCACTTGTTCATGATCACACGGCTAGTAACTCTATCCTTACTACTTGAACCTGAGTCTGTCCCAAATAACAAAGTCTGGTTTGTAACTACTATGATACACCACCTCATCTGTTCAATAGGGATGCACTATTTTATTTGAAATGTTGGCAATTTCTAGAGTTTAAGACATATGGCTATTTATGCAGCTACCTAAAACATCCTCCAAAGTCTGAAATACATCATTTTAAAAATTATTTGCTGTTTTCTATTATCTGTGATGTTGTTCCTTTCAAACAGTGCCATGAGTTAACTTTAGATTAAAAAAGCAAAGTAGAGTGTTTGGGCTTATAAAAAACCTGTAGAAGGGAGATTGGAAATGGCATTTCAGGTGACATTCTGTAATTTAGGGAATTAGAACCAAGGCCTCCACGTTGCAAAATACCAATATGAAACGAGTGATAACTTTCTTTTCCACAAATTTGGGAAATTCTAGCAGCCAAGTTTTTAAGATAATTTCATTAGAGATTATTCTTTCCTTTTTATTGTTATATCGTTGGATTATCTTCTATTTTATGATTATCATGTTGAACATGTCATAAAACAAAGGTGATTTTAAAAACTACTTTCTCTGTCTTTATTATTATTTCAATTCCAAAAACACTGAAGTGTTCTGAACCATTCTGCCAGGGAGCATGGATTTCAGATCTATTTGCCACTCTGATTTAGTTGATGATAACTTCAGCTTTGCAAATTAAATCTGGTGACTCCTATTCTTAGGCAGCACTGCTTCATGCTTACTGTCCCAGACAATAATCGGCAAAAGACTTAAAACACAGCTCAGCGCTTGCTTTCTAAAGTTATTGCTGCCCTGGTGCTTACATGCACTTAAACATTTATGGAAGTCCATAATTCTATGTTTATCATTCTTGGAAAGCATCAACGCAGTTGTAGGCAAGAGCCCAGGCACTTATCATAGGACTGAAAACAGCATCCTATGCTGTTCTCTGTGGGGGTGGTTATTTTGCCAAAAGTCAGGAGGCCTTGCTGGGCCCTATGGCTTTGCAGAGCTGAAAAAAAAAGCCCATTTCTTTACCTGCCAGCGATCAGGGTTATGTGCTGTTAATTAAATAGTTCTGTGCCAGATGTTTACAGCCTGCTGCAGCCCACCCCAACACAAATAATTGCCTTGCTGAACCTCTTCCCCTAACACTTGCCCATCAGGGTACCATTTCACCAACTCAGACTATGGCTTGATGAGCATTTATATGACTTTGTGAAGAGGAATGGAGATTAGCACACTGATGTTTTCTCCGCAAATCTCCCCCTAGGTTTTTACATTATTTCTTACAGGGAACCTTTATAAAAAGAATGTTCTCAATATACTTCATGATGATACATATTATAAATCAAGAACTGCAACGTATTCTTAATGGATCATTAGAAACAGCTCTAAGATGTACAACATGGAGTGTGAGCCCAGAAAAGCAGGCTTTCAATCCTACATGAGCTACCAAATGAAGGAGACCATGGGCTCTTCAGAGGATTTGGGTAGAATAGACTAACATGATCATGAAAAGAAAACAAAGGTACTTCCCTGACTAGATTCACCAAATTCAAGACCAGAGAGATCTTATGAGTGTTAAAGAATATTCAAATACTGTTGCCAGGACCATGACCTGGGGCTAAGTTCATTGACTTGGTGTGTGTCAGAGCCGTTGGGGCAGTCTTCTCCACCCTCATTCATAATTCTAAGAGGTATAGCTGGCCTTAAGTCATGGCACCCTTGGAAGTTGTTGGGTAAGGTATTTGAACACATGCCTTATTTACTCAGGAAGTGATATATAAAAGAGAAAAAGACTGGCCACTAAGTCATGGCCTTATTTATCATAAGGGAAGAAAAGAAATGCATCATTATTACCAGTTATTTTTATTGTAATAGGTACCCAAGTTAAAGGGATCTCTAACTTCCCTTCCCCATTCACACCCACCATTAATATCCTACAGAAGATACCAAAGGTAACTCTTGCATCTTTGAGACAAAAGGAAACCTTTTATGCATTTGATGCTGGGTTAAAGAAATATTTAAACCAAAGTGAAGGCATCAAAAATAAGTAACTGCATTGAAAAGTCACAACCATATTGAACAATAAACAATTTATGGAAGGAGCCCAGAAAAAAATTGTTTTTTAAAAAATTGAAAAGCATAGCTTCTGACAAGTATTCTTTATTTATGAGTATAAGTAGAATTTTTTCAAGGAACACAAAAATACTAAAATAAAATGCAAGTTTGACACACACGTTTCTTTTTGAGGTTTGGCAAGAAAGGGATATCTAAGTAGTTATAAGGTTAATTGAGGAGTTTTAATTCAATATTCATTATCTACACTAATTGAGAGAACAAAAGAGGTCAGGATTATATGAAATTGTAAATGATCCAAATGAATTTTGTAGTTGGACTAGGAGAGCAATTTTGGTATTTGAACTGAGTATCTCTAAGCCCAGACTCTAACAGATCATTTTTTTCCAAAAGATAAGGAAGTCTCATAAGTCAAGTACAGGTGCTCAGATTGGAGACTGTTCTTGTTCCCTTCCTCTCTCATGATAGCTCCTCCGTGTAGGCCCACTTGAGCTGCTACAGGCTGAAGCCACCAGACCAGCGCTGGGCTTACTTTCTGCCAAGTTTATCAGATAACCCAATGGTCACCTGGTTGTGTTCTCACTCTTGCTTTCTGTTCCTTCAGAACTCCTGTGACTTTATATAATTGTGGATCTGAGAGCAAGGGATGGGAGGTGGTATTAGGAGGAATAACCAAGTTTCTGCCTCAGTAACGAATGCTGGAGTCAAAACCCAGGTCTAATCATCCCCAAACTGTTTACCACTATCAAAAAAAAAAAAAAAAAAAAAGAAAGAAAGAAAGAAAGAAAAAAAAAAAGAAAAAGAATATCTCTTGGGCTGGGGTTGTGGCTCTGTGGTAGAGCACTTGCCTAGCATGTGTGAGGCACTGGATTCAATCCTCAGAACCACATAAAAACAAACAAATAAAATAAAGGCATTCTGTTCATCTACAACTACCAAAAAAATTTTTGTAAAAAGAATATCTCTTGTCAAACATTGCTTCTAAGGCAAAATGGAATATGTATGGTTTCAAAAGAATTCTATGCAGGCAAAGTGAATAGCTGTCAACAAAGTGGCAATTAAGGAGAAGAGGTGCTATCAACAGACTTGAAATAATGATTCTCTTGGAACAGTCACATATCTTCTCTCTTCTATACCATCTCCTCAATGGTCTCTTCTAGGATAATCTCAAGTTTTCTCCATTTAAGTTAGAAGGAGAAACTCTATATGTAGCTCTTTAGAGACTGGAAAATTGATAGATAACACTCTTCCTCCTTTTCAGATGGACATAGTGCTAATGCTTTCTTAAAACTCAAGATGTATTTTTGGCCAGACATGATCAAATGTCCCCTCCAGTTTTCTTTGCAGTTAAAGAAACCAAAAGTAGGTTGATGATTGCAGAAATGAAGATATCACCCATTTGTACAAAATGCTGCCTTTGTAAACTTCAGTTTTACCTGTATTATTTCATGTCAGAGCTTTCTACCTGCAATCCTTCTCCTGGCTGTGACTGATTTCATAGGTCCACTGGAACATCTGTGGACTGGATTAAGTTTTCAAGTGGAAGATTAGGAAGTGACTTGTTTGACCAAGGCAGTCAAAGTTTTAAACTTCCACATTAAACTTGCTCATGTTAGTCCCACCTCTTGGGGAAACTACATTTCTTTCTAACTATTTCTGATCCTTTCTTCCAAAAGATAGTTCAAAACTTCTCTTTCTACATTAAGACCCCAAACACTTAGCCATGGATTTCCCTGCCCCACCACGACTCTGATATTCTTCTCATACTAATTTATACTCATGCCTGATGTTTGAGGGTGTCTCCACCAGTGGTGGTGGTTGTCTCGGGCATACATTTTCTCTCCCCCAAAATGAATTATCCCCTTCTTCAAAGCAGAGACTGGTGTTCTCCCCTCTGAATGGGGTGGGCACATGGATCCAATGCCCCTGTGCTTCATGGCATCCCCAAAGCATTCTGCTGTGTCAGCTTGGTGCTGGAATGTTCTGAGCCCAAATCCTGTCAGCCAGCTCACTACTGATTCACATAGCCACCAAAAGATGAGAAATCCAGATTTTCACCCATTTCAAGAAGGAAGAGCTGCAAAAGTAGAAGGCAGAGTGACAAGAGAGCTTAACGAGAGCTAAGAGAGGAAAAAAGGAAGGCGAGAAGGAGCTTGCGAGAGGGACAATAAAACGTGATTGTGGGAAAAATGGGGAAACTTTGCCGTTTTTAAAAATATGAATAACTACATTTTAATTTCAGTCCTTGGGATCTAGGTGTAGCTTGTGATGCACTGGTGGAAGTACATTTATTTTTAAACAGTGTGTTTTTAAGATTTAAGACTACAGGGGGTTGAAATATATACTCTTTTTAATTGGTCACTTTCTGAGTGGTTGTTGAAAACACTGGAATTCCCAGAACAACTGACCACAGTCTCCATCTCTGAATTCTAGGCATCAAAATGGCATTTTTTATAAATTTTTATTTATTTGTTTTTGGTATTGGGATTGAACCAGAGGCACTTTACCACTGAGGTTGACAATCTTCCTGTCTCAGCCTCCTGACCTGCAGGGATTTATAGGTGGATGCCACCATGGTCAGCTCCCTCTAACTGTGGTGCTAGGGATTGAACCCAGGGCCTTGTGATTGGGAGGCAGGCACTCTACCAACTGAGCTGTATCCGCAGCCCCTCAAAATGGCATTTTGGCCAATCTGTTCTCTGTGTCCTACCAGCTAAATATCTTCTGTTTGACTTTTACCACCTGCTTTCCTAGCAAATCCAACCAAAATCCAAGATGAACAGGCAGATTTTGGTCTTAGAGATTGATGCTCCGCCAGGGAAAACCAGAGAAATACATTTACTGTTAGCAGTTCCAAACATTCATTTACAAGTTGAAGCTATAACTCGGTCATTCTCTGAATATGTCTTTATAGGTTGCTATGTATGGGTGTGAGATATCTCAGAAATAGGCTAATTTAGAAGGAACTTGAGTTCTTAATGAATGTTTCTTACAGACTCCACAGTGACGCCATTCTGTTTTTGCCATGTGAAGTTGTGCCCTTCTCATTGTTGTTAGCATGTGCTTTTTAAAGATTCACTCCTACACAGTACAGTGGTAATTATTTTTTCATGGATATCTACAGATTCTGCACCTAGGAGTTCTGCACTGAGAATTAGAACATCTTCATTCAAGTCATCTTTCTCCAAGCCAAGAGTAAAACCCCAATGAAGCAACATTCCAAAGTAGGTCAAGGAGTATCCTAATCCCAAAACTGCCACATGCATGTGACAGAAGGACAATGTCAAAATTGAATGTTTTTATCTCACATTGCACCTTGTCACAACAGAGTTTGATTTCTTTCCTCAAACTAACATGAGCTAAAGATTTAAATGGATAACTAAAGAATAAAAGGCAAGAGTGGTATTTGAACCAGTAAATCTAATCAGTTAATGTATTTGTTACATTTAGGTTGATTGAAGCACTAAAGAATCACTCCATGTTGTTTTGGAAAAATTGAGTCTGAATGACTTTCCCAGAGATCACACAGTAATTGATTAATGTAAGACTGGATCCCAGGGTCTGCATGTCAAGTACAATATACTCTCCTTCCGCTGTTTCTGCTGACCCTGACAAAGTACCACTACACAGCTTTGATGGCAACTTCAATTTATATTGCTTAGTAAATAATGTATATTGTGTCTATTCTGCAGTAATATCCAAATAACCTCTTTTTCTCCAGTTTTACTGCTTTATGTTTTGACCCTCAATTCATTGTTTAAATTTCTATCACAAAATTATTGCTAGTCTCTAAAACTCCATTCTCTTCCACCTAGCAGGGCATTTAACTTTCTAATGAGACTATACACTCTTCAATAATTCCTGTGGTTCTAATATGGAGATTCAGGAATCTCAAGTTGATATATCAAAGTAATTATGCAGGTGAATCCAAGCAAGATTTCATTCTGGATTCAAAGGAACCATAGATAAATGCCTAAAACTTACATATTGGAAACAGGATAGGGTGGAGAGGTTCAAGAGCATTATCATAAACAAGGCTGAAATGTAAACTGCCAACATATTAGGATAATAAATGTTAGCTGCTATAACAAAAACACAAAATTTTAGTAGCCTAGCCCAGAGGTAATTGTTTGTTTGCTTGTTTGTTTCTTTGTTCACAATAGTACAAATTCATGCTGGTGGTCCTTCTGAGAGTTTTTCCTCTGAGCATTGACTCAGAAATTTGGGCTTCTTCTACCATGTGGGCTCTTACCTCCCTTGCAAGACCTTAACTTAAGGGCAAGAGAATCTGGAAGCTGTGCTCCTCCTGTGTGCACAGAAAGGAAAGTAGACTCATGAGCATCCTTCAGTCTGGCACAGCTCCCAGCCTGTTCTTCACTGACAAGTAGTATCTTGACATTTAACATGAACCCTCCTGGTTTGGTGGTCCTGGGCACAAGGGGAAGACTACACCAAATCATTAAAGTCATTCCACTTTAACCAAAAATGGAGGGAAAGAAGGAAGGAAAAAATAAATGAATGAATGAATGAATGAAGATGGGTTCATTAAGCTCGTTAAAATTTTTGGAAGAGGGCTAGAGTAGTAGCTCAGTGATAGAGTGTTCACATCGCACATGTGAGGCACTGGGTTTGATCCTTAGAAACATGTAAAAAAATAAAATAAAGTTACTGTGTTTATCTACAACTAAAAAAATATTTTTTTAAAAATTGGAAGAAACAAAGAAAAGAACTATATAATGGTTAAATACAAGGTCTCAGGAATCAGATAATCTAGGTACAGATGCTGCTGATCCCAGGATTACATTCTGAGAACCACTGCCAGGACTCATCTCATTTTCTGTGGCTGTGGGTATCATTACCCCAATTCAATGAGAAGATTCTCAAGCACTAGATAGGGGTTCAGCCCACAGATGTTGGGGTCTGGCTGTTTTAAATAATTGTGATTGCTTCTCTCTGAACAAATTTCTTAAATTCTTGAGCATGTTGCTAAATGTTTCTAAGCAAGTTTACTCATTTGAAAAGTGAGAGTGATAATGCTGATCCCAAAGGAACTACATTTGATTATCTATAAAAAAGCATTTTGTACCTCTCTTATACATAGGAAACACAATAAATGGTGGCCACAAATATCATCAGAAGATAAGGAGTCTATGTATTTTGCCTCTATGCTACATCCAGCTAACAACAACTACAAAATTGAATTTTAAAAAGATCTTTGAGATAATGGCGGTAGTTAAAAGAGTAGCACCTTTGGAATACGCAAGCCTGTGTACAAGATAGGTGACTTTTGCCAGGTGATTATACATCTTTGTTTAAAATACAGTCTTAGTACCTATGACAGGAAACTGATGTCATGACAACTAGGTCATGAGATAACATGTAGAAACATGCAGCCTAGTTCTGTCACATGCTAGGCATTCAACACACAAGGAGTCACAATTGTCAAAATTTTCTACAGTAAAAAGTGATGTTTCAACTACGAAAGTGAGATGAATGATGTTTCCAATCTTTGACCTACTCATAACTACTCCCCCCTACTGGAAGAACAGTTTATAGATGTCTCTATTCAAATGGTAATCAGTGTTCAAAACTCAAGGTCTCCTCAATCAGGAACTTACAGTCACATCTTAATAAACCATAATGAACTGAAGACATGAAGAATAACTGGATAAACAGGCCTCTCACTCCAGCTGTCCTGTCAGCTTGTGACAGCAACTGGTAGTTCATTATAAAAGATGCTAATCTCAATCTGAGCAGAGGCAGTGTTGAGAGGAAATAAAAGGAATCCTTGATTATCTGTATCAGTAACCGTAGTCCCTGGGGATGCACTGAGAAACTTCAGATCACAAATGGCAAGAGTCCTGTGATAAAATATGCATCAATGAAGCTTCATGATTTATGATAATAAAGAAATGGAAAGTTCTGCCCTCTACAATAACTATTTGTGTCTGGTATTTCTCTTTACCATTTCTGGAGACTTTGAAAATGACATTTGTTGTACTAATTATTATAGCACTCTATACCTGGACTATTAATTCATTTCTGTAACTCTTCTGTCAAGTTCCTGGGAGCTTACCATAATACTAGTCCAACAATGGTGATTTTCTCAATCTAAATTTAATTTATAATAATCACCTCAGTTGCTGGACTATATAAGCTGCCTATCAGAGCTAAATACTATTATTTCAACATAAATATCATTGTTTATTAGTATTCACTAGGCTACAGAGAAGAGGGAGTCCAAAGTTTTCAGAGATGCACAGCGCACATCAGTGAGAGAAGGTAAAATCAGGTTGACCACTATCTTCTTTTGAGAGTGGGCCATTCTTGTTTTCTAAATTATATCCTTCCTTGTTTTAAATGGTGATAATAATAGACAGTAGAGTTAAGCCAGAATAAGAGCGGGGGCAGGGGTTTACTATTCTTGACAAAATTAAAAGTTAGCAATTCTAACTCCTTCCTTTCTGTTTTGACCAACAATTGAAATCTCAAAATTTGAAAACCAGTGAACTCTTTCCCTGGAACATCCCAGCAACAAATCCTTAGGTACTTACTCACTATTACAAGTTTTCTGTTCCCTTTCTGTTCCATTCAAAGCCCACATGTTGAAAATTACTCATTTATTGATCCAATAAATAAATTATATGCCTTCATTTATTTGTGACTCTATTCCAGAATTCTGGTGATACATGGAATAACTCTCATTCCTTTTGTTATACTTGTTCTTCAAACTTATGAAGAAAGCCAACTTGTTCCCCCAATTAGACTCCTCTCCTATACCCTTCACCTACTGTCATGGTTTCTACTTCACGGCTACCCTGCTAGCAGTTGTTTTCTCCCCTCCATTCACCTCTAAGATATGTGCAGTTACTAAAGCGCAGGTCTGAAACAGCAGTTTCCAACTTAAAAATGTTATAGAACAAGGGCCTGCCCAGAGCTGCTGCGGCAGCCCTGTTACCTGTTCTTGTCATCACTCTAAAGATTTTAGACATGTGGCTTGGAGTAGCAGGCGTAAGTTTATTAGAAGGGATAGGAGAAGGAGAAAAGGAAACACTCTCCAGGGAGAGAGGGTCCTCTCAGAGAGGAGAGAAATGCAGCTTGCCCTGCCTTCCAGTTTTATTAGGGGTCCCTGGAAAGTTTCCATAGAGTACCACCCAGGCTCTGCGTTTAACTTGACTGACAGCAAGATTGCATCAGACTTCTAAGACCCACTGCTCAGGGCCTTACCCCGAGGAAGGGAGACTTTCCTAAAGATCCAAGCCAATTATGGGTCACTTTGGCTCACACTGACTAGTTCTAACTGGAACTTGTTCTCAAAGATTTCATATTTTGGGGGCTTCCTTCTAACTATCATATCTCCCTGAGTTCTGGAACCTAGACTGTGTAAAGGTCACTAAAGTCCCCCTCTTTAGGGTAACTTGTGTTCTTCTTATCAGTAGGAAGAAAAACCTCTCCAGTCTGCACTTCTCCTGAAGAGAACAGGTTGTTTGCTGAGGAATGTAGCATATTCCATTATTTATAGAATAATCCCCTTAACCTCATGCTCCCACTAGTCATGTCTATTACCTATCAGAAACATTTACTTAAGTGTCTACAGAACAAACCCCAAGATTTTTGTGTAGCAAAAATTACATGTCATCTACATTCAAAAAACCCTCCTGCAGGACACATAGGGATACACATTCTTTCTTTCATTCTACTCTTTTGACGTGAGCCTTTTCCCAACCAGATGCTATTCCACTCTCTCATTATGACTTCTCTTCCAGGCCCTGCGCTTCCACAAAGTCTTTTCAAATCTAAGGGTTGGCACTGACTTCTCCTTCCCCTGAATTCCCATAAGAGACTGTGTTGCCATGCCTGATTAGTGATTTGTATGCTTGTATTCCTGTTGGTTTCTCTAGTAGATAATAAGATCTATAATTACACAGGTAGCCTTACTCATTTTAAACTCCCATGTATGTATGTATGTATATATATATAGTACTTTGCACTAACTTAAATGTTTATTAATTTTTTCAGCTGAATTACATGATTCCTCAAATATATACCATCTATCAAATACCCTTCAAACACAATTCCCCAGTTTGCCAACTCCACCCCCATCTCTCTTAATCTCAACCTATGCTGTCTAATACACGAGCCACTCACCACAGGACTGTTCAGTTTTAAACTTACATTAATGAAAGTTTAAAACATCAGTTCCTCAGCTGCACAGCCCCGCCCCCATTTCCAGTGTACAATACCATTCATGACACAGGCAGGGCACTACCCTAGATGGGAACATTCCCACCACTGCACTGGGACTGCTGGTCCAGATGCCGTTCCACAGTTCCAACAGTGGAAACACTCTTTTCCTTGCTGTGTAGTTGGCCATAAAACAGTCTTGGCCAATATTATACAAGCCTCTGGTAAATGAGAACCCCCAAAATCTTTTTGAATAAACATCTAACTTCTCTAACGCTATACTTAAACAACTACTTTTTGACAATCTTACCTATATTTTTCATTCTGCCATAGTTTTCATTAAAAATATTGTTCATAAATTGGGTGACTATACAATTTGTAATCCAAACTGGAACACCTATGATATACATGAAAGGGAATGCTTTAAAAATTATACTGAAACAGGCACTGACCAGGACCATTCAAGGCTTACCAGGATGACACAACATCCTTGAAAGATCACATCTAGAATACTGCCCATCACTAGAGAATCCCAGATTAAGAGTGATCTAGTGTTCAATAATCTGTTAATACACTGAATTTTTCCTCATTTCACACCATATTACTCCATTTACTCATAAGAATATCATGAGAAGTAAAGTATCTTGCTTAGGTTCATATCCAGTTACTGTTTTAAAATCCACTAGCAACACAGCAATTTTTTTTAACAACAGAGAAATTTTTCTTCTTCAGAAAAAGAGGAAAATGCACTACAAATTGAAATAAAATTTATATATACATTAGGTTAATTTCGGCAAAATACAATGAATTTGTAAAATTCTGATATAATAACTTTCTTATTGCATGTAATGAATCCCAAGGTTCACAAAAATCTGCTTGTGTATGGGATGCTAACAATTACCTGTAGCTCTTTTAGGATGCAAACACAAGAAAAGAACACATGTAACTAATTTTCTTGAAATAGTTATTTAATGAATATCACTTTATTTGTGAAAAATCTATTCAGAGGCAAATAACTTCTGATAGTGTGGCCAATGAAATCCTCATAAAACTCTAAATCATAAATCATTGAGCCTGATAAACATAAATAAATGAATAAATAAACTGTGGTATATATACACAATGGAATATTACTCAGCATTAAAAGAGAATAAAATCATGGTATTTGCTGGTAATTGGAAGGAGTTGAAGAATATTATGCTAAGTAAGCCAATCCCAAAAAACAAAAGGCTGAATGTTTTCTCTGATATGTAGATGCTGATCCATAATGGGGGTGGGGGTGGGAAGCATGGGAGGAATGGAGGAACTTTAGACAGGGCAAAGGGGAGGGAGGTGGAGGGAGTGGGTATGGGGGCAGGAAAGATGGTGGAATAAGATGGACATCATTACCCCAAGCGCATGTATGAAAGCACAAATGGTGTGACTTTACTTTGTGTACAACCAGAGACAGGAAAAATTGTGCTCTATATGTGTACTAAGAATTGAAATGCATTCTGCTGTCATGTATAACAAATTAGAATAAATAAATTTAAAATTAAGAAGATAAATGAACGAGTAAATAAAAAGAAAACCAAATGCAGATGCTGAAAAAAAATGAAGATGAAGGAGCATTGCTTAGCCCACAGAGTAAAAATAAAAAATTTATGTGGAAGTATGTTCTCATGGATTTTATGCACAAAAATAATAGTAGATTTGGCCAAAATATTCCATAAATGAATGTAGTGAAAACTCAGATAAAGGTCTTAGCATGATATTAAAGGAAAGAGATTAGAGAATAATATTAAACTGAAACCAGGGGAGAAGGGACCAAATTTGGGCTCCATTTCTAACTAACTCTGTAGCCTTATTCAGGAGCCTCTAAATGGTATTTCTTCATTATTCAAGAAAAATAATCCTTGGTGGTGAGGAGGACTTGGGACCTGGGTATATCAGGAATGACTTCACCCCTTAACTTCTACACGAATGAACTTGAACCCCAGGGTTCTTCGGCTATAAAATTCTGTACCGTGAGGTACAAGTTTAGGATAAAATACTTAAGGCTTTTCATCCATTGAAAATATTGTTCCAAATTATAATTAAAATAAACATTTTGGAGTTTTCATTTTTTTTTTATTTCTACAGTGTGTAGCAAGTGTATACAATCCACCCTTTCTACTTTTATGACTTTATAAGGCACTATGTACTATTTCACTTATATTTCTTTTTTAAAACATGTTTCACATAGGTTATCTTAATCTTAAAATCAGATATTTATATTTAAGTAAAGTGAAATATTTCAACAGAATCTTACTTCTATTGGCCCTTAGTAATACACTAAAACGAAAATCATATTATCTCTTAAGAAGATACTTATTTTCCTCTGCAACCTAGATATATAAGAAGACATAATTTACTAATCCATAATTTGTGGTATGCCTACATGTTATCATTTTCCTTAAGACCGCATTTAATTCCCAAGCTAACAGCAATTCACAGGCAGTTAAGATACCCATTTCAATCAATTTTCTAAGTCCCTAATTTTTCATTAGAATGATCCTTAAGGCAGGTGGCCTTCCATTAGTTTGGCTGACAGCTCTGGCTAATGTTTTAATGATCCCTAGCAAAGGAAACAAGAGGTGGGGAGAGGTGAAGGGAGATTTACAATGGTGAGGATAAGCTAGATCAGGCAAGAAGACAAAGTACATAACTGCTAATTAACTCTCCTCATCATTTAAACATCTGCAGGAGAGGAGTTACCAAAGTATCCCTGTACTGCTGACAAGGACCTGGAAGTATTTGCTTCAAAAAGTGGCCTCTAATCCTACAGCCCCAGACCTACAGGAACTTGTCCAATAGCCTGCCAGAGAGTACTATTAGAACATGTAAGTTTTGAAGGCTTACCTATATTGAAACACCTGTAGTAAAACAAATCAGAGAAACAATTTCATCTCTTGCAACAGTTTTCTAACTTCTCTCTACCTCCATCTTGCCTCCCTGCTGTCTAATTTACATACAGCAGCCAGAATACTCTCCAAGAATAAACTAGATTATATCCATCTTTTGCTTAAACCTTTTAATGGCTTCCTGTTGCAATTAGAATAAAATGCAAAAATCTTTACAGTGGCAAATAAACTCGACATGATCTGGCTCCTGAATACTCACAGAGTTTCACCTGCATGAATCAAAAACCATCTATAGTGGCTTAGACACTATAATGCCTAAACAAGCAAAGATTTAAACTCATCATCGTTAAACAAGAGGTTTACTTTTTTTTTCTCCTAAAACAAGAATTTAGAGGTTGGTGTTTCAATGCTGGTTCAGCTGCTCAAGGGTCATTAAGACACCACATTCTCTCCTCTAGCCCTATCATGTGGCTTTGTCCTCCCACTTACAAAATGGCGCTTTATCTAGGTACTAGGCAGGAAGAAAGAGAAAAAGCAAAGAATGAAAGTACTACATACCACCTGAAGGTAATCAGGTGGTAATCAGGACTACAATCATTTTCTTAGAATGTGCACCCAGAAGTGTTTATCTCATTGGAGAGAGCAATGTCACAAAGCTTTCACAACAAAAACAAGTGTTTATTTTTGTTTGTTTAAACTGGGTTCTGTAAGGAAAAAAGAGGTTGACTAGGGTAAGCAACTGATGTGTCTACCACCCAACCCAATCTTTCTTATTTAATCTCCTAATTTCTTCACTCCCTTCTCCATGTTCTGGCCATCCTAGTTTCTCTGCCCATCAAATACTCCTTCCTCATTCCCTATGTGTTTTGATTTTAGTACTTTTGTTTCCTCTACTTCTCCAAATCACTGCATAACTCCCACCTGCACTTCATTCATATCTCTGCACTAAATCTCAAATCCTACAGGCAGACATATCTGATCTCCCTGGTGAACATAGTCACCCCACCTCCAAGTGTTCTGTCATTTACTTTGTTATTGTTGATAACTTTATTTTCTTCTTAGCATTTCTTAAATATTTGAAATATGTAATTGCTTGTGTTTATGTGCTTCTTTTCTACCCCTGGCTAGAATATGACCTCAGAACAGCGAGGCTTCTGCCTTTCCCTGATACATGCAGTGCCTGCAAGAGTGCCTAGCATAAGCTAGTGTTGGGTGAACCATTTTCATTGTTGTGTTGGACTGAACTCAGCACCTCATGCATGCTAGGCAAGCAGTTTACCACTGAGCTATACCTCCAGTCTGTGTAAACAGTTTAATTCTGACTTGAAGAATGCATCTTCTTGTTTCTGACCTATCCTGCACCATCACCTTTCAGTCCACTACATTCTTACCTGTCTTTAACTCTGAAATGAGTTAAAAAAAAAAAAAACTGCTTAATTCTATTTGAACTTCTAAACTGCATTTCATATTTTCCCAAATTCCCATGTTTCTCAGTTGGCTTCTGTTAACATAAATTTCAGGGTCATAAAATGTGTTAGAGGAAATGATTGCAAATGGTCTTGTAACATATACATAGAGCTTTTGGTTTCCCCGTCATTTATTAGCATTTGCTGTTAATTATGCTAAATATTTGTGCAAGGAACTTTTTTTCACATTTTCTAAGTGACTTTCTAGAAGCTATTATTCAGAATTGGTCTCATACCCTCTTTGTTTTTATATTTTTTAACAATCCAAGAGCCCACGTGAAGTAATTCATCACAAACATCTCGCAAACTCTTCTAGAAACAAACTAATTAAAACATACAATGTCCACATTCTACTATCAAACAAACCTCTAAGTCTTTGAATGCAAACACTCTTTTACTGACTTGACTTTGGCTCCTGATTCAAACTTGGTAAACTTAGCAGATGTAGTAAGTGACTTTGGTGTGACTTTCAGTATTCCATCCATTTTTCACATCTCCCATAATACATTTTTTGGGGCATTATGTAGGGACTTAATTTTTCTTATCCCTAAGATATAACATTATTATGTTTAAATCTTCTACAAAAATTTTTTTTGTGTAGATTTTTCCTTTATATTCATTTGTCTTGCTGCAGGGACGAGCTAGAGCAGCAGACAAGGCAAGAAAGACGAAGGGAAAAAAGTGCTAAGCTTAGAAATCGTTTCCCCTTTCCCTCCTGAGTATAAATGAGAACCTTTTCATGACCAACTCTCTATGAATTCATTTTTCTTTTCACTCTAACTTTACTGACAAAGGCTGGGAAGCACCGATTATCTGAGTAAAGTAAAGTAAAAAACAGTGCTAAACTAACCATGTCCTTCTTGAGATGCCTGAGGATTGGTACATTTAAAAGAAAGTCATCCAATTGTCCCATCTTTGGATAGTCATTCTAAAGAGAGGTGAGCATATTAAGGGTGTTTATATATTAAGGAAAAGAGATAAACATGTGAAACAATGACTGGTTCTTATATTGATCCAACTGATCTTTCTGACTTGGGTTTTAGTCACTGGTAACCACGCATCGTCCATCATTACAGCTATTTCTCCAGCATCCTATACTCCGTGGTTAAGTGCTGGGCTGATTCTTTGTTGCCCTTGGTTCAGCATCTACCGGAGCTCCATCCCTGTGCACCAATAAGAGACACAGGCAGACATCCCCTGACCAGGGAAAACTCTTTTAAAAAGTCTCCTGTGAAATGGCATTAGTGAAAACACACACACACAAAAAGAGTAATTGTAAATCTCAGTGTGTGTGAGAATCACCAGAGCGCTCCTCAGAAGGCAATCATTTCACTGGATAAGGATGGAAGCATGGATTATCTGGGTAGACTAAAAGTAAAAACTGTGCTAAGCTAAGACCCTGGGAACCTACATTTGACAAACTCTACAGGTGATTTTGCTATAGACATCAAAAAAAAAAAAAAAAAGTGCCCCAGCCATTCAAGTGGACAAAAGGGAGAGACATGGCTTAAGCCTGTTTTCAAAAATTGATGATAGTAGATATTAGTTAGTGAAGTAGAAATAAAAATTACCATAAGTAAATGAATGAAATATTTTATTCACTAACATTTAAGCAAGGAATACAAAATAAATGGAATAGTCTCTGCTGTAGAGGTGCCCAGTCTTTGGAATGATGCACAGCAGGCAATATCCCAGGGGGTTAGTATATTAGGTGGAACACAGCAAGAGGGATAGGAGGATGGAGCTAGGTTCACAGGCCAGCAAGCTGTGCCAAGCATGAGAGACTGATGCTTGGTGCTCTGCCTGTGGTCACTGGGTCAGACCTCAGAAGGGAGATAACATTTGATGGATGAACAAGAAGTTACCTGGTGACTAAAATGGGAACATTTCAGGGAAAAGGAATAGTGACTATCAAAGCACAACTGTTTCAATGACAATTTACAGAAATCGTATCGTGTTTGCCCCACTGATGTTAGCAACATAGAAATCGCCATGATTTATGTCTCAGTATTCTCAAGCAAGCATGGATGCTGAGTCTCAGTCTGAGTTCTTGGTACTGTATCAAGGACGTGGACAGGGAATTTGATTATCAGTCAGAGAGGCTGTTTCCCTCAATGTCTCTAAGCACCTTGGATTTCAGGGATTTTGCAAAAGCAAATTCCACTCACTTTTTGCTATTGCTTCGTGGTGCCTTTTTTCTTCAGCCATGATCAAGGAGGCAACAGAGTAAGAGAAAAGGAGGCAGAATGTGAACCCAAGGGCATCCCCTACACTCATGTTTAACAGGTTTCTTCACTGCCAGTGATGTTCACATAAATGAATTTTAAGACAAGAGGACAAACTGTCTTCCTAGAAAATTTATGATACTTTCTTTTTTGATCATTAGTTGTTCGATTTACTAGATTTTTGTTTATGTATTTTATCATCTAAGTCAGTCTTTTGAAATATGTACAGAAGGAAAAATCACAACTTTTGAACTAAGCACTGAATTTTTTTTTATTGGTTGTTCACCACATTACAAAGCTCTTGACATATCATATTTCATACATTAGATTGAAGTGGGTTATGAACTCCCAATTTTACCCCAAATGCAGATTGCAGAATCATGTCGGTTACACATCCACAATTTTACATAATGCCCTATTAGTAATTGTTGTATTCTGCTACCTTTCCTATCCCCTACTATCCCCCCTCCCCTTCCCTCCCATCTTCTCTCTCTACCCCATCTACTGTAATTCATTTCTCTCCTTGTTTATTTTCCCATTCCCCTCACAACCTCTTATATGTAATTTTGTATAGCAATGAGGGTCTCCCTTCATTTCCATGCAATTTCCCTTTTCTCTCTCTTTCCCTCCCATCTCATGTCTCTGTTTAAAGTTAATCTTTTCTTCCTGCTCTTCCTCCCTGCTCTGTTCATAGTTGCTCTCATTATATCAAAGAAGACATTTGGTATTTGTTTTTTAGGGATTGGCTAGCTTCACTAAGCATAATCTGCTCTAGTGCCATCCATTTCCCTGCAAATTCCATGATTTTGTCATTTTTTAGTGCTGCGTAACATTCCATGGTGTATAAATGCCACATTTTTTTATCCATTCATCTATTGAAGGGCATCTGGGTTGGTTCCACTGTCTAGCTATTGTGAATTGTGCTGCTATGAACATCGATGTGGCAGTATCCCTGTAGCATGCTCTTTTAAGGTCTTCAGGGAATAGTCCGAGAAGGGCAATAGCAGGGTCAAATGGTAGTTCCATTTCCAGCTTTCCCAGGAATCTCCAAACTGCTTTCCAAATTGGCCGCACCAATTTAAAAAAATGATCCTATCTGCTCACTTATTCATTAGTTGCATTAGTAGAACCAGAAGAAAAATGAGAGGTCACCTCAGTGCCAGCCAGTACCCATCCATGACTAGTTAAGTATAGAAGTTGAGAGTAAGTGTTTAGCAACGTTTATAGCAATTTGACAAAGAAATGTTTGGTCTATTAAACCTAAAAGTACATTTTTCAATTTTTTTCGTTTCATTTTTCTAGCAAGTCATTTTTAATATATTTTATAAAAGCATTGGAACATAATAGATTAGAAAATAAAACCAGCCTGTCCATCACCATAGATGATTCTAAAAGCTCTGATCTAAGACAGCCCTCTGGCTTTCCAAAGACCCATAGTGATAATAATTAAAAAATAAACTGAAGGTTGCATCCTTGCTTTGTTTTTCAAACATTCTCTGGGTCTTATAGAAACCCTGCTAATTATCCATTTCCAATTTACAAAGAAATTCCTCTCTAGGGAGAATAAGTGAGTCATCAGAGGTCACAATACAAGTGTGAGGTAGACCTGGGAATAGGGCCTAACTCCACCTTACTCCAAGAAAGGCTTTTCCTATCCTAACTCCAAAAAATGAAATTATGTAACATTTGAGAAAATCTGACAACACAGGTAAATGCTTTAAAATTTTTCTAGGGCAGGGTTCAGTGTAGTATTTAAAAATTATTTTTGGTTTATATACCAGCAACTCACATACCTTCTTTCCTGCATTTTATGGGTGGGAAAAGAGACCTAAAATGTAAATGCTATTTATTGGCAGAGCCAGGGCTACATAGTTGCTAAGCTTCCTGGTCCAGTGCCCTTTCCACTTGTTTGTTCTGCCTTTCATTAATTTATCGGGGGCATATTTATTGAGTGCCTACTATGTACCAAGGGCTTTCCCTGGTGTTGAGAATGCAGACCAACAAAAATCCCAGCCCTCTTGTAGCTTAAATTTGAGTGGGGATAAATAGATAACAGATTTTCTAAAAAAAAAAAATAGTAAATTTAAAATTAGGTAAATCCGTGATGAGCAATATCAAAATGGAAAGAAGAGCAAGAGGAATGTGAAAGCAAAGGGGCTGGCAATTTTGGATAAACCAATCATGGTAGACATCATATACACAAATATACATATCGATATTTTACATGTGCATCTATAATAATTATTTGTGGTTTTCCAAAAATGTCATCCCTTTTGGCCAATGATGCACATGCAGTAGGAGCAAAATTGTAGTTTACTAACCTTCACCAAAAAACAAAGCTTTTCAGATAAGACTTGGAAGATTTGAATGTTCCAGAGACATTCTGTGTCTTACTCAAAATATTATGACTCAAGAAGCAGAAACTAAAGAAGGCAGAGGCACCTGTTAGGATTAACTAATAAGTTAACACACTGTCCTGTGTCCCTCATGTGTCCTGATCTGCTCTTGATGCATGAAGGAAACTAAAAATACCTTATCTAGTTAAGGGGGAGTTTATACTTACCTCAGATGATTGAAAATAACATAAGCATCAAAGAGCCATCTTTTAGATTAAAGCAAGTAGTACTGGCAGTGAGTGGCACAATGCTGTAGAGATTTTTTACAGAAGCCCTGGGTACAAATGTCCATATTGAGCAGTTTTGGGTATTATAGGACCCAAGAAATGTTTTACTGAGGAAGACTATTCTACATCAAGAAGTCATGTAACAATCATGGTGTAATTCCATCCCTTCTATGGCAGCTAATTTATAGTGAGGAGGGAAAATATTTCTCATGGGCAAAAACTAAAAATTTTAACAGATGAATAAGAATCATCAAGAAAATAAACATAATAGCCTTCCTTTGGTGGTATTTATTTTAATTAAAAAATAAAATGGCATGCTTTAGTAATTTTCAAATATTTCTGTTCTTTCGGTTGAAAGTGTCAATTTTGAATACTTGTATGGCTTAAGAAAATGCTTATTGGGGCTGGGGCTGGGGCTCAGCTATAGCACACTTGCCTGGCATGTGTGAGGCACTGGGTTCTATTCTCAGCACTGCATATAAATACATAAAGTAAAATAAATAAAGGTCTATAAACAACTAAAAATATTTTAAAAATGATGATGCTTATTTTCTAGGTTTGTGTTACACATGAGAGAATAGTGATTTATTGTGGATTTATGTAGAATGTCTATAAAATTTTATTTTATCTTACTTAAAGCAAGAGTCAGGGAATTCATCCCACCCAATGGTAGTAATAGCCTTTTATTACATCAAAGTTGGTGGGAAAAAAATGGCTTCTTTTGGTGTGTAACCTCATAACCTAAACGAAATGAGATGGATGATCCTCCCCTAGGTGATTATATATATATATATATATATATATATATATATATATATATATATATATTTTTTTTTTTTTTTTAAGTAGATAGAAAGAAAAGAAAGTGCTAGTAAAACTCATCTCCTTTCAGCGCAATGTCATTGAAACTGCAAGAGTAAGATGTTAGGCAGACTCAGAACTGTATCTTTAGCCTCACACACAGAATGACCATCTTTATAATTACTTTAAATTAATTAAAATTCCTTAAAATACATTCATAACAAGTTAATATTAGGGGATAAAATATGATAAAACCACAGCTTCAGGAATGTTTGAGGAATGAGTTATTCTAAATAGCTAAACTAGAATTGAGTATTTATAACATATTATCTAAAACTTTTTATTATATGAATTTTGATAGAAATCTCATTTTCTTAACAGGGAAAGCCTATGCTTCTATAATATTATGTCTTCCACTTCCTAGCATTGAACCATCTAGAAATTACTTCTTTTCATGTCTGTCTGCCATCCCAATAGGTCCAATGTCTGTTCCCCAGAAGCAAGAACTGTGTTTCTGAATAGGTGGTCAATACCCGTCTTGAAACTTATCAGTGTCCTTATCACTGCTGTCGTGGACAGCAGTGTCCTTACCACTTCAACTCTAGTATCTTCAAAAGTTTCTATCAATGAGGAATCAAAGGCATCATCATGAACATGCTCTATGGAATTAGGACCATAACACAGTGATTCCATTGGGTCCCATTGAGGAGAGTAGGTTCATTTGCCTCTATTATTAAATGGTCCCAGATTATTCGAGTCTTTCAATTCCTATTTCAAGTTTCGGAGCTTTAGCTATTTCTAATCTGCTGGAGAAACCTGAAAATAATACTTTTTTTCAGGTACTCTGGCATGGTAATGGGTTTCCAGTGAGAGATCCAGGAGCAAAATACGATGTCCAGTGAGAACAAACAGAATTTTTTAAATATCTTCTTCAATTTCTTACATATAGGAATTTTAATAAAAGGTTTCTGTGAACTCAGTCCTGGCAATTCAGGTCAGTTCCCCTGTCTTTGCTCTTTTTTTTTTTGTTTGTTTGTTTCTCAATTACATATCAGTAAGACGAGGCTGCTAACTATGTGGCTGAAATCTTCTGTTTCCCAATCCTAAAAACTCCTATAGTCATAGTAGGTTCACAAGTTCCTAGAAATTGAGTCCTGGGGCAGGTGAAGGTTTTCAGGAGTTCACATATTCCACAAACTTGTAAGCTACTGAAATAGTGCAAGTCACCTCTCAGTGTGACACAATATTAGGCCATCACTGATGTCCGGTCTTCAGTCTCTTAACAAAATAGATTTGACCTTTGAAGGTATGTGCTAATACTTCTAAAGTATTTAAAACTTGCCCAGCACAGTGCTACACATCTATAATCCCAGTGGTTTATGAGGCTGAGGCAGGAGGATTACAAATTCAAAGCCAGCCTCAGCAAACTAAGGGAGTCCTGTCTCAAATTTCAAAAGGGCTGGGGATGTGGCTCAGTGGTTAGGCATTTCTAGATTCAATCCTTGATACCCCCTACACACACACAAAAAAAAAAAAGTCTTTAAAACTCCATAGGTTAAAAAAAATTGTAGAAATACTGGGGTTTTGTTACATTTATAACTTTTAAAAAACAACACTACTTATAATATTGCACATTTTAAGATTTATATGGTTTTCATATACATTATCTAATTCGATCTTCATAATGATCATTCATGAATATAGACTATTGTGAGGTCTTTATCAGTTAATCTATAATACTAAACTCTCAAATTTCATTTGGATCTAAAACTGGCCTCCTGAATTCTCTTATCCTACATATTATTCATTTCTTGTGTAAATGTCATGGGCCAGAGAAAAATAAACTCACATTCTGCCATTTGGTATAAAGAAAGGAATCTAAACCAACATCATTAGTGTAGATAGTATTTGTGGTAAGCACTGCAAATACTGAGGGTGTTTTTTAAAGTTTAGAAGGAAAAGGCATTTGCTTCCCTTATGACCCTTTTTTGGCCATTTTAAATTTCCTCACACTTTATTAAACTACATCAGTTACATAGTTAAAAAAGTTTAAATTAATATTTGTTCTTTGAATTTAACATTATTTCTCTAAGATATAAATTAAAGAAATGGACAGTCCCACAAATGTATGTTTTTATAACAAGTAATTTTTTTGAGAATGGCAACTACTACTAGTTCAAAAGTAATGAGATTTGTATTTCTTAACTTTTAATGTGAAATTAATCTATAATGAATAGTCAGCATCTTGAATTTGATGTATCTAAATTATAATTTAAAATCACTCAAAAATACAAATTAATATAGAAAAATTTGAATACTACTTGACTTATGATGTTATCTCCCCCACCTACACACATCAGCTTCTCATAATTCCTTCTTCTACTTTCAGTTCCAGTAGAGAAACAAAGTAGAGGAAGCACAGAACAAATCTCTTCCTGCATGGTTATATTCTTACCTTGAAAATAATCTATTCACTGTTACTTAATGCAATTCTAAATTACTCTGAAAAACTGTGGAATTATAGACGAGGCTTATGGGAAGAGACAATTAATACATTAGGACTCAAAGAGGTAAAATCAATTGCTAATTCCTACTAGACCAATGGTCATCTGTGGTGTGACTGAAGAGGTACATTTGGGATTGCAAAGTAATTTCAGAGAGGACTAAGAAAATGGGTCTATTGTGTGCCTAGTATAAAGGGCTTCTCTGGCCTTTTTAGAAAAGGTGCACATTTTTAAAACATTTCCTCTTATGTAGAGCAAGGGAACATCCTAAAAGAGTTTGCTCTTCTTAAGAAAGTAAGAAGAGAAGAAGCACACCAAGCTCCTTTAAAAATGTTTTACATGTTCTCTACAATAGCAGACAGAGAAAATGAGTAAGAGCCTGAAAGCTTTGAACCCAGAAGAGATAAAACCAGAACAAAAGAAAGCCAAGCAGGATCCTAAGGAAATCAGATTTCATACTAAAAAAATTAAACTAGCTCACTGTATACATTTCCTAAGGCTCTTGTAACAAATTGCACTAAATGGCTTCAAACAACATGAACTTCTTATCTTATGGGTCTGCAGTTCAGAAGTCCAAAATACATTTCACCGGACTAAGATCAAGGTGTCTGAACTGCATTCCTTCCAGATGGTTCTACTGGAGAATCTGTTTTCTTGCCTTTCCCAGTTTCTAGAGGACCCTGACATTCCTTGGCTCATGGCTCCTTCTACCTTCAAAGTCAACAATTTCCAGTCAGGTCCTTCTCACACTGAACTATTCTGTGACTCTTCTCCCTTCCTCTACTACATTTTAAAGGTATTGTGTTAGTTTCCTAGGGCTGCCTAACAAAGTACCACGAAGTGGGTCCTGGCAACAGACTTACTGTCTCATAGTTCTGAAGGTTCAAATAATGGTCAAGAAGTTGGCAGGGTCAGTTACTCTGAGGGCTATAAAAGAAGGTTCTGTTCCAGGGCTCTCTCCTTGACTTGAAATAGGTGACCATCTTCTCATATCTTTATATCATTTTCTTTCCGTGCTTACGTAGTATCCAAATTTCCTTCTTATAAGGGCACCAGTCATATTCAATTAGGTTTCACTCTAATGACTTTATGTAAACCTGAGTACTTCTGCAAAGACCCTGTTTCAAATATGATCGTGTTCTAAGATATTGGGGGTCTGGAGTTTACGACCAACTCATATGTTGATATGAATTCTTGAAGGGACACAATTCATCTAATAACACCATCCTTGTAATTACAATGAGTCTACTTGGATAATCCAGGATGACCTCCTTATGTTAATTAAAGTCAGTTGGTTAACAACCTTAACTTCATCCATTACTTTACTCCCCTCTTTGCATATAGCATGTTCACAGGTTCTGGGTATAAGGACTTGAACATCTTTAAGGGGACCATTTTCTACCCTCACACTCACTTTCTCCTATTTTTTTCCTCCTTTTTTTTTTTTTCAGTTTCAAGTGGTAAGAGATCTAGTGTATTTGTTGTATGTTGATGCCTCAGATTTCTTGTTAAATTTTTATTTGTTCTTTTTAGTTATACATGACAGTAGTGAGATGTTTTAGCTAATTGCTGAGATTCTTAGAATGAACTGCTATTTCACTGAGGGGTGAGAATTGATAAACATAAAGAGCCAATATGTGTTTTATAGTTAAATAGATATCTTTATAAATAACAAAGTTAAATGTAAAATATATTTCTATAAACATAAAACTATAAATGGATAAATACTTAAATATGTATGAAAACAAGACAAAAGTCCTAGAAGACTATTATTATGCTAATATGATTACATCTAAAAACTCAATATATTGCTAGAAAAAAATTTATGGTGTTAATATTATATATGAGATTTCTTAATAACAAATTAGGAGCCCATTGCTTCAAAATATAAGTGCATTATTTAATAAACATTAATCTCAAAAACATTGCTATAAGGAAGAAGACATTTTCTCAAATGTCAAGAAGGAGATGAAATCTATAGCCAAGATGAAGAGTTCATAAAAAGCCATCCTGGGAATAAAAACTATTTTCTCCCCCGAGACAAAAATTCCAAATAAGCTAGAGAATATACAAATCATGTTTCCCTGTTCTGCTAGTCACATAGAAAAGCTGTTCCTCACCCCTAGTAATTTAAGAAGCTAACTTCTAAAAAATAATAATTTTACTGAAAGTAAGTCATAAAATACAACTAGTTCCTAGGTCTTAGAATGTTCCACAAAAACTGCTTTGAGGTCTAGAGTCAAAGGAAAAACCAAGAAGAAAATAAGGAGCAGTATCACTTACTATGTAGATCCTCTATGCATCAGGTAGGTATGAATATTTCAAAAAGTGGTACCGGGAGGGAAAGAGGATTTTCAAGTGTAGCAACTGAGGCTCAGAGAAGTTGTATGGTTTATCCAAGGTCAAGCCACTTATAAGAGCAGAACTGGAAAATAAACTCGTTTTCTCTGACTGTAAAACCCATGTTCTACTCCATGCTGGTTCCCTGAATCAGAAGAAAATATACTGTGAGAATTTTTAATTTCTTTAATTGAAGGATATAGTTTAATGGGAGTATATCTAAGTGTATAATTTATATTGAAATTAAGTATGCTCTTTAAAATAACTGACTTGAATGTAAAGGCTATATACTCAGCCTCATAGTTTTAGGCAATGTATTTAAAAGGGGTGCATGTTGAAATTCTCATTTCTAAGAGTTGTCTCTTAACTATGAATCTTTATCACTAAGGATTTGTGCTCTGGTGCTTTTTCTGTTGTTTTGTTCACTTGATTTTCTCAGTAGGTTTCTTGTGCTAAGGAATTATAACAACAGAAAGTTTCCTCCTAGATTCCCCAAAAAACTAGGAATGGAATTACCATTTAACCCAGTAATGTCACTCCTTGGTACATTCCCAAAGGATTTTAAATCAGCATACTCTGCTGATGCAGCCACATCAATCTTTATAGTGGCACAACTCACAATAGCTAAGCTATGGTAGCTAAGCTATGGAGCCAACCTAGGTGCCCTTAAACAGATGAATAGATAAAGAAATTGTGGTATGTATACCTAATGGAACATTACTCAGCCATAAAGAATGACTTTATGACATTTGCCAGTAAGTGAATGGATCTGAAGACTATCATGCTAAGTGAAATAAGCCAATCCCCAAAAAATCAAAGACCGAATGCTTTTGCCGATAAACGACAATGGGGGTCAGAGGGAGAAGAGAAGTTCAATAGATTAGACAAAGAGTGAATGGAGGGAAGGGATGGGCGATAGGAACAGGAAAGACAATGAAATGAATCTAATATAATTTTCCTATGTGCATATATGAAAATACCTAAGTGAATCCCACTATCATGTAGAACCAGAAGAATGGGGTCCTTATTACAATATGATATGATCTATGCTTATATAATTTTATCAAAAAGATTCCCTATCTTGTATAACTAAAAAGAACCAATTAAAAAATAGCATACCAGATATAATTGCTACTTACTGTGAAAATAAAAATAGAAACAAAAGTAAGAAAACTCTTGAGCCTGGAATATGGTTTAAAGATGCTGCAAAGTTGATAGAATGTGTGCTGCCTTGCATGACCTTTTTCAAAACATATTCCAGCTAGTGTGAATTTAGCAATTTAACTTGATTGAAAGTGGGTTCATTGATGCTTTAAGTCCAGGTTATTCTAATACCTACTGAATTCATAGACTAGTTTTTAAATGCTCATCATGTTACTTTTCTAATATTATCACTTCTCTTTTTCCTTTCCATGTATTAAAAACTACACATATTTAAGGTATGCAGTTTAATATTTTAACAGGTATACACTGTAAAATAATCTCATCACCACAAGCTAACATATCCATTGCGTCACATAGTTATTGTTTTCTTTTTTCATTTTCTTTTCAGGTTTGGGGGTTTTGTTTGTTTGTTTGTTTGTTTGGAGATGTGATGATGATCTACCTGCTTAACAAATTTCAGGCATATAGTATAATATTTTAACTAATTTCCTTGCTTTACATCAGATCTCCGGAATTTATCTCACATACTGAAGGTTTCTTGGACAAATGGTACAAAGCCCGAGTATTTATTTTTTCTTTGCAACACTGGCTCCTCCAATAGTAGACCAATATCAAAAGTGTCATTATTTGAAAAGTATGATTATTCAATGACAGATCGATTTTTAAGCTGAAAACCATAATCAGAGAATTATTTTAAAAGAACAGAGTTTTCTCAAACTACAGAACATTTTTAGAAAAGGCAAGTAGCCCCCACAATAGTTATTGAAAATATTTAAATCTATTTTATTGAACAGCAAAGGAGCCCTTTTAACACAGCTCTTTGTTGATAGGGCTATGGTCTCAGATCAGATCTTCTGGATTAATAATGAATTTTAAAAACAAGAAATATTCTTTTAAAAAAGAAATCACTTCCTCTTATATTTGTATCTCCTGGGTTTGGCAGGAAGGGGGTGGGCAGAGGAGTAACCTGCGATTTACCTGCTGCATTTGCTTACTTCTCTTTGATCAAAGAGCTCTGCATTGTAACTGATGAGTCAGAGCTACAGGGCAATATTTCTTCATTAGTGCTGGTTGACTTGTTATTAGTGTTTGTTTCCTACTGAAAAAAATTAACCCATGATAATGAAATGGGATCTGTCTTGAATTGTATCTTGTTATAGATGTTGTATACTGAAACAATACTATAATCTCCTTTAGGGTTGTTATCTGTATTATTAGAATATATATTTACTGAAATAAGAAAAATGAAGTCACACATTTTTAAACAATTTATATGTACAGATATAAGTGCATGCATTGCCTTAGACATAAAGAGAAAAAAATTGTTTTTAATAGAACTAAAGGGAAAATTAGGTATTTCCTTCCCCAAAATATCCATGTTCTGTGTGTCATTATACAGTAATGACTGTCAGCTGTCCAAAGGATTTAGTCTCAAGAAAACTAATAAATGGTTGGAAGAAAAGTAGCTCATTAGGAGTTAGAAAGCAATGACTTTTTATATCCTACAGCTAAATTTGTGACAAATATGATTATTGGCCTTACATTTTCCAAGTGGTCTCCACTCTTTCATTATGGTACAGGAATATACACTACTGCAAGTCAGCATCTCATATAGGTGATTCCAGCAGAGCACTGCTACCTGTAAATAGCTTTGTTACTCAGAAATGTACTGCACTGACTTCAAGAACAATATTTCAATTGCAGTCATTCCATGCTCACACTTGAAGGTCATGTTCTTAAAAATCCCTGTGGGAGTAAAATTGCAAGTTGAGAAACTACCACTGTAGAAAAAGTGAGGGTGGAGGTCACAGTCAGGAAAGAACTTATAAAAGGTCTTACAATCTTCACTGACAGAGTACGTATGTGTAAATATGTGTGTATAAATAATGCACACTATACAAAGATAACTGACAAAGGTGTTTTATTCATTTTAAAGTTTGAAGCAACAGATACTATACTATACAGTTTCATTTGTCTTTCCCAGCTCCTAGACATTTCTCAAATGTTCTCTTCCCCATAATTTCACTGTCTTAGGTTTTATTTTGCTTTACCTCACAAAATACTCATTAAAAAAACATCTTCTGTGAGTGTGAGCCATTCAAATTATCAATTCATTTCTAATCGGATACTGTATTATAAGTAAAAAGAAAAATACTTTAGGGGCTGAGGATGTGGCTCAAGTGGTAGTGCGCTCGCCTGGCATGCGTGCGGCCCGGGTTCGATCCTCAGCACCACGTACAAAGATGTTGTGTCCGCCAATAACTAAAAAGAAATAAATATTTAAAAAAAAAGAAAAATACTTTATAATAAAGTTAACATGTATTTCAATATGTCAATGCTCAAGAGTTTATTACTAGACAAAAAAAAATGTTCCCCTAGATTTGTCAAATGCTTCCTGTCTGCAATATCTGTCCCAATAAGAACTTCTAATTTAGACTAGAAGTTAGCAAATTGTAGTGGTCCACCGCTTGTTTTTCTACAACAATAAGCTTAAGAATGTTTTTTGCATTTTTTTAAATGGCTGGGGGGGGGAATCAGAATAATAATAATATTAATAATATTCTGTGATATTAAAAGTTATATGAAATTGAAATTTCAGTGTCCATAAAGTGTCCTTGGAAAACAACCAGGCTTATTCATTTATGAGTTGTATATAACTGCTTTTGTACTATAACTGCAGAGTTGAGTAGTTGTAGCCGAGACTGAATGGTCCCCCCAAATCTAAAGCATTTACTATCTGGCCCTTCACAGAAAACCATTGCAGGTTCCTGATACAGACAACATCCTCCAATCACATAGTTATATATTCTCAGCTCAGTCCTTGGTACATCCACGACCAAGTCTATGCCATCTACAACTTCTTGCTGATATAATTCTAAGCAGGATTTACTTTATCTTCTTTAATGCTCCCCACTTCCAACTTAATTTATCTAAGTCTTCTGCTTTGGAGTTTTGCCTTATTTTATGTCATATTAATTCTCTCTAAAAGGAATGGCTTATTACACATAAAATCCATACATTGCTGATTTTTTAAAAATTCTAGATCTCTTAGTTACTATTGCATGAGATTAATTCACCAAAATTAGTCCCCACCAGATGCATCCATCATTTCTTAGGCCCTTCAGAGCTTCCCTTCTAAGTTCCCTGGGGACATCTGTTCCACTCCTAACTCCCTGCACCATTCTGCTGGCCAGATGTGCCCTCCATGGTGACTACTGCCAACACCCCTCTGACTTTAAGTTATTGACCACTCTGGCTGCTCCTTCCAATGCATGAGATTTACCTAAATTCTCCATAGTATGGATGAGGCCAAATCTTTAACTAAGGCTTGGGGATAATGAAAAAAAAAAACTATATCACAAAACATAACTTGCAGCTGCTACTAGAATGGCTACTACTTTTAAAACCCACAACCCCATTTTATTTCATTAAAAATAGAGAGCTACATGAGCAAGACTGGATAAAAGCTAAGCCGACACAACATAGAAAAGTACTGAGTAGAACTTGATTTCTCTTTCATAACAAAAAGCTCTGCTCTCTGAGGTCATTCAGGGACACATGATTCCTTCCAACTTGGAACCCATATAGAATTTAAACTGAATTCACCTACACATGCCTTTTCCTGTCTATGATTCTCACAGGAAAAGTGGGAAAAGAAAGTCTGCACCAAATAATTTCCTTCTGGGCAATTCTTTTAGAAGCTTTACTTGGTGATACCCATTCACACTTCCCTGGAGTAAACTGAATTTCATGGCCACATCTAGCTGAAAGGGAGTCAGAGAAATATAGTCTCTAGTGGTCAAACATGTATCATTAAACTCTACTACGATAGAGAAAAATGAAAGGCTGCTATGGAGGACTGGAAATGTTAGGACTGACCACAAACATTTCCATTATTTTTATGCTTTTTCCAGTTTCCTAAACACACAAAACATAATAAAGAGCTGACCTCTTAGCCTTCCTTCATATCTTTATCCCAAAGAGCCCAATCCTATTCAAGTTTGACTTAATATCATCATTGATTATTTGGTGACCTCTTCAAGGTATACATTATTCCCTTAAATTCAAATAAACTAAAATTAAATTTAAATTTTCCAACAACTATAAAGATACCTCTTTTAAATAAATGGAGAGAAACCAGCTATAACCAAATTAGAATCAGGAAACTTTACCTAAGTTCCTTATTTGAGCACTTTTTTACATGTATATCTAAATCTTGAAGGAAGAAATTATGAATTGGATCTATATTACTTTTCACCTCAGAAATCTATACATATTTAGGCCACTTACTAACTCTTTTACTGACTAGACTGAGTTCATGTCCTGACAAACAATGACTTATGGATTTCATGTTTTTGCAATGTGAGGTCTTCAAGGAAGACCCTGTCCAAGCAGGAGACATGGGTACCTTTTGCCAAATTGAGGATGTCCCTGGGGAAATCTAGGTGTTCCTCTGAACCCTTGCCTTCTTTAGGGATCCCCAAGAGCCAAGGAGGCTCCATTTACATCAGAAAAGATGAAAATAACAAAGCAGCAAATTGCTCACTCACTATTTGGTTGATTATTGGATCAAATCAAATAAAGTATATGGGCATTCAAAATTAAATTGTAACAGAGTAGGATTATGAAATATTTCTGTTTTCAAATGATGCTAAAGTATTTGTCATGATACTTTGGTTAGCTCAAGTATTTGTCATGATACTCCAGACACACACACACACACACACACACACACACACTCTCTCTCTCTCTCTCTCTCTCTCTCTCTCTCTATATATATATATATATATATATATATATATATATATATCCCGTTCAAAATAACCATTACAACTGATAACTGTCATTATTTAGTAAAAGCTCAGAATTAAGTAAAATATGACCAAAAAAGTCAGGTAGATAATGAAAGAAAAAATCAGTCTGCTTTATTTCTTAATTTCTAAAGAACCAATATTTGGCACTATAGCTCAGGTGTGATTTGGGATATATTTTAAGGAAACAGCCACTCTCAAGTAGAATTAATATGAGACACTCAGGGCTACTTACCAGAAATAGAATATATACTGCAAATAGTCAGTCTGAGAGAGAGCATGTGGTAATTTAAGAAGATCTTGTGATAATTTTGATGGCGCCCATTTTTTTCTTCCCTCTCAGCAGTTTTCACATAGTATTAAAAACTTTCTGAGATACTTAGATAAATATGATATGAAATTAAAGTTCAATAAAACCTACAATTAGATTTTTCCCCTAATAAGTTGCAAGCTTTTAGGCTATCTATATCCTTGAAGTGATATATAAACACAATAATGACAAAGAGAGTATACACAGACCACAGATAATCAGTTTAGATAATTATAGCAAAAGAGTGGATTTATTTTATTCCAAATGGCTATTTTAATTCATCAGATAAGCCTAATAAATGAGTAATTTCTACTTAATTCATACTGGGCACATATAATTTCAACAGCCTTGAATCTTTATTATTCTCCCTTAAAATCTTTGTTAGGTCTCTTTGGGAAACTGTAATATGAAAATTTTAATGGCTTTATCAAGGACACCAACCCTTAAAACATTAATAGAATGGTCCCTATGTTGTGTTTCACTGGTTCCCTGGCTTTAAGTTCAAGATATACAAATTTATCAACTTTTCTCTTTCGACTCCCAGAGACTTATAAAATACAGCTTCATAAGAGTAAAGAAAACCCTATAAATATTCTTTAGGACCACAGAGACAGAATATCTTTCATTAACTGGTGGTTTTGAGAGTGTAAGATAGTTCCCAGGATGAATCCCACAGACATCCAAGTTTTAGTGGGCATTAAGTAGCTAAGAAAACATGGAAGAGAGCCTTGCTTGCAAAACTGCGGATTTGTGATTTATATTTCTCTCCCTATCCAGTGTCTTGTACATAAAATGGTTCCTGTTGCAGGTGTTCTAACATAATCTGCTGACTGACTCTAAGGATTTCACATAAATGAGAAAACTACTGAAAAGGCTACCAAGAGGAAGAAAACAGATAGGTGGGGGCTTTAATGATTTCATTTGGACTTCAACATGATGAACCATTCCAAGTAAGACTGTAGGCCTTATACCCACTCTCTCTCTCCACCAGCCTCTGGACCACAGCAGTGAGCAAAGTGCTTCCAAGGACCTTCAGTTTGTAGTTGATACAGGCAAAGCATCCTTGTCAGGATTAGAAATGCAAGAAGACAAGTGGATGTTTATTTTAGATCATTCATTCTGACAAGACTGTCGATTTGGAGTTGCTACAACTGTGGGTTCAGAGAGATACTGAAAGTGCTTGCAGGCAGATAAAACCCCCTGAAGGGGGCTTCTGGGGAGACAGGCCAATATCCTCATCAAAAGTCTTCTTAGATTTATCCAGTTTGCTTTGAGCTTGTAAAAACTAAAGTGAAATCAAAGTGTTTTTCCAGGACTTGATGCAATAAAGAAATAATTTCCTTAATTTGTGAGAAAAGAAATGGGGAGGGGGTGATATCAAACTGCACACATTTTATAAATACCAGAGGAAAATTAAGAAAAACAGTGGAAAAAGCAAAGTACGTGAGAAACAAATGACAAAGTATCAGGGGCTTTTTGTTGTTCCCCAAAGTAGTTCATATTTGCATAAACTAGTTCACATTCCATGTTTGAATTTCTGCAACTTTTGTTGTAAAAAATGAACAAGACTCAAGATTCACGAAAAAGTCAACCTAGACTTATTTCTTGGTCAGTTGGGGTCACATATTGTTGAAGTAAGATAAATGGGTTCTGATTTTGAAAAGCAATTATTCTTTGGATAGGATGCAGCCATCCCTCTCCTTAGTGGGATGAACAATGTGTTTACTATAAAATGCTAATTAGCTCTTAAAATTATTAGTGTAATTATTTTCATCTAAGGACATAAATCTGACAGCCCCTAAGGGCAGGGGCATTTCTCATTTTAAAGAATCAGGCTTCAAGCACTTTTTTGCTTACCTATTTGCTGATTTCAAACCAAATCACCCTGAAAAGAAGGAAGGAAATACATCACCAAGTTGCCAGTCATTTGAGGAGGACAAGGGTGCTTGGAGCTAAAATAAGAGGTTCTGAACACACTGACGCTGCAATCACAAGTGTTATTTTTAGTCCAAACAAGAGCAGATCATGGATTGAAAGGTATGTACTGTGAATGCCTCATTTAATCTCTGATAGGGCATCTTACTTGGAATACTGTCTAGAAGAATCATTTGGACAAGGAATAAAATTAAAACTAGTGTTGCTCATTCCCTAGCTATAGAAGAATTTAGAGTGGGTCTCTTTATTTATATTTCTTACAGAAGTTCTAAGTCATATGTCCTCAGGACACTATCACTACCCTGTGCTCACTACATTCTTTGCACGTAAAAGGTATCACTCAGTTATATGGAGTAAATATATATATATATATCTTTCTACAAAGATGAAAAAAGCACATTAGCAAGTCACTAACCACGTTCTAGAGGAAAACCTGGGTCATTTCAAGAAATGCAGAAGGAATAGGTGCTGGGAAGGCAATCCAAAAATATCAGACTCAGCAACGGTCCACCTCTAATAAAAACACAACTCTGGGGCTGGGGATGTGGCTCAAGCAGTAGCGCGCTCGCCTGGCATGCGTGCGGCCCGGGTTCGATTCTCAGCACCACATACAAACAAAGATGTTGTGTCCGCCGAGAACTAAAAAATAAATATTAAAAAAAATTCTCTCTCTCTCTTTCTCTCTCTCCCTCTCTCACTCTCTCTTTAAAAAAAAAAAAACACAACTCTGCTCACTGAAAACCTATAGAATCAAAGATCTGTAAAGATAATCAGACCCTCATTTTCAGATATCAGAGCAAAGTTCATTGTACTCCAATCAAGAGTTTAAAATAAAACCCACCTTCCCCCTTCACAGATGTTCCATCTTTTATATTCCATATCTCAGAACATAAGCTCTCTTTCTCTGATTCATTTAAACTAGAAACCTCAAAGCCATTCTTGACCCTTCAAAACCACCTTCCACTATGGCCACAACTTCCATCCATTTCAGATCCTGAATGTCTGTTGGCTTCATCTCTTACTCCTCAGTCCCATTTCCTTGCCCCAATCTATGCTAAAGCCCCGCTGACAATGCCTAGCTGGGCTTCCGGACTTCAGCACACCCCACACCATTCCATTACTTCACACTACTAGAATTAACAATATCACTCAGTGTTAAAAATAATCCTTCAAAAACTTCCATATAGTCTTCTTAACATGAAGCTTCAGACCACTTTGATGCCTGAGTCTGTGCTTCAAACATAAAAATTCTAAATGCACCATGGCATGAGGCTAACTATAAGCATGATGATCTAAGCTGAAAAATATTTCCTGAAGAAAACAGAGTAATACCTAAAGCAAAGAGTAGAATGAGAAAAGAAGACTTTGGAGTCAGGAAGTCTTGGGATAAGTTCAGCTTACAATTGGGCCAGCCCCTTAACCTCTCAGAGCTCTAGTTTCCTACTGTATTAACTTGGGAAATCCATCTCTCAGGGCCTCAGTTTCCTCTCTGTAAAATGAAGACAATTGCTGTACCTACAGCACAGAAGTAGGTAAATGACTTACAACACAGTATCATCAATAATGCTTAGTTAAAAGACTGCATCATTGAAAAGGTCAATTATGCTCTGTATAGTCTTTTTTTAAAAAAGAGAAATGGCATTACCTTTAAGAATTAGTTCAGTCAGAGATGTTACAGGTCTGTTAAAGGTCTGACACTTAAGGTAGAACTGTCTGTTATCTGAAATATTTAAATATCTGAAATTCCACTTAGAGTAACCAAAACAAAATGATATACCATATTTAGATTCTGAATTTTTAAGTGGATGCTCTTTTCAGTAATTAAAAGTCACCTCTTCCCCTTGCCCCACCACCCCACACCCCCAGAATTGAAGAGAGAAATAGGTCTTTTTGAAAAGGATCCTGATCCCAGGGGGGCAGCTGAGCCTGCGGAGCTTCCTGGGACAGAGAAAGGAAGAAGGGCTGAAGTGAGGGGAAGCTGGACACGCTTCAGACGTGTCTCAGCACAGAACCCAGGCTTGCAGTGTGTGAGAGGGCCAGATCCTGGAACAAGGCTTCCCTAACTCCCACAAACCTGTCACAGAGGCAATTCTTTTCTTTTCTGAAAAGAAGCCATAAAACACATTTACTTACTCCTTGATCAAGAGACCCAGCGGACAGTGGTGCTTAACAGTCTTATAGAGGATGCTTGAAAATAGCTTGTAAAACTTTTATGAAATTACAGCCTCAGGCTACTAGGTATCTTCACTTCAAAAATGTTTCTAAATACTCAATTGTTCAGAAACCACTGCACTCATTTTTAAATCCCGAAGCAGATTTAAATAACGTTAAATCTTCATTCATAACTTTTTCATATTGCATCCAAAGGAAGAAAACAAGAGTTGTATTAATTAATCGTTCTACTTTGGAGAATAAGTTGATAAGGGCTTCACTATTTCAGTCTTTAAAATAAATTTTCTGAAGGACACACCAGCCCTTAGCCAAGAAAAGTTAGTGTGCCCTCTCACCTCACAGTGTACCATCTCTTGTCCTTTAGTCCCTCTTAGTAATCTTAAAAAAGAAGGCTAGGCCTGTGGCCAGAAAGATTGGCTGACAATGTCTTTGGACTGCTTTGTGAGCACTAAATAAATATCTGATAGATAATTCTGTGAGATACTGATTTTATTTTCCAACAGGGATTAGGGAATTCTCTTAGTATTCAGAGCTAAACCCCAAGTAATAACCAGTAGTTTAGATTGGTAATTTCCAGCTGAAGAATTATTAAAAGCCTACATTAATATTTACCTTTACGATAAGCAAATCAAATTTGAGAACATGTACAAATAAGAATCCACTGCAGTTAAGTACTTTACCCCATCAATATGAGCAAAAAATGAATTTGATATGATTAGTTCAACAAATACTACAAAAGGAATTTCATTAAATATCCACTTCTTCCTAAGAACAGTAAAAAGATGAGTAATGGTGATTGGACACCTCCTATGTGCCAAGCCCTATGCTAAGTTGCTTGGATATATTATCTCCCGTAACTATTCCACCAATCCTATCAAGAATATAGCATCAAGGATACGTTTAGAGATCCTAAGGAACTTGCCCAACATCTTATTTCTGAAATTGTGTTAATTCACCATGATGTATTAATTTTACCCCTAGTAAAAAGAGAATATAAAGCAACAGTATTAACCTGATAATCTATATTTACCTTTAGTCAACAGTCAATATTTATTAGAAAACAATAAATCAATGTTTACTATCACCACTATTATCAGATTGCTATGTAAAAACTTGTCAGTGCAGTAAAACATAAACAAGAATAAAAACATTTAAACATAAAAAATACGAATTAAAATATAAATCTGTATTGAGATAAGGAAGAGACTTTCTTTTATTGAAGGAGGATACATTTTCTAAGCATAAAAATATGAAAGGAAATATACATGTGATATAGTCTACTAAAATCAAAACAACAAAGATCAAAAGCAAAACCAACAGTAAAGAACACAATAAATATAGTGAACCTTATTTTAAAAAAGTAAATGAAAAGGCAAAACAAAATTGTGAAAATAAAACTTTACATTAAATATGATAAACATGAAAACCCCACGTACCCAACATAAAGACATTAATAGTTTATACAGAAAACACAGGTTGATTAATACGTAAAAAAATTTCAACTTTACTAATAATGAAAAGTATCATTTTTATGCATAAAATATTCTGTAGTTATCAAAATAGTGAATATTTCATATGTAGCATTCAATTTTTAAGGGTATACTGGAACAATCATTTGTAGAGAGAAAAATATCTTTAACTTCCCTGGACTGAAAGTTATCAATAAACATAAGGACTCAGACATTTCAGACGTCCTGCTTGTCTGAAGGTCTGGGTCCCCCCAAAGTCATATATTGAAACCTCTTCCAAATGTGAGGATATGTGCAGGTGGGGCGTCTGGAGGCAGAGACCTCATGAATATGATTAGAGATACCCTCACCTCCCTACCATGGGAGGACACATGGAGAAGGGAACATATGTGAACCAGAAGGTGGGCCCTTACCAGATGCTGAATGTGCCAACGCCTTGATCTTGGACTTCCAGCCTCCAGAAATGTGAAACATAGATTTTTCTGTTGTTAATAAGCCACCCTGTCCGTGGTACTTTTTATAGCAACTAAAATGGACAAACACTCTTCGTTTCAAACATGGTTTCCCTAAGGGAACAGTTCAAAATTTGGACAAGAATTTACACAAAAAGATGTCTTTTGAGTTGTTTGTTATATCTACCATTGAAAAAAAAAATAAAACCAAACTACCTGCTGAACAATAGAGGGATGGTTAAATTCATTTTAGTTCATTATTATGACAGGATAGTAAACTTACTTTGAAAATGTTGTTTGAACATTCACTTAAAAGTGATCTATCTCATAAATATTAAAAGCTACATGAACAAAGGATAGAATATTGATACATAATATAATTCCAATTATGTATCTACATAAAGAGTGAAGATTAAAAGTTAAATACATGAAAATGTCAACAGTAGATATTTCTGTGTGGCCCATCTTCATACCCTTTTGTATTTTCCAAAGCCTCCACAAGAAATGTATATAACTTTTAAATTCTTAAAAAATGTTATAAATGTAAAAGTGTCTAAAATAATAAGATCATATGAGTGAATGATTTGAGACTATCTCAATTTTTGTCAGTGAGACTCTCCAGTACTCCTGATCTATTTTCTTCCATAATTCTATCCAACTATCATGAACGAAACAGCTCCCATGACATTGGATGATGTTCATTACAGTAAACTAACGCCAGTGACCACCACTGTGGCCCTGGGTGGCACTGACTGCAAGCGTATCTCTCCCACTGTTTTGGCCTGGCTTTCCTACCAAGGCACACACTGTCATTTCTGCCAAAAGAAGTAGGAAATGGAAGAGGGGGAAGCTTAAGGTAGACAATTACCAGGGTCTGTGTTTAAAGTTTTAGCAATGTGTTCTTCAGTTTAATGATGAAACTGTCACTGAGACATGGTGCTTGTTCCCAGTCACCCTCAGACCATTAACTGTGAGAACCTACAGGAGCATGCCTTCCCACTTGGGCTATGTGTCAGTTTGCTCAATTTGATGAATAACCAGTTCTCATTCTCCAAGGGGGGGGGGAGGGATTCATTAAATTCTGTTCAATTTCTTGATAAGAATGTGTATGACTTCCAGAGTCAAGGGCTTTCACATTATACTTTCTAGACAAGTTTGTCCATACTGTGAGCAAACCCCACTCTATTCTAAATATCCATAAAATAATGTATGCATACATGGATATGGACTCAAATATACCAGGGCCAGCCAACTAGACTGCACAGCAGAGTCAGAGACTGGGAGATTTATAGTCTTCTAGCACTTGCAAATCAACAGTGCCTACCCAGTTAAACTCAACATTTTGTTTGTTCGTGGCAGAGGAAACATCAGAATGAATCATTTCAAATTCTAAGCATAGACTGAATTAAGGAAATGACTTTTTCATTTTAACTTTTCTGTATATTTCTAAATTTTCTCATTGAGTATACATTATTTTTATAATGGAAAAAAATCTTTAAAATGGTGAATGTTCTCTGCTTTTGCAAAACTTAAAACCCACAAGGAGGAAAGAGACTTTACAACTAGCTTATGAAGTGTAAACAGCACTGTGTGTCTACAGTGCCAAGTTCTAGCAGCATTCCCAGGGGAGGGAGAAGATTAATTCTGTCCAGGAAGGAAGAGGAGACATAAAGACAAGTGGGCTTCACAGGGGAAGCAGTTGAAATGAGCCTTGAAGAATGAGTAATATTTGTATCTGTTCAAGAAGAGTATTCCAAAGAAAAGTCAGCAAAAGGAAACTTAGACATGAAAGCATGGACCACCCTGGGGGCATGGTGGCTAATCTGGGGTGATAGTCCTTATTTGATGTGGGCACCCCAGTTGACATCCCCTCCCAATTCTGTGTTTATGATTAACTTTTAATTTCTCAATATGCATTTGCATTGAAATTGATTTCTTATTTTACTGTGTTCTACATTAGAGTCTATGCTTCATCTGTCTCAATGTGAAGATTATTTTTAAAATGAAACTGATTTCAAAATTTAACAGATTTAAGTGTTCTGTCAATTCATTTGATTTGCATTTGAGAGATTTCTTTTGAGAAATGTAATGATTCCTCACAGCTCATTATTTCTTAGCAATTTGATTAAAGGTTCTGTAACTTAGCTAATTCAGGTATAGAACAACATTTAGGAAAACATTTTTTAAGCAGTTTCATGACATATGTGAGGATGTGAACTGTAATATAAATATGCAGTAATAGTTTCTGGCAGAAATTCTTTCAGATATTTTAGCCAGAGTTTTTATTGAATCAACATAAGGGCAGTTAGGGAAAACTATTTGATAGCAACAAAAGGATTAAATAAACAAGGAACAGAAGACTGGGGCTCCAATCCCAGTGCCTCTATTTACCAGACAGAGATTACAGTAAGTGATAAATTCTGATCCTGAGATTCCCCATCTGTAAAACAGACTTAACAACAGTATGCAATCCTTACCACACAGAATTAATAAAATCATATCTGACAACACCTATCACAGATTACACAATTGTTAAAAACCTTAGAGATAATCTTACAAGGTTTCTAAATTTTGCTCCAGGAAGCCCCACTTAGGGGCTAACAGCAAGATATAGGTAGGGTGGAGACGGGATGAAGAACATTGCTACAAAGGTGTTTTAGATCTCTTTCCCATCCCTACTTTCCTCTGAGGATCTGTGTTACAAACTGGGCCCCAAAAATTAGTCCATATGAGTAAAATATCCAGTTGCTTCCTGTTGCAATAGAAAAATAAAAGCCAAAGAAGCTAGATAACTTCCCCAGCTTTGAGAACTTTAAAGCAGCAGAGCAATTTAAATCTTATTTTTTTGTTTCCCAGCCCAATGCCTCTTCTGCTAAACTACATGGTAAAGATAAATAAATATTACATACTGACAGGGAAGTGCTAAGAATCAGTGTAAGTATATATGGAGGTATGACATCACCTGTATGGTATGAAAATTCTATCCTGCGATATGGACCAATCATTAACAAGGGAATAAAAACTTCCAAGTTTTTAGTAAAATCAAGAAATAAATAATTTGCAGAGTATTATAAATTTGGTTGTTGCCTATGCAAAAGTACCTCTTTAATTTCAGCAGTGAAATAAACACTAATCTGCTTGTATCTAGGCCCACCATGTGAATTTACTCTTCTAATTCCTTCTTTCTATGAAAAGACTGCATTTGTGAAATACACTCCACCTATTCTCTCGATCAAGAAACTAGACACTGAGAGTACTTCCTTTCTCTTCCTAATTTTTATTTTTTCCTTCTCTGGCAATTATTCTGCAACATGTGAGAATATTCTAGTGTCTCCCATCTTAAAACAAAAACCTTCTTTGCCCTCATGATGAAATGCCATCCAGTTTCCTGTCTTCCTTTTAAAGTAAGTATTTCTGGAAAGAGTTGTCAGCAGTCACAGTGACCTCCCCACCCTTCCCACACCCCCATCCATGAGGAAGGCAGGTTCCATTGTCTATCCCCCTAGACATGGGAACTGGAATCCTGTCTTTCCATCCTTGTATTCCAACAATTGGAACAGTACCTTCTGTATGCCTAGATCAATAAATATTTGTTGAATAAATAAATTATCTAGAACCATATAGTGATTTAGTGAATTACATAGTAGATAGCTTGCCAACACTTAATATATTTCTGAAACATAGTTCATAATATATAGCAAACTTTACTTGATCCCAAATTAAATTACTTCAATCACTATTGGAAAAAATTTGTAATGACCCAGAATGCTGAAATAAAGTTAATCTATAAATATAATTTAGTCCCTACCAAAGTCACAATAGGATATTTTTGTAAAACATGACAAATAACTCAAATCCATTTTGAAGAATAAATATTTTAAAATAAGTAGGAAAATCTGATGATGATGAATAATATGAGTAAAATTGCATTACCAGATATAAAAATTGTGTTACAAAATAACAGTAATTAAAACAGCATGGATCTGGCACAGGATGAGAGATCAGAAATAAAATACAGGGTTCAGAATTGAGCTAAAATGTATTTGGAAATTTTATAAATATAAAGATAGCACTTCAAATCAGGGTGGTAGAAATTGGCTATTCCATAAAAAATACTGGGACAAATGCCCAAGTACTTGTTAAATATCCTCCTCTTAATACTCATACTGAATTTCCAATAAATAATAGAAAATAAAGTGTTTGAAAATATTTGTCTAGCCTTGGAATAAGTAAGGCCTTTTGGATATATCAACAAAGTTGGAACCATAAATAAAAACACTGACATATGACAGACTTAACTACTTAAAAGTGAAAAATATACACGTACAGTCAAAATAAAACTAGAAAACCCTGTCAACAAGATTAAAAGACAAACCGAAAACTAACAAACAGGTTTGCAACATGCATATGACAAAGGGTTACAAAAGAGTTGTTTGATCAACAGGAAAAAGAATAACCCCGTATATTAACAGACAAAGGAAACAGATAATCCATAAAAGAATAAATACAAACGGTCATTAAACACATGAAAAGATGACCAATCTCATTAGTAATAAAAGGAATGCAAATACTGAATGTCCTTTAACTATTAGCCTGCTAAAATTAAAATCATTGGCAATATCCGAGGTTAGAAAACTACTGTGGTTCCTCAATATTTCTTGACTCAATCCCCCTCCATCCATCTCTATCATTATTCTATAACACCCTCTTTCTTGGCCCCCCAGATTCCTCTCCATCCAAACCCCTTTTCCACACTGCAGCCATGGGGGTAGTTCTACAGTGATAATATCTAATTACCTTCTCATCTCACTACACACTTAAAAATCATCCAATCATACAAACAAAACAAAAACCTTCTCTGCTCCCAAGATGAAATGCCATCCAATCTCCTGTTTTCCTTTTAAAGAAAGTATTTCTGGAAAGAGTTGTCAGCAGTCACAGTGACCTTTCCACTTCCACCAATACCTCACTCACTATTGGTCAAACACTCCACCACCCTTGTGAAATGCCGTGGCTGCTTACACCTCCAGCCCTCTCACTACCCTTTAGCAACCCAGACAGAAGGGCCTTCTTTTAGTTCTCCTCTCCCTTGCCCACTCTGTCCTGGATCTTTGGCACTTGTTATTCTCTGCCTGAAGCCTTCCTGCCCATACTCTACCTCCCATCTCCATTCTACCTGTTAAGGTCTCTACGCCATTTTGCACTCAGCACAAATGCCATTTCCCTGAGGAGTCTTCCCTGCCCACCCTAGATCAATCCCCCTTTTATATGCCTGTACAACTCTCTTCCTTTTTCCTTGGTCACCTTATTACAGTTTGCAACAATATATTTGTGGATCTACCCTTACTATCCATCTCTCTCTCCAGGCTCAGGACAAGGACTGGGTCTGTTTTTCTTATCTTCATCCTGAATACATGTTAATCACATTTTGGAGACTGGATTGTAGCAGGTACTCAAATTATTTCACAAATGAAGGAAGGACAGAAGGAAAGAATAAGGATTTGCTATTGTCACTTGCCATGATAAAAAGTAGATAAACATCTATAAGAATTTAATTGTTAACTGTTAGAAGATTGTTTATAATTCATTACAAATGTTGAACCATAAAAATAGTAAAGCTTTTTTTTTTTTCTACTAAATGTGTCCTTCATGGATCAGGATCAGTGGTGCCTGGTTGTTGATTCTCATTTTCAGAAAAAACGATGGCAGATTCATCCCCATGGGCAGGATCACTTCCAGAGTCAGGTTTCAGTGAACTCTGGAACTCAGATGCCAAGAACCAGACTCATCTCACACCCAGAACTCTGATTTCTTAAATGTTTTCAATAATGAATCCAATTCTATTTTCTACTTGCACGTAGTAAGTCAGAAAATCTATTAATGATTCCAGATTTCTACTTCTTGCTCTCTCTTGTAATGGCCCTAAGACTGTTTGACTATCTATCTTGGGAAAAATTCACTATAATCCAAAATGAGGGAGATCAATTTTTCCTTCATCTTCTTTTTCTTTTTTTAGGGTTTGTACTATACCACAATGTTCATTTAATCCATCTATAACCACCTATGAAACCCAGGACAGACATTTGCTCCCCACCGTTATTAAGCAGTTTCCAGCTCAATGCTGTTTTTTAAACTTGGAACTCCATTGCTAATAATCTCTGTTTATCTATCCATGTAATGAAGAATCCAGGCCTGTGTGTGCAGCAGCCATTTTTCCCAGCTAGGCTATTCTGATATCATAGCAAGATGAAGGATATTGAGGAAGAAGGAGACTGTGATAGCTCAAGGTCGCTAATGGTTTAATTTTTAAAAGAGTCAAGAAACTTACTGTGCATTTTGGCATCCAATAAATATTATATAAATTGAGTATAGCTGTAGGCAGATTGGCACCTGTAGATAGTGGGTGGTTGGAAATTTATAGTCAATATTTAGTCAACAGCTCAGTCACTTCATTATAGATATAAATGCCTATAACTCTTCTAAACAGTATTTCTACTTTGCTTTCACAAGCTCACATAGTATTTTATTCCTGAACAGTTATATAAAAATAATTTTTAAATAATACATTTCAAAGACATTTGACATGGTATTTATATACATAATATAAATGAAAGAGCAGACTTGTAGTTGGTAAACCTTCAACAGGTCATTTAACATTTTTGGAACTAAGATTCCTTACCTGTACAACAAACAAACAATAAAATAATCCAAATTGCCCACAAATCTCCATTCTCCTTAAATGATTCATAATTTATTTAACAGTTTGTTTGTATTTCACAGCATTTACCAGATCAACTTGCATATTAGGTATCTGAATTTCTCATAAGGTACCTATTTCCTCTACTTTCCCCACATTCAGGGATTTGTTTCATTCATTTGTATCTTCCTCATATACCTACTGCTATAATTGAATATGATTTGCCCCCTGGAACCTCATATGAATATAGAAGTTTAAGCCCCCCAAAGCACATGTTAATAGTATTAAGAGAGGAAACTTAATATGACTAGGACATTTAGAGGTGAGAACCTTTCAAAAATGACTTAAAATAAGGTAATTTGGGTGAAGATCTCATGATCAAATACTGGTAGCTTTATAAGAAGAGGGACAGAGAACAGATGCACAGTCATAAACTGACATGCTCCCAGTCTCTGCCACGTGGTTCTCTGTGCCTCCTCAGGAACTGCCAGTGAAGGCCACACCAGACCAGGCCCCTAGACCATGCCCTTCTAGAATTATGAGCCAAAATCCACCTCTTTTCCTTATAAAGTAGGCTGCCTCACATATTTCATCACAGAAAGAGAAAACAGACTAATACATCTAGTAAAATGCCTTTAATGTTCAAGGGCTCAGAAGACATACCAGATCAAATATGAGTGGCTAGGAGTAAGCAATGTCCCTGGCATCCACGACTGCTATGGGTCCCATTGTTTCCCTACCTCAACATTTTCATGACACAGTCCTAACTCCCAGTACCTCAAAATGTGTTTTCCTTATTTGGAAATAAGGCCACTGAAGATGTAATTCATTCTTAAAATGAGGCCATTGGGTGGGTCCTAATCCAATATGGCTACCATCCTTATTAGAAAAGGTGTATTTGGACACAGACACAAATATGGAAGGCAATGCCATGTCAGGAAAATAGAGATCATGATGATCTTTCTATCTACCACAAAACACCAAAGATTCTAGCAGCTACCAAGAACTAGGAAACAGACACAGAACAGATTCTTCCCCATAATATCCAGAAGGAACCAACCAATTCGATACCTTGATCCTGGATTTCCAGCCTCCAGAACTGCAAGATAGTGTATTTCTGTTAAGCCATTGTGTGGAACTTTTTTATGGTGATCTTAGCAAAGAAGCACACTACTGTACTACCACTTGCTGCCTCACTGGAGCTAGAACCATGAACCCCATGGGGCACCACAGGTATCAGTCACTAACAGAGGTCCACACTCAGCCTGCACCTTACCATCTATCTCATCTGCCTCACCACGCACCTCCCACTGGGCCTTTGGGTCTTCCAATATACTTTACCTTTTTCTAGAATTGCCTCCTTCCACCACCCTTCCTTAACAGGAACCTTCCCTCTCAACAGGAACCTGCTACCTGGAACTGTAGCTATCGTATATGGATTCCATTTTGTCCTTCACACCCTTATACCTCAAGTCCAAAAGTTTGAGTTGTCTGTCTGAGACTAGTATTTCCTCTTCCCCCTGCAACATTTGCATCTTTAAGGTTCACACTGTAGCCCTCTTATCCCAGTCACACCATTCACAGATACAAGGCAGCAAGGAGGTCAAGAACACAGGCTCTGGGCCAGACTGCCTTGGTCTGCAAGTCAGGCTCCACTCTGACTTGTCCTGTCACTGGGGCAAGCTTCTCCATCTTTATGTAAGCCTCATCTTCCTCATCTACAAAACAGAGGTTCTGATAATCTGAAAAGCTCTTGGAATAGTGCCTGGCACTTTGTAAGCACTGAGTAAATATTAGCTATTATGTCAGTTTTCGGATCTGAGTTATCTGCATCTTAATAACTCTCTTCTCTCTTGGTGACTTCTGTATACACCTAAATGATCTATCCTGATTCCTGATTTTCAATTACTTAATCTCCTCACCCCCAACAACCTTCTCCTTCACACCAACTGAACCATGGATGCCCCAATCACATTCTAGTCTCATTAACTCCAAAATCTATAACACCTCCAACTTTTAAAATTAAAAGGATCCCTTACTCTGATGTCAGAGTTCATGTTTTGTCATATGTGTTTTGTGTTTTCTGAAATAAAGTCTAGTCTATTATTAATAAAAAGTCTTTGTCCAAGTGCTCTCACTATTAAAATTCTATAACCTCATGTAACTTTCAATCAATAGAATGCCATTCTCATTATCCATTAATCCCTTCCTATCCTCATTTACCTCTAGAATTGCTTCCTATCCATGCCTATACTCAACCAGGTAAATCATGCTAGAGAAAACTGTAAAACAATTTAAACTGGTACAGGAGGTTTAACATATTTTTAATACTTCCCTCCCTTCGGGTAGTTATCCACACAACAGTAAGATTGTTCCTTCTAAGTGCATTAATAGGCATGACTCTGAAGATTGTCACATTACTGGGTGTGTGAGTAGCTGTCTCTGGCTGCTGATTCCCACTCTAATCTCCAGTCACCATCAACAGTCCTAGTAAAGGATGTTTGTTTCAAAAGGCAACTGGGCAACCTTCAAGCCTCATCTATACTTTCTGAATTTTTCCTGGTTTCCTGGATCCCCGGGATATCCTTTTATAACTGAATATTCTGTGACAAAATGTTCATTTATTTTTATAAGATCAAAGCAGACCATTGATTTTAAAGGTGATGTGTACTTTTCCTAGAGTTTTAGAAGCCGTCCCCCTATGAACCACTCTTGCAGTTGAGACTTGTTTCCCCTTTATTCCCCACTTCTCCCAGGCATAGAATCTCCATGCAAACCCTGTGGAGCGCTGCATCACTGACAAATTAAGGACAGGCTCTACTGAGGGGATTCTACCCACCTTTACTTTGGTGGCCATTTCTCAGACTAAAGAAAAGTACCAGCAGGTGATACTCCACCCCCCCCCGCCACCCCCGGAGAGTATTAGTTCATTTTAAAAGTCCAAGTTAGAAGCCATAAAAACACCATCTTCAGAATTCCCCCTTCCTAGCTATTCTTCTGGAAATCAATGATTTAATTTACTAAAAATTAACAGTTAAAAAAAAAAAAAACACTAACTATAGCTTCACCTCTTCTCCCTTCTTTCGGAATACCACTTTTTATCTGCCCAGGGATTTTAAAACATTCTCTTACACTTTTTCGAACTCAGCCTTACAATAGCCCACTGATATTTCCAAAATCAACAGTGACTTCTGAGAGCCAACCTCATTTCTGTTCAGCAGCTCTCCCACAGGGTGACACATGTTGCCTCCAGATGCTTTGGCGTTATGCCTAGAGTCTGTAATCAACTGGCTACTGGCTGCAGGTAAGATTTTAGCAAACCCAGAAGACACCTCCACACAAAGCAGGTAGGAACTTCAGTCCCCAAACTCAGACGTGTAGGAGGCCAACTTTATTTTTTCCATGATACTCCTTCCTTTGGAAGCTTCCGTTCTACTCAGGTGTTGGGCAGTTAATTCCTGGCCATCAGCAACTTCATTGTTCTTTGGAGAAACTCTCTGGGGAGAGTAGTATAGTAAGAACTGCTGAGAGCATTTGCTATTTGTCTATGCAGAGTTTCCCCGGAGACATCCATAATTGCTGCATCGTCCCTTCAAGCCTGGCTATTCTCTTCGCTCCTTTGGTCCGTGAGGACCAGGATCTGTTTGGCTTCAGGGGCAGGCAGGAGCCCCAGAGTCTCTGAGAATTGATCCATGTCCCCACGTGTCTACATAACAGCCAGTTTCTCTAGTGGGACTGGGGCGTGTTGCTTCCATGCACACCTGATCCAGGATATAGGGACAGATTGCCCCTAAACTCACTGTCTTTGACTTAGTTGGGGAATGGCCACTTCCCTAAAATTTCTGGGACCCATCTCCATTTTTGCCCTCCTTCCTTCCCTTCATATATTTCTCATCCCCATTCAAACTCCCCAAACTCCCAAGAAATATTATGACCCATCTAAGAAAATAGTTTTCTCTGTCTCATGAAGCATCTTTCTGAGCACTCTGTCTGGAGTCCTACTCTGGCTCACCCTATCCTGGTGGGGGGGGGGGGCTGCCCCTGCCCCTGCCCCGTGGTCCCTACTAGGTCTCTTGGGAACTAGAGGCCTTCCCACTTCAGCCCTGCTCCTGGCTGGTTCTATCTCATCCTTCCTGCCTCAGCTTGAATGATCACTCCAGGCAGAATTTATTCCTTTCCTAGCCCTATCACAGCCCAGCTCATAATTATTTTGTTTCTCTTTTGTTTATCTGTGTATTGTCTGCATCCCTTCTGGACTATAAACTGCAGGAAGACAGAGACTATCTTTTTTTTAACTTTTTTTTTTAATTTTATTTTTTAGTTGTAGTTGGACGCAATACCTTGATTTTTATTTATTCATTTATTTTTATGTGGTGCTGAGGGTCAAGCCCAGGGCCTTGCACGTGCTAGGCAAGCGCTCTACCACTGAGCCACAACCCCAGCCCCCTCCTCCAGACCCTATCTTGTGGCTCAGAAAATGGACTTTGGAGCTAGTCGGCCTGGGTTCTGATCTAAGCTCTGCCACTTACTGTCCATGTGACCCTGGGCAAATTTCCTCAACTTCTCTGTGACTTAGTTTCACTCATCTGTAAAAGGAGGGAAATATACCTTACAGAGTGGTTATGAGAAGTACATGAGTCAATGACTGGTACGTAGTCGGTGCTATGAAGTGTTTATTAAACAAAACACCTAGCATTTAGTATAATGCCTAAATCATCCAGGAGAGACTGAAATTCCTACCTGTTTTATGTGAAGGCATTTTCATGTGGAGGCATCTGGAATAGGCCAGTGAATGAGTGAATACTACAACTCCAAACAAATACAGGTTTTCCATCTGTGACTCGGTTGTTCTGCTAGCTAACACACAGTACAGCAAGATCAAGGTCATTTGCAGGAATACTAAAATGGGCAGCATAACATATTGCTCCATAGCAACTAACTACATTCCTACATCTATGTGACTGTCTAGCAATTGAACTATGCTATTTACAGACTATAATGAATGAGAGAGTTGGAATGAGTCAGGGTCCATTTTTCACTACTAGGATACAAATCATATGTAGTACATCTTATTTACTATAATTTTATAGCTTTATCTGCTTTATAAATAATAGTTCTTATTTTTAATCATCCAAGAAAATGGTACAGTTTGCCAATAATAATCTTGGAACTTGAAAGAGTAATGGCAATTTAATTCTAGCTTTCTTAAAATTGTGTGTAAAATTAATATATGTACATATTTACCCATATATCTGATCTTGATGACCTACTTTAAATCAACTGTTTAAGAGGTAATTCAAGTAAATATCTGAAAAAACCTTCCCATCAATGCTTATGTCTATTCAAATGCTTATATTTTTTCCAATGTCTAAAAACAAAAATCAAAAGGAAGATGATATAAAAATGACTGTTATAGATGTGTCATTATAAATTTAAGATTATCAACCACATCTACAGAGTACAAGCTTTCTTATTTTATTTGTGGTCTTGAAGACTCTTAGAAACACTCTTTTTCTTTTTGTCTTGTTGTTTTCTCTCTATCCAGTATAGGTTGCCACAAAAGAATCACTGGCAAAGAGAGTTGATCTAGGAAGGCCCAGTCAGGTTACCCTGATACTGGAAAACAGAAAAGAGTCGGATGGATGTATATACAATGAAGCACAGTGGTGCATGCCTGTAATCCCAGCAATTTGGGAGGCTGAGGCAGGAGCATCACCAAGTTCAAGGCCAGACTCAGTTATTTAAGGAGACTCTCTCTCAATTTTTTTTAAAAAATAAAATTTTCAAGGAATGAGGATGTAGCTCAATGGTAAAACACTCCTGGGTTTCATTCCTGAGTACAAAAAAAAATGTGTTTACTAAGGGAAGATCCAGCGTATATAAGAAAGTCTTAGATGGCCAGTTAAGCAGGTCTCCTTGATCCCATGATGAGGGGGGAAATTAGTATTCCCCAAACAAATCTATTAAAAGCTCTTGAGGAGCATGGTTATCATGGGTGCGTGACAATCTCTTCGTATGTTTATATAGTACACTAGAAATTTAGTCAAGCTTGGGAAAGAGGAAACATTTACCTACATTATTAATGCAATATGACATAAAGTAGACACATTTTACTATGAACAACCTGTAAGATCCTAAGGCTATAGTAATTTAGTATTTACTGCTAATTTATGTTGGGATTCACAGAGCAATTGACAAACAGTACATACTCTATTGAGTAGAATGCCCAAGAAGTTTACTGTAATGAATGTGCCCAATAGTACAACAGTCTATATTACAACATTAATTCCACAAAGTACTCATGTAGCCAAACTTCCAACACTTAACTCTTCTTTATGCTTTCCTTGGTTTCATTCCCAATTTTAAAACCCAATAGCCATAAGGCCACATATAGAAATGATATATTCCTGTTTCACTTGATTTTATGCCAATTCCATGATTCATTTTACATAGGCAGCTCAATCTAGCATTTCCTCTCCAGCCTAAAATACCATCATGTTTTTTTTTTCAGTTCAGTGGATCAAAAATGCATTTCCTTATCATTTCTGCCACTGGAAATCATACTACTATCACTTTTTTTTTAATGGAAATCAGTCTTTGGCCTTTGTACACTTCTCTTCACCTCCTGCCACTGATGTCTCTCCCTGCCTATACCTAACACTGTCCATTATTCCAATAAATTAATATATTGGAATGGGAAAAATTTGATTTCAGTCTCAGGGATCAATTCATGATAATCTTAAATAAGCCTCTTCTTAATTGATGAGTCTACTGCAAATTGCATACTCCAGTTTACTCTGTAAGGAATACAATTAAACTAAGGCAAAGCTGGTTATGACTCATGTATAATGAAATGAAAAGAGTATCATCATTAAACACCAAATAAAGCCATTGATTCCTTGTATTATTCTGTCAGTTTTAATTGAATTGCATTTTCCCCCTTTCAGTTCTTAATTACGCAGTTCATGCTGAATCTTTATTTTTATGCACAGAATGGAATAATGTTCTCTTCCTCCTTACCTAGTGTCTAAAAATATAAGCCTATTGAGAACAGAAAAGTCTTTGTTGGCCTTAATTAAAGCAAAACACCTGCTTTTATCCTGGGAGCTGAATGTGTTGCTGTATGTGAGACTGTTACCAAGTGAAGGGACAATAGGGCTGTTTCCTGGTGCATGTCCCTCTCCCAGACCTGTGGTCTCAGCCTCTTTCCAGATTCTATCAGAGGAGGTAAGGCGTGACATCACACTATCTGGCAAAAAAGATCCAGGGGGGCGGGCCTCTGCAGCCTGCTAATGAGCATTAACTCAATCTAGACTACCAGGTCTAGTTCAAAGCAAAGCAGACATTGTTTAACTTGGAGGTAGGTATGGTTAGTGAGGTAACAGTCAATCTAAAAATCCTTCAGTTAACTTGTCTAAGATGTTAAAGCAGAAGCAGAACTCTCATCTCTGATATATGCCATCTCACTGAGATGATATGCAAGGGAGAATGAACAAAGGAAGAGAGAATAAGTGTCTGTTGAACCAAGGTTTGAAAGAAAGCCTGCTACTACACTGTGGTTTATTTAGTTAAGATGAGGTAAAGAGACTCAGCTCCTACTCTTCTCTCTTCCCATAAGCATGCTGGCTGTTGCTCAAGTGCTTCTGCTAGATTCAGGGACACAAACCACTCTAATTTTATTTCTAGGATTCAGTTCAAAGGAACCAGCTGTTATTATCTAGTGATATGGGGGGGGCAGTTATTTACACTGGAGCACATAATAAAGGCAAATTTTTATATTTTCACCTTGGACAGTGTTCCACAGCAACTTAGCTTGATGAATAAACCTCAGAATTGAGAATCAAGGGATGGTTCAGAGTTTGATGTCCCAGTGGCATTCAGGATGAACTGAATAAATAAAGACTGAAAGATTATTATCATAGGCTAGAAGCCCCTGAAAACCAAGGTCTGGGTCACGCTAAGTAGATGGGGAAATGGCTGCCACTTGGACATGTCCTTAGAGTTGACATCCACAGGCTGAGAACATCTGACCTGACTGACCCATTGAAGACCTAGCTCTCTTGGAATGTCTCCAAGCTATGACATATCAGTCTCTGCCCACCATGCAGCTGCATCTCCATAGTCCATGCTAATAAGAAAGCTGTCTTGGAATGAGAAGAGGTACTCATCATTCTTGTACTCATTTTACCCGTGTTCAAACTTGCTGCCAATACTTCCCTGCGCAATGTGCTGCAAAGCATTCTAATAAGCTTCATCCAATTTCATCTTCTTTTAATTCCCAACCTATTCTCTGATGAAAGTGACAAAACAAAATACCCAAGAAGTGAGAAGAGGATGTAGGATGGGCTGAAGAAATTCAGTTACTGAGTTCTTTATACAGTGAAGGCGCTGTTCAGTTTTTTACATCAGTGACCATCAGTTTGGTTTTATATCAGTGATATATAAATATATATAAGTACTATGTATAGTAAACAATATAATGTGACTTACATACTAGACAATTAAAGGTTAAATGTAAATGCAGGGACCTCGGTCTACTTCTTTATAATGTTCCTCACTCAGATTCTACAGTACTAGTAAGTATATAAATAATGTTGATTTTCTATGTTCACTGTTCCTAATGTAGCAAACTGATGCTCATGCCACACTAACATCTATTTCAAATCAATTTCCTGCAAATGGCTTTCACAACTGTATTGTTTTTATTAATAAATTAAAACAGCCTACTTGAGCGATGTGGTCTTTGTTCCACACAAATTCAGATATTCAAAAAGATTATGAAGGAGATAAAATTTGTGCTTACAAGAGATTGTCTTTCAGAAGAGTTTATGAAATTATTACTATTCAAAATGGGAAATTGTAAAACATGGAGATTATTTAAGTAAAAAGCCTTGGCATAAATTGACAAGATGATTGCCTGCCAACATTTTAATTAAGGAGAATAGGCTGGTATATCAAATATAATTGAGGGAATATTGACCAAAAGGTGGTTTGTCTAAGGGGCAGTCAATGGAACATGAGGCTCACGACACAGCCTCTGTCACACTGCCTCTTGGCAGCTCCTGAAAGGAACATTCTCCCTCACCTTACTGAGAGTGAGAAACAGTTAAATCAAAATGCCCAGCTGGATCTGACAGCCAGAGTCCAGGGGCATACAGAAATATAAAGCATTCTGGTGGTGAAAAACTTGAAAGTTGGACAACAAAGGGATCTCCATACCTTTGGAGATCAAGTGACATCCCCATGCCAGAGGAGGGTTCATTCCTCTCCCTATACTATAACTTGGGCCTCAATAAAAGCTCTGGTAAGATTCACTGGACTACTGGTGAATTGCCAGGACACACATGAAAAACACATGTACATTCAAGGGAAGAAAATATACGTCAACTAGCAAAAAAACATCCGCAAACTTTACCCCTAGATATAATGTCATCTTCTTTTTGGGCCAGATTTTTCTCATGACCTAAACTACTCCTTCATTATAAATTAAACACCATATAAATAACCTCCTTCATGGTTTTCTATGATCTAAGGTTAATGTTTAACTATTAACAGAAAACAGGATTCCAGGTACTATAACCTGAGAAGAGTACCATTAGGGTATCATTTAGCAAATTCTGTTTAAATCTTAAAATAAAGGAATAACAAGTGCTAAAGGAATCTGAATCAATGAAGAAATTGATGTGAAAGGAATCTATCGCTTGGGCTAGAATATTTTATGTTTCAATATTGAAATTTGAACAATTTTGCATCAGAAAAGTTATTCTTGGTGGTTGGCAGAGGAAATCCATGTTATCTTGCATTCTGAAGCAGCTCAGCTGAATCTAATTAGAACATCTGCAGATTTATGCAGCTTTCTGTATATTAAAGTCCCCAGCCTTGTGAAGTAAATATTTCTCTTCAATCCTTTATTTGTACCCATCTCAGTGTTAATCAAACTAATATGGTATAATTTTTTTTTAAAGAGAGAGTGAGAGGAGAGAGAGAGAGACAGAGAGAGAGACAGAGAGAGAGAGAATTTTTAAATATTTATTATTTTTTAGTTCTCGGCAGACACAACATCTTTGTTGGTATGTGGTGCTGAGGATCGAACCTGGGCCGCACGCATGCCAGGCGAGCGCGCTACCGCTTGAGCCACATCCCCAGCCCATGGTATAAATTTTAACAACCATTTTTATTATCCCAGGATGAATGATGCAGTGAAAGTCTAAAATATCAAGACATCATAAGTAGTGTTAGTTTGAACTGGATTTCAATGCCTTCCTACTGGCCATCAATTGTGGCTAAGAGAAAGAAACATGATCATGAAATCACTTGTTCACTTCTAAGTTTTGAGGAGATTTTTCAAGGTGATCCATGCATTTCTGGGATGTGAAGGAGAACTTCTTGGATCTCTGAGAATTCACTGAATCATATGGACAGTTAAGCAAAAAAGGTCAATTTGTTTTTGCAGCTTAGATAAATTACTCAGATTCTGATCCTCCTGGTAATCAAGGATGCCATCTTTCTTGGATAACCAAAGTACCAAAATGCAGTATTTCACATTAGAACACTTTTTTTTTTTAATCTTAACCAGTCTTCTATGTCAGATCAGACTAAAGGCAAACTAATGAGCAATTTCCACTGCAGTCTTATAACAACTCAAGATGTTATGCTTTAGTCTTAAATCAAAATTAATTTTAATTTCTCAGGCTGAGAAGCAACATGGTGAAAAGAGTCCTAAGCCTGGAGTCAGAGAAAAGAGGAAGCTCTGGCATATCACTGACTAGGTGTGAAACACTGGATAGAAACAAACTTCTCTGAGGTTTAAGTTCTTCGTGGCTAAAATGGAGATAACAATATGTATCCTGGTGTGTGATTATAAAGATTAAATGAAATAATGTACCTAATACATGCTGTACAGATAAAAGCTGAATTAGAGAGAGGGAAGCCTTAAACGTGGAGCATACAAAAAAAGATCCTTCTCTTGGCAATTAGAAAAAGTGGAACGTACATTTAAGCACTCAAAAAGCCATGGTCAGCTCTCAAAAAAATTGTCATAAACAAACTCCATCTACTGTTACTAGTCAAACAATACTTAAAAGCAGTGGTTCTCAAAGTGTTGTGCCTGGATCAACAACATCAGCATCACCTGGATACTTGTTAAGATGAAAAATCTCCAGGCTCTTCCCAGACCTACTGAATGGGAAATTCTGAGGCTGAGGCTCAGAAACCTGGGTTAAACAAGCTCTCCAGGGCAGTCTGATGCAAGCCCAAAGCTGGGAAGCACTGCTTTAAGTCTTCCCCTAAGTGTCAGCTTCAACTCCTAAAGCCTCTTCTTTCATGCAGAAGGTCCACTCTTTGTCCAGAAGGGTGCATTAACACAGACTTGCTGAATACCTGGTTCTCTGCTTTCTCCTTCTTGGCCTTTGTCTCCTGCTCTTTATTTAGGACTAACTGATGTTCACACTGGCCAATTAGTCAACCCACAATTCAAATGGCCCTAGGTGTATCCAGAATTAACATGAAAGTCATTATAAAATATTTGAGTGAGTCCTATTGTAAATATTGCAGATCTTCCTATTGTAAAAAGTATTTGGGCCTATTTTTATCCAAGTATGATTTTTTATAATTCCATGTTTTATTCAAGTATGTATTATTCCCTGGATATAATTATTTTACAAGATCATTTATACAAACACTGCTAAAAAATGAGACACCCACAACTTGATAGGGAATAAAATAAAAGCAGATGTATTTTTCCATTACACAATTACCCTCCCCTGCTTAGCATTCTCGTCTTATTCATCCATGCATTGGTTCATTCCACAAATGTTCACCAAGCACCCATTATGTGCCAGGCACTGTTGTAGGTATGGAGAATTTAACTGTGAAAGAGACAGGTGGATTGGAGTTAGAGGGGAATCTCTTCCTCCTGTAGTGAAAGGAAATACACTAACAAAACATCAAGAAATCAATAAATAAAATTTTGAAAATGTGATATATATATGTATATATACATATATGTGATATATGTGTGTGTATATATATATTTATATATATATTTATATAAATATATATATTTTTTTCTACAAAACAATAAAGAATAGAGAGTGGTTGTGGGAGTCTCTTCATTCATATATATATATATTTATATGAATGTGATATATATATATATATATATATATATATATATATATATATATATATATATATATATATATATAATGTTACTTGGCCTTACAGAAGAATGAAAAGATGGCATATGCCAGTAAATGGATGAGCTGAAGAATATCATGCTAAGCAAAACAAGCCAATCCCCAAAAAACAAAGGCCAAATGTTTTCTCTGATATGTGGATGCTAACTCACAATAAGGAGGGAGTGGCTAGGGAAGAACAGTTACTTTAGATTAGATGGAGGGGAGTGAAGGAAGGAGAGGAGGTTTAGGGGTAGGAAGGATAGTAGAATGAATCAGATATTATTACCCGATGTACATATATATGATTGGTGGGATTCTACATCATGTACAACCAGAAGAATGAGAAATTATAATCCATCTATGTATGATGTATTAAAGTGCATTCTACTATCATGTCTAACTAATTAGAACAAATTTTTAAAAATAACTGCAGATTGCACTAAGTACTCAGCAAGACATAAACAGCATGATTCGATAGAGACCCTGTAAGGAGTAGCTTTTCTTAGGCTGATGGAGAGAGGTTTCTTCGTGGTGATTATATATGAGTGCAGTCCTGAAGAATGGAATGACCCACTTAGAAACAGGGGTTAAGGAAAGTGGAGGATTTCACGCAGAGGGTTATTTATAGTAATTACAGCTTAATACTTTTCAAGATATGAAAGAAAACTATAGGGAGACAATGGGACAGAGTGTTGGGAAAATGTAATTAAAAACAAAATCTCCTCCCAATCCAGAAAACTTCTTCACAAACTAAAAAATTTCCTTACTGAGTAAGGATTAAACCAGAATATGGTATGCATCACAGGCAATCCACTAAGAGATTCCAATGACTGAAAGATACCTCACCCTTCATACAGCCAGCAAATATTTTTCTACAAAACAATAAAGAATAGAGAGTGGTAGTGGGAGTCTCTTCCCTTACTTTCTTTCTTCTTTTTTTTTTTAATGTGGTGCTAAGGATCGAACCCAGTGCCTCACACATGCTAGGCAAATGCTCTGCCACTGAGCTACAGCCCCAGCCCCTCCCTTTACTTTCAATAGGCAAAATTAAGCTTCTTATTTTTACTTTGTGTTCAGTCTTACAGTATGCATGAATTAAAGTAGAGGGTGAAACTGTGCAAGGTTATACAAGAGTTGGTATTTTACCTTCAGAAAAATGGAAACCCACCAATTTGTGACATGATCTAATTTATATGTTTAACAATTTGGAAATCTGTCAAAAGCAAAAAGGCATTTAGTCTCCTGACATGATATACTAAGAAAGCCACATCACTTTTTTTTAAGTTTTACTATAAGTTTATTTTTTATTAGAGCTTTATAGTTATACATAATAACTATGTTCAGTTACCCATTTGAACTTTTGGATCATTTTAATTTAACCAACTGTAGAAGACCAAATTAAAAAGCACTACTTTTTTTTTTAAGAGTCAGTGCACTATGTAAACTTATAGATTATGTAGTTGTAACTAAACTTCACAAAACAGACAGGTGCAAATAATAAATATGACAGACCTGACCTTTCTACTTTTGAAAAATTATAAACTCTTCATCTGCAACATTACAAGTTAAAAGTAAGCACATTTTAATCAGATAAAACAGATAAAACATCCCACTCTATATTTTTAAATATACAAATAACTGCAACTCACCCTTCCAAGTAAGGATGACTTTTTACAGAAACTAAGATTGTTATTACTTTTCAAAAAAAAAAAAACTTAATGCTATGCCTCCACAGCATTTTGAGCATTTTGAAATGGTTGCTTAGAAATGTTTTCATCAATAAATTATTTTGTCACCAAAAGTGATGCAGTCTTCCCCATGGTTGTCACTGCAGAGAGGTCCCCACAGTGCTTCTGACTCTGAATCCTCAAATCTATTTTTTCCAAAGATTTTGACTTTTAAGGGGACAGGAAACTGTTTCTGTCTTTACTGGCCTGAGCCTGGGGCCCTCAGTTTACATCTGTGGTTGACCTGGGGAAACAACAACACAGTTCAACAAACCCTTTTGAAAGCTTTTGGACTCAGAGGTCACAGGACAGGGGTTTACAAGGTCGCCCTGCCACTTGCTGGCCATATGGCTTTGAACCCCAGTTTTTCATTAGAAAGTGAGGGTTGACATGATGCCTCCCTGGTAGTGTGGTATTGAGAGGATTTAATCAGCAAAGGAATGCAGGCCTTCAGAACCGAGCTGAACACAGGTTGGATACCATTATCCTACTCTCCTAATGGTAGAAAAGATCCTCAGTGTTTGGCTTCAAATTGCTCAGCTCCTGCATCAACTATTATATTCTCCTTAGTTAAGTAAGGCCTGAGCTATTACAAAAACACACATATCCCCAATATGAACACATTAAATTGAACTGGAAAGATTTAAAAATAACTGCAAAATTCAATGAGTGTATGAAAGAGTTCAGCCTTACTAGTAATGAAAAATGTGCTACAATCAAGCTTTAGGAGATACCATTTTTTTCACTTAATAATTAGGAATTTTAAAAATAAGAGTAAAATATATGAAATAAACATATACAACTATTTGCAAGGTGAAGTGAATGATCCCTTGTATTTACCTCCAGCAAGGGTGTGAATTAGTACAGCCTTGCAAGAGCCTTAAAACTTAGCATACAATTTCACCCAGCAGTTTTGCTTGAAAAAGTAATATCTTTTTTTTTCCTTCCAGACAGTGAAACACAACAAAAGGCTATGAGATTAAAGTAGTGTATTATTTGAACAGGGAACAGACTAGAAAAACAGATTCAAATAGATATGACCATTTAGTATATTAAGTAGATATTTGAAATCAGCGGCAAAGAGTCAGAATAGAAAAGAAATGGTTGGGAGATAACTGGGTACTCTCTGGGAAAAATACAAAATCAGATCACCTCGTCATACCATTGAACAAAACAAATTTCAAATAAATTTAATATCTAAATATAACAACCCTAGAGGAAAACTATTTTTATAATGTTTGAGGGAAGATCTTTTTCAGGATAGGCATAATTTACCTGTTGTTCATAAAAAAAATGAAATTCAGACTACAATTAAAAACATTTGTATATAAAAATAGTATCATAAGTGAAATTAAAACATAAGTGATAGATTAGAAGAACACGTTCACCAGACATGTAGAAAAAAGGTTAAAAGTTTTTATAAATCAATAAAAAATATTATTTAGTAAAAAAAAATACACCAATAACTCAAAGAGAAAATTCACTGAAATAGAAACACAGACCCTAAACATTAAAATGATGCTCAATTTTTAAGAGTATTAAGGTGATGAAAATTAAGCTACTTACGAATTACTGCCTGTAAAGTTGGCAAATTTTTATTTATCTTATTTGAGAGAATGTGCGAAAATGGGAATTCACACTGTCCCTGGGGGGTGTAAACTGATACAACTTTTTAAACAAAAATTTGGCAATATTAAAATAAAAATCCCCACATCCTGTTATACAGATATTTTTCTTCTAGGAAGCACTTCTATGGAAATCTCTACATATACACATAGATATATATTCCAGGAAGATTATAACAGGTTTTGTTTATAATTAAAAACACAAACAAAAAGAAGAGTCTGACAGTCCATCTGTTGGAGGAATATGGGTGGAGCAGAGATATAGAAACTCAGCCAAAAGGGGATAGAATTTTAAAAAGATTGAAAATAGCAATAAATTAATTATTTAAAAAAAACATGAAAAACCTACATGTCATAAACAAGCTATTGCTTTAAACTAATATTTCAACAATAAAAAATACTTGACAGCCATTAAAAATGACAGTTCATGGTATACTGATTAGAATGAGGTTACAAAATCACATGTTCTGTGTGACCCATTTTTACAATATATATCTTCCAAAGGAAAGGTATACACCAACATGGCTATCAATAGGTGGAGTAGGAAAAAGAATTATGAGACAATTTATTCTTTTTATTTGCAATTCCATTCTCAATAGTCAAAATTAACTTTTGTAATTAGAGAAAGGAGTGTTTAACAACATCAACAACAAAACAGAAGAGAGGACTCCTGAAGCACAGTGCTTTATCTTTTTCTCCAAGCACCAGCTACTTAAAATGAAGTGCCTTGTTTTTGTTTAATGCATAAAAATTCAAAATGTCTTAATATCACCTCAAAGCATCCTCTGAACCATCCACATTAACCAACCCACATCTGTTAATCTCCTATTTGAGTGGCTGTGGAGATTGTGTGGCAGGATCTATGAAATCTACATTCTGCTGTCAATCTTAACATCAGGGGTTTTAGAAAGTAGCATGAATGAAATTTGTTCACCCTGGCCTTGAGAAACAGTCATTCTAGAAAACATTTTATTTTTTATTTTTTTAGCTAAAGAATGAATAGATGTTTCAGCTGCTAGATATAAAAATACTCACTTTTTAATACGGAAGCTCAGCTGCAATGGAAAGAGAATATAATGCATTGTAAAAAAAGTTTAGAGTTATAAACTTGTGTGACCATGCATAAAAACTCCTAAAAACTGTGACCATCCGAGGGTTTCTCTCTGAATGGGTCTTTTATTCCAGTAAGTTGGCACAGTGAAAGATGCCCTGCATTGTTCTGACATCACACCAGGGTAAAAACACACAGTTCTGTTGACATCAATACAATGTATTACAATATATTTTTTATCTCCTCTGTAGGTGTTCTGAAAGGACCCCATTGGTGGAAATGTGTTTTGTTGTTTTCTTTCTTTCTTCTTTTTTTTTTTTTTTTTAAATTTCAGGAAAATCCCTGTAATGAATAGAGCACAAAGGCATTTCAATTTCCTAGGAAAAACTGGAGTCTACTTAGAAATGTGAAGGCAACATTAAGCATACAAATAGAAATTTTCAAAGGGAACATACAAAACACTTTTCCTGCATCACAATTCATTGTACAAACTCCATACATCTTAGTACAATAGCATACTTAGGAAAATTTGTTTGCCAGGAAACCTGTTCCTAATAAACCTCGACAAATCAAGAGAAACTTGATTTTTATGTAGACATGGTTTTTATCTCTTACTTCATTCACACTATTCTTCCCATGCCTTCTGGTCTTGATCAGATCTGTCTTTATTGAATTCTTAGGAATTCAAATTCTGTGGATGTGATGGTCCCTCCACCATAATCTAGAAACTAAGAATCGAAGTATTACCAGATTCAAATGTGGATGGTATTATGAGTCATATGGGGTGGAATGAAGCCAGTGGGAAACCAGACACATAAGGAACAAATGCAAACTGTAGACTCTAAGGGGTCTTGGATGCTAATATTCAAGTGTAAGAATCCCGTCACATGAAGCTTGATTCAGAAACTGAAGAAACACAAAGGAAGCTGCCTGGCAAGACTAATTCATCTCAGCCATACGAATGCATTAGCCTCCTTTGACCCTCACATCGTGCACAATAGTTTCAAAAGAATTAATGGAATTGGGGCATCTCATCATTTGTTAGCTTAATTAAATTTATTTATAGATTGATAGATAGATTAATTAAAAGTAGTATAATGTATTTAAATTAATATTGTGCTCTTTGTATACCAATATCAAAATGAGTGCTTCAGGATTCTATATGCTGCTGAACTGAGCATATTCATACAGTACAATATCTATATAATAGTAATTCTGCCCCCCAAAATATAAAGCATCCAAAATAAAGGCACTAATAAGCCATTAATAAAAGAATTCTACAAAAAGTAAATTTGGGTATTAATTTGATTAATGTATGTAGTTGTTAGAGGAGGCAAAATTTTTTTTGAGTAAAATATGAATTTTAAAAGTTACCATTTTAACTATTTTTGAGTGTACAATTAAGTGGCATTTTAGGTAAATATCACCATCATTCATCTCCAGGACTTTTTTTATCTTCCTAAACTATACCATTAAGCAGTAATTTTTCATAGTAAGAAATTCTAAAAACAGGAAAATATCAACAAGTGTAAAAACCATCACTTAGCAAGTTGAAGGTAGAACAAAGAAAAAAGTATCTGATGTGATGTTTCCCAAACTGTACATATAGTAACATCTATGATTTTTTTCACTTTATTCTAGAATTTTTATTAACTAGAACTTTCAGTAACTGAATAATTATCATCTAATTATCTCCCAATTTCTTAACGCCATATACCAGGAAAAAAATTCAGCAACCTTAATCTTCTGAACCAAGTGGGCCCTTTTGTACTTTTTATATTTTAAGTCATTTTACAAATAATACACATGAGAATCAAAGGATAGTAAAAACTGCTTAAAATTATTTTTTTGAGAGAGTGAGAGAGGAGAGAGAGAGAGAGAGAATTTTTAATATTTATTTTTTTTTAGTTCTTGGCGGACACAACATCTTTGTTGGTATGTGGTGCTGAGGATCGAACCCGGGCCGCACGCATGCCAGGCGAGCGCGCTACCGCTTGAGCCACATCCCCAGCCCTTAAAATTATTTTATAAGAAATTAAACACAGCAAACCTTACTAAATCAAGTACATTCTGGTATACAAGCATCATAAAAGATGAAACAGTCCTGTCCACACATCTTTTTGGCAAGTATTGTCACAAAATATTGGTGAACTAAAGTCCCACCTAAAATAAAATTGAATGAAAATGCCAGATTTTGTCTTGTATTCCTAGAAATATTCAGTTCACTCATCTCTTTTTGAGTTTTAGAAAATTCAGGTAGGATATCACCATCTGCAAATGCATAATCTCAAATTTTGCTTATATGACCAATTTCACAACCATTACCCAAAACAGAATGCTATTATCTTCCTCTTTATATTTTTTTAAAATTTTTAGATCAGATTCATCTATTTCTTTTCTTTGTCATCTTGTGCAGAAAATGTAAAATTGTGATTTCTCAACTGCTTCAATGAAAGTGAAAAACAGACCACTAAGATGGTATCACCAGTCTTAGACTGTTCTTAAAAGATGCCATTTGGACAACATAAGTAGAAAACTAAAGAATGGTGACTTACTTTATTTTTACATCATTATTCAAGGCCCTCAAACTTAAGAGTACTACATGATTCTTATGTTGTATTATTATTTGCATTTGTTTGGCCTAATTATTAATAATAGATGAATAATGATAAAATAATTCCAAAAGTGATGAACTAATGCAAAGTTCAAGTACACAAAAAAAATTATAATAATTATATCATTAAGATCTCATAATGTATATAGATTTACAAATATGGACTCAAAGTATTAGTGAGATTGAATGGGTTTTGTAATTTTTTCCTATTGAAAAGAATGGTAAATTTTCTCATTGTTCTTTGGAAGACTTTGAAGACAGAATAAAAGTCATGAAGTATCAGTCCATATGGATAGTTAAAACTGCTCAAAAATAAACTCCAAAACTCAAATCAAATCCAAAGGGCCATGATGGAACAACAAGAAAATAAATTTATTTTAGAAATATTTATAAATATTTGTATCACTGACATAATTAGAAGATAAGTAACACTTGTTGTTTAAGTTAGAAATGTTTTCCTTGAGGGACTGGGGATGTGGCTCATTGGTAAAATGTTTCCTGAGCATGCATGAGGTCCTGGGTTTGATCCCCAACACCACCAAAAAGAGAAAGAAAAAGAAACATATTCCTCTTTGTAACTCACCTAAAATAACAATGATTTAAACAGACAAATATCTCCTGCAAAGTAGTCCAAAGATAGGCAGTCTGATCTTAGATGTAGAAGCATCATAGTCATTAGAAACAGAAGCCTTCTATTTTTCTGTTCTTTCATTGCTAGCTTGACTCTTATTCTCAGGGTTGACTCTTAGTCCAGTTCAGCTGTTGTTGCTATATCTCATTTATATGAGAAGGAAGTAAGGAAGAATAGGGCTAGGGTAGAAAATGTTCATATCATAGATGAATCAGCTCCCACTGAGTGTCTTTACTGATGTCACAAATGGTATTTCTTCTTATCTCACTCTCTAGAACAAAGACACATATATGAGTGTGCCTTTTTCCCTATGTCCTTGTCAACACTTATTGTTGTTTGTATTCCTAATAGCTGTCATTCTGACTGATGTGAGATGAAATCTTAAGAGTAATTTCAATTTGCATTTCTCTAATTGCTAAAGATGTTGAACATTTGTTCATATATTTGTTGATTGATTATATATTATCTTCTGAGAAGAAGATGGGACTGGTGGGACTGAAAATTGGTGCAGCCAATATGGAAAGAAGTATGGAGATTTCTTGGAAAACTTGGAATGGAACCAAACCATTGGACCCAGCTATCCCACTCCTTGGTTTATACCCAAAGGACTTAAAAACAGCATACTACAGGGACACAGCCACATCAATGTTTATAGCAGCACAATTCACAATAGCTAAATTGTAGAACCAATCCAGATGCCCTTTGGTAGATGAATGGATAAAGAAACTCTGATTTATATACAGAATGGAATATTACTTAGCATTAAAAGAGACTAAATCATGGCATTTGCAGGTAAATGGGTGAAGTTGGAGAATATTATGCTAAGAGAAGTAAGCTAATCCCCAAAAACCAAATGCCGATTATTTTCTCTGATATGAAGATGTTGATCCATAATGGAGATGGGGGGAAGCATGGGAGGAATAGACAAACTTTAGATAGGGCAAAGGGGAAAAAGGGGAAGAGAGGGGGTTTGGGAATAAGGAAGACAGTGGGATGAGATGGTTATCATTACTCTAAGTACATGTATGAAGACACGAACAGTGTGGCTCTACTTTGTGTACAACCAGAGACATGAAAAATGTGCTGCATATGTGTAATATGAGCTGAAATGCATTCTGTGGTCATATACAACAAATTAGAATAAATGAATAAATAAATATATAAATAAATAAATAAAAGAACTAAGACACATGAACACACCTAGTTGCAAAGAGAGCGAAGACCTGTTGTCTTCCAGCTGCTATACTGCCATTATCAATCAAAAGAGATTCCTTGAGTAAAGGAGATTGAAATAATAAACACTAAAATAACATACCTATTTGACAACTGAAATTTGAAGTCCAAAAGCTTCTCTCACTTGGTTAAAAAAGGAAAATATCAAGTACCCAAAAAAGTTAATGATTTTCTCCTTGACTCCAATGAAAACCACTGAAAGGGAAAACTATTTTCCCCCAAAGATTTGATAATTAGTGACTTCATATTATTCAATGTCTTATTTATGTAGCTCTTAAAAATCACTTCCTAAATGACCAGTGGGGTGGTGCACATCTCACACTCTGGGACAAGGTAGGCTCAAGTGAAGGAACCATGAAAGATCAGATCACAGAAGTAAACTGAGGTTAGTGAAAGATAAAAAAGAAAAAATCATTGCCAAGCCAAGGAATTCTAAGAGAATTTGGGAATTTAAACCTAAAAAGATATTGAGACATTATCTGGTCAGAATGAGAACCTCACAAAATTGGAAATTATCTTAAAAGTAATCTTGCACATTAAATAGGACAATTCTTTTTAAAATATCCTTGAAACCTAGTATCTCAGTTCTATTTTAACCCTTCCAATGAGGATGGCGCCAACAATTGGCAACCAATTAATTTTGAAAGCATTTCTAATCCTAGAAAATGATTCCTTATATAGAATTAAAATAAACTTTCTAATACAATTTATTTACCCTGTTTTACCTCTGAGCCTATCAGAAAAAGTAATTTAATCCCTTTTCCATGTGTAAATCCCATATAAATTTTATTTATTCACATTTCTGCATATATAATCTCTACTTGTCATTGGTCATTATAAAAGAACCTTTAAAGACACTTTAACATAAAAATACAATCTATACAAATAAAGAGTCCTTTCACCCTCCCTGAATCCTAGAGGGGAAACCATTATCAGCTTGTTATGAATTATTCCAAACCTTAACCTTGTTAATGTACATAGGGAAATATACCATTTCAGTTTATAGGGTTTTTTCCATAAATTATAATACACATATTTTATTAAATGTACTTTTATTTTAACTGGATAAATCTTGAGGATCTTTAGGTCTATTGCCTTTTTAAATTTTGACTGCTGCATGGTGTTCCACGACTGGATCATAGCCACACTGAAACTCTCAGGAGATTTCCTCTTTAGGGAAATTAATAAAACCACCTTTACAGTAAACATCCTTATAAATGTTTTTGTGTGTATACCTTTGTGCATAGGCATTTGTGTACAAATGTCTTTAAAAGACATACAAATAAATTGTATTTTTAAAAAACTGATCATGCCAAATTGCTGTGCAATACAACCCTATCATTTTACTCCCACTACAGATTATGAGAATCTCCATTTCCTCACATTCTCTATCAAATGAAATCATTATTTGTACTTCTTCCCAATCCCAAACAACCATCAAATTTTGTGAAATCATACACAATATTTGTGGAAAGTTTTCTTCTTCAAACCTAGCCCTCTGGTTTCTACAGTACACCTTTACAGGTCATGGCATTCAGACCTTTCACTATCCCACACAGCCTCCTGGAGAGGCTTCAATTTATCAATGTCTCTCTTAAAATGTATTTCCAAGAATTGATTATAACAGCACAAGTGTACGTTGACCTGACCTATGTCCAAAATAGGACGATTACCTATCTTGTTCTGAACCAGTAGATCGTCATATTTTGTGAGTTTCTGTCCTCATTAAGAATCTCTAAAAGTATGAACCTTTTCTCCTAAAAAACAAAAATACACATACATGTAATACATATACAATGTCACAGGTTTAATTAAAAACAGACCCAAAAATATTCATTTGTTAATGCAGCCCCAAATCACATTGATATTTTAGTAGCAATATCACATTATTTTTTATTCATATTGAGTTTGTACTCAACTGCATCTTGAGTCTTATTTATATTTAATTACTGAAAGATTACATCCTTCTCAGCCTATATTTCATATTCTTTTTTAAGCTAGATGCCAAGCATTTGCATTATTCTCTTAACATTTCACATTTTGAATTTCTTTTTTTAATTGCTTTTTGTTTTAAATACATGACTTCAGAATGCATCACAATTCTTATTACAATTTTTCCTATCTCTGTATATAAAGTATATTCACACCAATTCATGTCTTCATATATGTACTCTGGATAATGATGTCCATCACATTCCACCATCATTGCTCACCTTTTGAATTTCTGACTCTTCCATCAGTCCACCAAGTTGTTTGGGAACTATAAGTCTGCTGTCACCTAATTTATGAATGTCTTCATTCACCTCAGTGAAAATGATTTAAGTAGGAGCACAACAACATGCTGTGAAGCCTGTCTTTACAGGTTGTTTTGTTTGGGTTTATTTTTTAAAGTAATTATACTGTGACCCAACACACTCTATTTATATTCCTCACAAAGGTATAGATGCAAATTGATCAATATTCTTGCTTAAATTCAGGTACAAATTATGCATATCATCCCAAAGTCTACCAAATCAGTATCTAAACATCCAAATAAAAGTTGATGTTTGTTGGCATTGTCCTGATTAGGTTGTTTATTCTTTTAAAAGATGTCCTGAGTGGTTTTCAGGCAAGAAGTGTTCTGCCTGGGGCTGGAACCACAACAGTGCACAGGACAGAAGATGCCTTCCTGGCGGCTTGCAGCCTCATGAACTACTGTAAAGCTGAAGGTGACTCCTAGTCCTCACATCGTTCCTTGTTGAGTGTCAAACAGTCCGACTGGATAATCTATTCTAAAATGTTGCCAACTATAAAACACAAAGGGTGAGATGCATGACTCGATCTTCCCAAACTTAAATCTTACTAATTATTGTTTGACATTATTTGATCAACAGCAAGAACGATGAAATTAACAAAATGGCATCTAATAAATGTTCAAGAATCATTGTGTAAACAAATGAAGCAAAGCAGGGAAACAAAAAAAGTAGCAAGAATACTGCAGTAAATAGAACATTAAAAACCAGTATAATCTAATCTGTGAACCATGCAGACAAATTTCACTTAATGAAACTCATAATATTCTCTCTTGTTATGTTTTCAAATTCACTCTTATCACGACAGGCATAACTCCTACTTCATATTCCAAAGAGGAAGCCCAGGATCTAAGTCTCCAGAATCTCTAGTGATCAGGCTTAAATTTCTCACTATTTAATCATGAAATCCTCAGCTATAAAATGCACAGTAACATTACTGGATTTTTAGTCTCTCAGAAATGTAATCTATTGTGAGTGTTGCTTCTTCAGGGGTGCATATGGTAACAGAATTAATTCCAATTCCACTGGAAAAATTAAGTTTGGTCTGTTTAATACCTGTGAAGGGAAGAAAATATCCAATAATTTGCATCTAAATAATAACTAACACCATTTTCAACAGTATCCATATGACAAAATAAGCTCATTTTCTAAGCTACTTTTCAAAATGTATACATTACCACACTTACTATGCTTAATATCTAAACTAACAAAAAAGTGCATTGATTAAAAAGTAATATGGCTTGAAGTCCATGTATTCATGACCTTAAATCAGGATGGTAATGTTAAAAAAAAAAATCTTAAAATGGACTGCTAAATGAACACAAGTGATTCTTTAGCTCCATGGGACAGAAAAGTGATTTCCTATATAAGCTTAAAGAGATAATTATACATATAAATCATTTTTTATTCAAGAATACTCTTTTGAGCCATTCTGATAGAGCTGCGGGGAAAGCAATTGGCAGCTTTTAGGCAAAAGGAAAACTACTGGTTCTTTATAAGCTGCTTTATACCTTTTCAAAAAAAATTTTTTCCTCCTACTTCACCCTCCCCTATATTAATATTATTTATTGAATCTGAAATTAGTGCTTTATTAGAAAAATAATGTTGCTGCAAGTAAAATATATTAAATAGCCAAATTAATGAGAAATTTTCTAATTGCTTTTTAGTTAGCCATGCATTTCTACTGACCTTTGCACTGTGTTTGGGGAGAAACTGTAATAAGAAGAAAACTATATAGTTAGAGCTGCAAATTATAGTTTGTAAGAAACTCAAACTATTTCTAAATCTTAAGTAAATATTTCAAGAATGGGAATCAAGATTCTGAAAAAGATCATCACATTGTGAGCTTCTGATTACATAGATTTAATAGGAAATTATTCACTATATATCATATAAAAGGACAAAAATATTTTATACATTATAGCATATAAATACATATTAAATACATATTTATAAGTCCATCAGCCAATATATGTCAAATATATTTACATATATAAATTGTCACACTTCTACAAACATTTATTTTTTAGTTGTAGTTGGACACAATACTTTTATTTTATATATTTTTATGTGGTACTGAGGATCGAACCCAGGGCCTCACACATGCAAGGGGAGCACTCTATTGCTGAGCCATAACCATAGCCCTAAATTGTCACATTTTTATATAACTAGTAACAAGAAAGAATGTATCATTCACAAATTACCACAACTCATCTATTTAACATAAACTTACTCTATGATAAACACTAGAAGAAAGTATTTTCTAACAATAACAATAATTTGTTCTATGTACATTTCGAAATTTCCTTTTGCATAGAAAGCAATGTGTTTTTCTATTACTTTTGCTTATTTACTTTCCAAAGTTCTTTTTGTTTGTTTGTTTGTTTTTTTTTGTTGTTGTTGTTTTGTTTTGTTTTTTTATATTGGTTGTTCACAACATTACAAAGCTCTTGACATATCATATTTCATACATTAGATTGAAGTGGGTTATGAACTCCCAGTTTTACCCCAAATGCAGATTGCAGAATCATGTCGGTTACACATCCACAATTTTACATAATGCCCTATTAGTAACTGTTGTATTCTGCTACCTTTCCTATCCCCTACTATCCCCCCTCCCCTTCCCTCCCATCTTCTCTCTCTACCCCATCTACTGTAATTCATTTCTCTCCTTGTTTATTTTCCCATTCCCCTCACAACCTCTTATATGTAATTTTGTATAGCAATGAGGGTCTCCCTTCATTTCCATGCAATTTCCCTTTTCTCTCTCTTTCCCTCCCATCTCATGTCTCTGTTTAAAGTTAATCTTTTCCTCCTGCTCTTCCTCCCTACTCTGTTCATAGTTGCTCTCATTATATCAAAGAAGACATTTGGTATTTGTTTTTTAGGGATTGGCTAGCTTCACTAAGCATAATCTGCTCTAGTGCCATCCATTTCCCTGCAAATTCCATGATTTTGTCATTTTTTAGTGCTGCGTAACATTCCATGGTGTATAAATGCCACATTTTTTTATCCATTCATCTATTGAAGGGCATCTGGGTTGGTTCCACAGTCTAGCTATTGTGAATTGTGCTGCTATGAACATCGATGTGGCAGTATCCCTGTAGCATGCTCTTTTAAGGTCTTCAGGGAATAGTCCAAGAAGGGCAATAGCAGGGTCAAATGGTGGTTCCATTCCCAGCTTTCCCAGGAATCTCCAAACTGCTTTCCAAATTGGCCGCACCAATTTGCAGTCCTACCAGCAATGTACAAGTGTACCCTTTTCTCCACATCCTCGCCAGCACTTGTTGTTGTTTGACTTCATAGTGGCTGCCAATCTTACTGGAGTGAGATGGTATCTTAGGGTGGTTTTGATTTCCATTTCTCTGACTGCTAGAGATGGTGAGCAATTTTTCATGTACTTGTTGATTGATTGTATATCCTCCTCTGAGAAGTGTCTGTTCAGGTCCTTGGCCCATTTGTTGATTGGGTTATTTGTTATCTTATTGTCTAATTTTTTGAGTTCTTTGTATACTCTGGATATTAGGGCTCTATCTGAAGTGTGAGGAGTAAAAATTTGTTCCCAGGATGTAGGCTCCCTATTTACCTCTCTTATTGTTTCTCTTGCTGAGAAAAAACTTTTAAGTTTAATTAAGTCCCATTTGTTGATTCTTGTTATTAACTCTTGTGCTATGGGTGTTCTATTAAGGAATTTGGAGCCCGACCCCACAATATGTAGATCGGAGCCAACTTTTTCTTCTATCAGACGCAGAGTCTCTGATTTGATATCAAGCTCCTTGATCCATTTTGAGTTAACTTTTGTGCATGGCGAGAGAAAGGGATTCAGTTTCATTTTGTTGCATATGCATTTCCAGTTTTCCCAACACCATTTGTTGAAGATGCTTTCCTTCCTCCATTGCATGCTTTTAGCCCCTTTATCAAATATAAGATAGTTGTAACTTTGTGGATTAGTCTCTGTGTCCTCTATTCTATACCATTGGTCCACCCGCCTGTTTTTGTACCAGTACCATGGTGTTTTTGTCACTATTGCTCTGTAATATAGTTTGAAATCTGGTATCGCTATACCACCTGATTCACACTTCCTGTTTAGAATTGCTTTTGCTATTCTGGGTCTTTTATTTTTCCATATGAATTTCATGATTGCTTTATCTATTTCTACAAGAAATGCCGTTGGGATTTTGATTGGCATTGCGTTAAACCTATAGAGAACTTTTGGTAATATCGCCATTTTGATACTGTTAGTTCTGCCTATCCATGAACAGGGTATATTTTTCCATCTTCTAAGATCTTCTTCTACTTCTCTCTTTAAGGTTCTGTAGTTTTCATTGTATAAATCATTCACCTCTTTTGTTAGGTTGATTCCCAAGTATTTTATTTTTTTTGAGGATATTGTGAATGGAGTGTTTTTCCTCATTTCCGTTTCAGAAGTTTTGTCGCTGATATACAGAAATGCCTTTGATTTATGCGTGTTGATTTTATATCCTGCACTTTGCTGAATTCATTTATTAGTTCTAGTAGTTTCTTTGTAGATCCTTTTGGGTCTTCTAGGTATAGAATCATGTCGTCCGCAAATAGTTCTTATTTTCCTATTTTTATGCCTTTAATTTCTTTTGTCTGTCTAATTGCTCTGGCTAGTATTTCAAGGACTAAATTAAATAGAAGTGGTGAGAGAGGGCATCCCTGTCTTGTTCCAGATTGTAGAGGGAATGCCTTCAACTTTTCTCCATTCAGAATGATGCTAGCCTGAGGCTTAGCATAGATAGCTTTTACAATGTCAAGGTAAGTTCCTGTTATCCCTAGTTTTTCTAATGTTTTGAACATAAAGGGATGCTGTACTTTGTCGAATGCTTTCTCTGCGTCTATCGAGATGATCATATGGTTCTTATCTTTAAGTCTATTGATGTGGTGAATAACATTTATTGATTTCCGTATATTGAACCATCCTTGCATCCCAGGGATGAATCCTACTTGATCATGGTGCACATTTTTTTTGATGTGTTTTTGTATTCGATTCACCAGAATTTTATTGAGGATTTTTGCATCTAGGTTCATTAGAGATATTGGTCTGTAGTTTTCTTTCTTTGAGATGTCTTTGTCTGGTTTTGGAATCAGGGTGATGTTGGCCTCATAGAATGAATTTGGAAGAGCTCCCTCTTTTTCTATTTCCTGAAATAACTTGAAAAGTATTGGTATTAATTCTTCTTTAAAGGTTTTGTAAAACTCCACTGTATACCCATCCGGTCCTGGGCTTTTCTTGGTTGGTAGTCTTTTGATTGCTTCTTCAATTTCATCCATTGATATTGGTCTGTTCAAATTGTGTGTATCCTCCTGACTCAGTCTGGGCAAATCATATGACTTAAGAAATTTATCGATGTCTTCACTATCTTCTATTTTATTGGAATATAGGTTTTCAAAATAATTTCTAATTGTCTTCTGTATTTCTGTAGCATCTGTTGTGATATTGCCTTTTTCATCCCATATGTTAGTAATTTGAGTTCTCTCTCTTCTTCTCTTCGTTAGCATGGCTAAAGGTCTGTCGATCTTATTTATTTTTTTGAAGAACCAACTTTTAGTTTTGTTAATTTTTTCAATAGTTTCTTTTGTTTCAATTTCATTGATTTCCGCTCTGATTTTAATTATTTCTTGCCTTCTGCTACATTTGCTGTTGGTTTGCTCTTCTTTTTCTAGGGCTTTGAGATGAAGTGTGAGCTCATTTATTCGTTGGTTTTTTCTTTTTTTGAGGAACGACCACCAGGCGATGAATTTTCCTCTTAAAACTGCTTTCATTGTGTCCCATAGATTCCGATATGTTGTGTCTGTATTTTCATTTATCTCTAAGAACTTTTTTATTTCCTCCTTTATGTCTTCTGTAACCCATTGATCATTCAGTAACATATTGTTCATTTTCCATGTGATGTAGGATTTTTCCTTCCTTCTTTTATCATTGATTTCCAGTTTCATTCCATTATGATCAGATAAAATGCATGGTATTATCTTCACCCCTTTATATTTACTGAGGGTTGCCCTATGGCATAATATATGGTCTATTTTTTAGAAGGATCCATGTGCTGCTGAGAAAAAAGTATATCCATTTGATGATGGTTGATATATTCTATATATGTCAGTTAAGTCTAGGTTATTGATTGTGGTATTGAGTTCTATAGTTTCTTTATTCATCTTTTGTTTGGAGGATCTGTCCAATGGTGAGAGAGGTGTGTTGAAGTCACCCATAATTATTGTGTTGTGGTCTATTTGATTCTTGAACTTGAGGAGAATTTGTTTTATGAATGTCACAGCACCATTATTTGGTGCATAAATATTGATAATTGTTATGTCTTGTTGGTGAATGGTTCCTTTTAACAGTATATAATGTTCTTTCTTATCCCTTTTGATTAACTTAGTCTTGAAGTCGATTTTATTCGCTATGAGGATGGCCACCCCTGCTTGCTTATGAGGACTGTGTGCGTGGTATATTTTTTACCATCCTTTCACCTTCAGCCTGTGTATGTCTTTTCCAATCAGATGTGTCTCCTGGAGGCAGCATATTGTTGGATTTGTTTTTTTAATCCATGATACCAGCCTATGTCGCTTTATTGGAGAGTTTAAGCCATTAACATTCAGAGTTACTATTGATATATGGTTTGTACTTCCAGCCATGTTTGATTATTTATCCTTTTTAAAAAAAAATTTAGTTTTTTTCTCCATGATTATCTTTCCCCTTGCCCTCTGTCTTTACCGAGGCACTTCCCACTGATGGTTTTGGTTATTGTTTTTCATTTCTTCCTCGTGTAGTGTTTTGCTCAAAATGCTTTGCAATGCTGGTTTTCTGGCTGCAAATTCTTTTAACTTTTGTTTATCATGAAAGATTTTTATTTCATTGTCATACCTGAAGCTTAATTTTGTTGGATACAGAATTCTTGGTTGGCATCCATTGTCTTTCAGTGTTTGAAATACATTGTTCCATGACCTTCTTGCTTTCAGTGTCTGTGATGAAAAATCCGTTGTTAACCTTATTGGTTTACCCCTGAATGTAATCTGTCTCCTTTCTCTTGTAGCTTTTAATATTTTCTCTTTGTTCTGTATATTGGATATCTTCATAACAATGTGTCTTGGCGTTGGTCTACTGTGATTTTGTGTGCTCGGTGTCCTGTATGCATCTTCAATTTGTATATCTGTTTCCTTTTTTATTTCTGGAAAGTTTTCTGTAATTATTTCATTCAGCAGGTTACTCATTCCCTTGGTTTGAATCTCTGTACCTTCTTCTATCCCAATGACTTGTAAGTTTGGTTTTTTTATGTTATCCCATAACTCTTGGATGTTTTTCTCGTGATTTTTTACCAGCCTTTCTGAGTTGGCTAGACTCTTTTCAAGATGATATATTTTGTCTTCATTATCTGACGTTCTGGCTTCTACTTGCTCCACTCTGTTAGTGATACTCTCAATTGAGTTTTTAATTTGGTTTATCGTTTCCTTCGTTTCTAGAATTATTGTTTGATTATTTTTTATAATCTCTATCTCCTGATAAAGATGCTTAACTTCTTCTTTTATCCGTTTATGTAATTCATTCTCAATGTGTTCTTTCGCTGCTTGAATTTGCTGTCTCGTATCCTCTTTAAGGTTCCATTCCATCTGTCTAAGGTGTTCCTTGAGTTCTTTATATGACCATTTTTCTGATGACTCTAGGTCCTCCTGAATATTTAGGCTGTCCTACATTGTTTGTACTCCTTTTCTTCCTTGCTTTTTCAAGTTGCTCATGTTACTTCTTGTTCTCTTTGACTGTTGAGTTACTGTTTACTCCTATAAATTTATTTGATGCTGTAGCCGCAGGTTTCAATGAAGTTATCTCCTCCGCCGCAGTCTGGTGACGTCAGTTCTCTGCCATGGTGGTATCTCTTGCAAATGGCGACAGTTCGTTTCCCTTTGCCGGGTGACCAATGCAACGGGTGGGTCCTTACTATCTCTCCCAAGCCCCGTTTCAAACCTGTGGCCACTACCTATGAAGGCTCGGTTGGCATTTACCTCCGTAGGAACAGAAGGGCCGACCAGTTGTTTCAGCCGGATGGATTAGTGCTGAGTCACAGCTGTTTGTCTGTGGGAAGCAGGCAAACGGGAGCTTGAATTCAGCCGAATCGGGCTCAGTGTGTGTTCTGAGAGGCCCAGACTGTTCGTCCCAGATCCACGTCAGTTCAGCATTGCCTAGTGATCCTGAGCAAACAGAATTTAGATTGTTTACGACTCCCTATACCCGCACAGCTGAAGAGGTCAGAGACTTGATCTCTCCGCGCCCGCCGCCATGTTGGAATATATATCAGTATCATGGGCTTTTCCCAAAGTTCTTATATTGATTAATAAATTAGCAAAGCAAGAGATACTTTCTATACATTGGAAACATTTGCATCTTTTCTTTTTTTAATTAATTTTTATTTATACATGACAGTGGAATACACTACAATTCTTATTACACATATAGAGCACAATTTTTCATATTTCTGGTTGTATACAAAGTATATTCACACCAATTTGTGCCTTCATACATGTATTTTGGATACTAATGTTCCTCACATTCCACCATCATTTCTAACCCCCTTCCCTCTCCGTTCCCCTCCGACCCCTCTGCCCTATCTAGAGTCCATCTATTCCTCCCATGCTCACCCACCCCAACCTCATTATGAATCAGCCTCCTTAGATCAGAGAAAACTTTTGGAATTTGGTGCATCTTTTCTTTCCCTTTGCCTGAGTAAGAGAACTCTCTCTCTCTCTCTGAATGGCAGAGGAAAAAAAAAAAAAACAGGGAAAAAATACAACTATGAATTTGGTAATTTGGGGTAAGTCTTGTGATTAAGTGATGAGAGAGTTACCTGCTAAATAAAGACACAACTCTATCATTATCATTTAGATATGCAGTTGCTTGATCCAGAGGAGAAGGAGTAGTAAGAGCCAATCCTAGGGAGGTCAAGAATCACATGCAGAGTGGACCACAAAAGATGTAAACAACAAGTCCAGATCAGCATCAAAGCAACAGGAGGAGGAGGAGTCCAGGAGAGGAACCTGGGAGGGCCACCTGCAGGCCCCTTCTCAGAGTGTCTCTTCTCAGCTGTGCTAGAGCAGCCTCATCAGAGCACTCAGACTGGATCCTCTTCCACCTTGAGCTTCTCCAAGTGTCTCTAAGAAATCATTTCTTGGTATGAATAATTCACTCTTCTGGGAATTATACCTTAGAAACATAATCCCATTCATCTATTTATCAAAATCTCTGCTTTATCCATCAGGACCAATGCCCTATCTTACCTCTCTCTTCCCCTGAATATGATATATCACAAGACTGAGCATCTACTAAGTCCATACTTGTTCTCTCCGGGAACTTCTTTCTCTTTTCTTTTAATGTAACAGATCTATGCTGCCACTAAGAGACCCTGTTTAATCAGGAATATTTCAGATTCCTCTGCCCATGCTCTTTCTCCCCCCTGTCCCCATACGAATCACTAAAACCAAGGTTTTGTGATCTAATTCTGTAAATCTGAGATTCTAGGTAATTCCTCTGCTTAATGTAAGCTGTATATATATTTCACTTTCAAAGGCTAGAAAATGGCTCTCTCTTTCACTTCCAAATGGTAAATTAAATTCTTTCAATGTGACAGTGCTTTATAGTTTCCTGAAGTATCAAAATTAATTAAAGGATGTAATATATATATATATATATATATATATATATATATATATATACACACACACACACACACACACACAGAGAGAGAGAGAGAGAGAGAGAGAGAGAGAGAATCATCTCACTTTCAAAGATTTTTTTCTAAAGATTTGTAATTGTTTTCAAATTTTATCTTCAAAAAAATTTTTTATCTTCTTCTATTCTCTGGCAAGTATACCTTTTTTGAATTTTGTCCTACATTCATCAAAACATTCAGTGAAAACTCAAGTATATGCAAATATGTATTTACTCTCATGTTTACATATAGGGTACTGAAGACACTGAGGATGGCCTGCCATCTTGTATAATGTTTACTAAATGGAAGAGCAAGAGAAGCCCAAAACCCTTACCTTACTGAGCACTGGGCAGTATGGCAGTATTAGCAATATTAGATTTAATTTGCTGTAAGAGACTATGCCCTTCCTAGTCAATACAATATCCATCATATTATGGAAACTTATAAAATATACAGTAATGATGCTACTGCAATCTTATCCATCTAGATTTTTGTATATACTAATTTTATTTAATGTCAAATAGCATTGATATAGGATTAGTCAATGTAGTCTGTGAAAAAACATTTCCCAGAATGCATATTCTTTTTGACATTTGCTTTAAAGTAGCCTTCATAGTATCACTGGAATAATATTGGAATTCAGCATGATATAAGAACATACCTCTGCTTATACAGATTTAACTCACATATTGCTTGTTCTTCTTTCATATATATATTTTTTTCTTTCCAATGTCAAAAATACCACAAAAATCTGCACCTAAGCCATGCCACAAACCATTTTAAGGGATCCCTCAATATTCTCATCCCAATTTTTTCAAAAATAAAATTGATGATAGGTTTAATAATTAGATTTCAAACCTTCTAAAATATGTTTCATTATTAATAGAGCCTAGATAGATATAAAAGCCGTTACTAATCTCTCATTACCCATTATCCATGGGGGATCCCTGGGCATGCCAAAATTCATGGATGCTCAAGTCCTTTATCTAAAATGGTATAGTATTTGCATTTAACCTACACAGTTCCTCCCCCCATACTTTAAATAATCTCTAGATCACTTAACAATACCTAATACCATGTGAAATCTATATAAATAGCTTTTTATTTAGGGAATAATTACAAGAAAAAAAAGTCTGTACATGTTCAGTACAGATGCAATTATTTTGCAAGTATTTTTGATACCCAGTTGATTGAATCCACGGATGCAGTACCCATAAATACAGAGTACTAACTATGAATATATCTAGCTGTTGCTCCCTAGCTCTAAGCTCTAGCTCCCTCCTTCTCTGCCTCCTGAAAACACCAGACAATGCCAAGGATTATATTTTGTAGGGAAAGCTGAAGTTCTAGATACGCTTTTTGCAGACTGTAGGATCTATGTTTACAGTTCCCCTAACTTTACTGTTCAGATCTGTTTTTAAGGAGTATAGACAGGGTCGTGGTAAAAAAGATTCCAAAGATGATCCTGTCATTGCCCCCAGAGAATAGAATGCAGGTCCTGAAAGACTAGGAAGCTTGCAAAGAGACAGAGAACAAGGAAGAAGGGATATGAGGGACAGCAGAGGAGGTGGGGGTCCATTGCCCCACAGGCAGTGCCAAACAAGTGACACCAGCAAAGGTCTGCCAGGAACATGTTTACCCTGACACTCACAGAAGCATTTTGTGCCCCAATTTAAAGGGAAGAAAGAGAACCTCCTTCCCAGGGTGTTATGAAGATTAAATGAGTTGACATACATAAAGCCCTTAGAACAGGGCCCAGAACACAATGAACTCTCATTAGATCATTCTTTAAGAAATACAATATGGCGTGTAAGAGGGCAGAGGACATAAAATTTAGAAAGAATTTGAAAATGGTTTTTCAAAGCCTTAGGGGAAAAGAGGAATTATATAAAGAAAATGGCATTCTCTATCTTCTGGAAATACAGAATTTTTTAATAGGCCTAGAAAACTGGCATGGGAGCCATTTTCTGGTTTATTTGCTTTTTTTTTTTTTTTTTTTTTGCTTTTCAACAAAATGTATATAGGACTTTATAACTCCAGTCTTACAGGTAAATGGGTTCCTTTGTGTGGGTAGAGTCTGAGTCGAATTAAAACATCTGTCCACCATCTCCCACTATTCTCTCCATGACAAGTCAGTATTGCTTGTCCCACAAGGACTGACTTAATGGCCCGCATCAGCAGCATATTATATGATTCATTTTCTTTGCAGGGAAGTCAGTCATAATTTTAATAAACATTTGCAGTCACTACTCATCTTCTCTGCAGTGTTCCTGTGACACAGCCTCATTGTTTTGTTAAACAGTGGGTCTACATGCTCTGTCAGGATGTCCACTACCCCCGTGATCTATGTGAAGACTCCAGAAGGGAAATTACAGCCTCAAATAAGGGAACACAGTGATTCAGTCTGCAACCAGTTAAGTGGGGACCTGACTCACATCACAGTGGCTCATACATGTCTCAAGTATGAAGAGTATGAAAGGAACACAGAGCAAATCAGGGGTAAGAGCAGAGAAGGTGAGAATTAAGAGAGTATCACTGTTATTGATGAGAGTAATTTGAGAAAGAAAGAGGAAGTAGAAAAATCTGTGGACAGGTCCCATGGGAATTTAGGTCTCTAGGAGTAGCCATATAATCTCAAGCAGCTCTCCTCACTTCCCTCAATCTGTTTTTCATAGTAAAAATAATAACAGCCAATAATTATGAAGCATTTACTATGTGTCAGGCCCTGTACTGCTTTACATGTCATCAATGAAATAGATCTAAAAATTTTGTTATAATAATCCATTTTACACAAGAGAAAAGTGAGGAATAGAGATTAAATAATTTTCTAAGGTCACCCCCAAAGAAAGAAGAGAAACCAGAATTCGCACCTGAAGAGTCTAGCTCCAAGGTGGGTACTTACCTTACAGCACTTCTCTGAAATGGTACCGAACTAACTACAAATGTTTGTATGAGATGAACAAAAACTCATACCTGTTTCTATAATTTACAATCCTTCATAAATTGATATTCTTATAATATTATAAATACGAAATATTAGAAAAATGATCCCACAATTGGATGTTAGAGCAATGTCAAATTACTATAAAAGTTTCTAACTGCTTCGTTTTTCTTGTTTTTCTTTATTCTAGACCTGAGATTTCTTTTTTTTAATTGATTTTATTTTTTTAAATACACGACAGTGGAATGTATTACAATTCTTATTACACATATAGAGCACAATTTTTCATATCTTTGTATATAAAGTACGTTCATGTCTTTATACATGTACTTTTTTTGCATTACAATTCTTTTTTTAATATTTTTTTAGGTGGACACAATATCTTTATTTTATTTTTATGTGGTGTTGAGGATCGAGCCCAGCACCCCGCACATGCCAGGCAAGCATGCTACCGCTTGAGCTACATCCCCAGCCCAGCATTACAATATTATACATATATACCACAATTTTTCATATCTCTGTTTGTATATAAAGCATGATGACTCCCAATTCGTGTCTTCATACATGTACTTTGGATAATGATGTCCATCATATTCCAACATCCTTGCTAATTCCCTGCCCCACTGCTTCCTATTTCTGTACTTCTCCCATGGACTGATAAACAGTTTACAGACCAGTCTTGCTTGCCCTGTGGATCACACTGTAGTCAGCTCTCAACTGCATGATCTCTAAACTCCCTCCAGTTTCATAGGACAAAGTCTAACCAGGTTTCTCTCTTCCCTCTTCTTTACAAAAACCTAATTCCAAAAGAGGTCAAAATTAAGTGTAAACAAAGCTCCGCACACAACAGCATGATGTTCAACATCGTCCATTTATTCACACGCATTGGCTGAGCACCAATTTTGTTTCTGTGTTGTATTGGATGTCAAAAATACAGGGATTAAGCCAAGTGTAGTGCACACCTGTAATCCCAGTGATTTGAGAAACTGAGGTAGGAGTAGTGTAAATTTAAGCCTGCCCGGGCAACTTAGTGAGACCCTCACTCAAAAAGGAGGGATGGTGGGAATAGAGCTCAGAAGTAGAGTACCTCTGAGTTCAATCCCCACTAATGCAAAAAAATTAAAGATATGGGGATAAACATACAGCTCCCTCCACTCTAGCCTGGAGGACAAAAAACTATATCAGATGCCATAGATTGACATGAGGGCTGATGACATTTAAAGCTGTGAAAGCAAAAGGAAGACATTCTTTCCTCTCCCCTTAAATCCTCTTCAAGGAGTAAAAGCAATGAAATCTCTGTTCCCCAGCCCATCCTTTCTACCCACTAAGTAGAGAGTGAAAAGGTATCAGAAGTATAAAAATGGAGGCTCCAATCAACCAAGAGCATTCATTCCCTGATTCTGTCTTTACCCATGCTGCATCAATTCTTGCCCTCCTTTCTGAACAGTACTCCCAAAGAGGTCTGGGGCCCCCAAAGGGTATTGGTGTATACTATGCAATGAGTTCTCCTGCAACCCCTGTGGTACAAGAAGGCGCTTTCCTCCTGCATTTACATTTCATGTGGTGAGGTCTTCTGCAGTGCACATGTGTAAGTGATAGTTCAGCTACAGATGGCTGTTGCAGTCTCCTGTGCCTGGCAGGAGACTGCAGGGTCAAGATTTCCACTTCCCTTCACTGAAGAAGGACTAGTCTCAGGGTCATCTTGTGTCTCAGTATCTCAGTGCTCTTAACTTTTACTCATTCTTCCACTGTGTGTATCTCATGCCCCTTTCACAGAGTCTGAGCTCACAGAGCTGGGATTACCAGGACACTGGCAGACCATAAGAAGAAATAAACTTTTCCTCTGAATTGTGCATTTCACCTCTATCTGAAATGAAATCATCCCAGTTCCCTAAGTTCTTTCAGAAAAACTGACCCTCCCACCCATCCTCCAAATATGCCTGTTATAGGCTTCAATTAGATCACCTATGCACGAACATGCCTCTGGCTCAACATGTGCCCCTACCCCTTTCTCTATGCTTAGTGACCACTACCTATCTATGCCACAGTCATTCTCAATGTTAATTAGCCTTCACAATGCCACACCCTATATCTTATTGCACACAGTGGGGGGGGGGGATTATGGGAATTTGTACATAGTGATGAGGCTATACACAAATTTCTGCAAGGTAGAGGGGTGTGCTATGACTCCTTTGCTACAAATAAGCAAATGGGGTTCTTCCTTCTCAACTCAAACAAGGAAAACTTTTAGGAAAGTCATATTGTGCTAGATTTTTTTAAAACTAATTCACATGTTTGTGACTTTTATTTCTCAACTGTTCTCCTAAATACACACCATTACACTGGGTATTGATTCTGTGGCATTTGGGAACTCTGCAGGATATTTCCTACATCTTAGAATTGTATTTCCTCTCAGTTGCTCTAGTTTAGCTAAAAGTTGGCTTTAGGATGAGATATGTTTTCTGTGTGTTCTGTCCTTTTATTATAACCTCCAGATAATCGCAATTATTATGTGTGCATATGCTGTATGTTATTCAACCAAACAGCAAGCTAATCCAATATTCCCAGTGACTTCTACTCTGAAAAAAAAATTGCTATTTAAATGTAACCATAACGTAATTAAAATCTTTTAGTTTTTTCCTAATTTGACTTATCTTTCTCAAATCACCTGCAAAAAAGTACAGAGCATTCTTCCCCCTTTTCTCTCCAGCACACCTGCACAGCCTCTCCTCCCCTGACTCCAGTTCAAAAGATTTAAGCCACCTCAGCAATTCTCACCAATTCTTAGCAACATGTTGGTCAAATCAAGAGCATAGAGAAGCTTTAAGGAGCTCATTTTGAGAAATAATTCCTCCTTAATCCCTTTCTCAGATAAACAGTGATAGTTTGCAGCTATTATTTCTTGTTTGGAATTGGGGTTATCCTCTGTCACTTAACTTCAATAGACTTATGTTCTTTTTCAGTTGACACTTTGGGAAAAAAACTTTTTAACATCTTTATACCTTGACTCCTATGCTTTGTGTCACATATACATGTAAGTGCAAGAGAACTATAACTTCAGAGGTGATCCACACAGGTTATCCCGACAGGGTTCCATGAAAAGGCCCAATAACTAGAGCAGAATATTTGTTTCTGATTATTATCTCCTTACCCTCTAGGTTTTTTTTTCTTTTTAGGAAAACGCCTGAATCATTTTGCAGATTGGTCATACTTGCAGGCATACATCTCACAGTATCTAGATTATATACTGCCTGGGACTCAAGAATGTAACTATCTTTATCTCAATGTAACAGTGATGGGTATATAATAGGTTCAGTAACTACCCATCAGTTGATTCTAGAGGTAAACCATGGACAGAAGGCCAAGATGTAAGTCCATTCTTATCATGTCATGTCCAGGGGATACATGCTGATAAGTAACATTAACAGTTAACTTTGATCACCTGGCTAATATAGTATTGTCGGGTTTATCCAGTAAAAAACTACTCTTTTTTTTCCAAGCTATACTCTTTGGAAGGAAGTTTTTATGCAGCCCATATTTAAGGAATGGGAACTTATGTTCCACTTCTTTGGAGGCAAGGTAACTACATAAATTATGTGGATTTATTGTACAAGGAGATTTGTCTGTTCTCCCCCATTGAATTTGTTATTTAATTGTTATATCCGTATGAACTAGTGCATATTTATTTTATTCTCTGGTTTATAATTCAATACCATATGATTAACTTTGTTGAGATTATTCCAGCTTTAGTCACTGGGAACTCTCGCAGATTGGCTCTTGTGACTCTTTGACTTGCCTTCCCCCCACCCCCCTTTGGAGCACTTTCTTACTTTCTGGCACTACAAAATCCTCTAGTCTTATCTTAATGTGTTTCCTACCCTAGTCCAAGAATTAGCCATTATCTCAAGAAGCTCTGGTTCCTTTTACTGAAGAACAATATAGAAACCAAGATCTAGACACAGTGTGCTCATTGTTATAGGATGCTGCTATTTCTAGGCTCTCTCAGGAAACAGAGCTGAAAAATATATATGTATATGCTAACTTGTGTATACCCATATATCTAGAATGATACTCTTTCTGTACCCTTCTATTTCTATAGTCAGCTAAACATGAGTTAATACTTAAGGCTTTGAATCTCCTCTAATACTATGTGATTTATTCTACATCTCTGTCTTGCTTAACTGTAACCTCCCACTCAACAGTATAAAACCTCTCCATAACCCATTTAAAACCCATTTTAAAATATCAGACAAAGCCTAACCAAATGACATTCTGCAAAATACCAATTAGTACTCATCATCAATGCCAAGGTCATCAAAGACAATAAAAGTCTGAGAAATTAAGGAGACATGATGATTAAATATAGCCTGCACAGGATAACCTGGATGAGATCCTGAGACAGAAAAAAAAACACATTAGGTAAAAAGTGAAGAAAACCCAAATAAAATATGGATTTTGGCTAATAATTATATATCAATATTGACTCATCAGTTGTGAAATATGCACCATAGTAATGTAAGAGGAAACTGAGTGCTGGGTATACAGAAACTCTAACATTCTTGCAACTTTTCTGTAAATCTTATTAAAATATTCCAATTCAAAATTTATTAAATAATTTTTGATGGCCTAGAAAGTACCTGGCATATATAGGAGTTCAAGCTAATCATAGCTCTTATCATTTTTCTTACAATGATCTTTGCTACTCTGAAGAATGAAAATGGATTATTTTTGGTGTCTTAATTTGAATTTCTTTGATGACTAACAAGGTTGGTCTTTTTTAAAAGTTATTTTGTCATTTATATCCATGTCCTTTATCTGTTTTTTATAGCATCTGGACTCTTCTACTTTATCTTGCTTCTCCAAGGTGATTAAACTTCCCAGGTTGTCAGGGACAATCCTGATTTATGTCTTCTGTCACAGCTGGTGATTAACATGAACCCCTACATTCACTCAGATGAATTGTTTAGTCACCCTCCTATGTCCCAATGCTACCACCTGGCTGCTGCTCCTTACTTGATTCCCTTCCACCACATATCTGGTGCCCAGAATGTACCTTGGCAATTCAACATGGTAAGTGTTTTTAGTAGACAATAGTCCTTTGCCAAAAAAATGCAAAGCGTTTTGCTAAATACCCGCTCTGTGGAGGAGCTATGACCTTCCATATAAATTACAACTCAGTCTAATACAGCAAGACTGCACCTTTCACAGCTGGAAAGAACACAGTGTACTGAATGTGTAGCCGTCTCTTTCCAAACCCTTGGGTTCTGAAGGACGTTTCTTCTGCTCCTGTCCGCTGTCAGTGCCACAGTCAGTGCTGTTCCCCAAAAGGAGTTGTAATGGTGGAGAGAGATACACATGCTCCATCTTTAAATCACATTAGGAGGTCAGCACTTCCTGCCTTCCTGCCTTTCTTCCCTTTTCCTTCCCTTTTTATCTTTCTTTTTCACTTTCACTTCTTTCCTTTTCCTCCCTACCTCCTCTTTCTGCTTTGGCAAGGGGAATTGTTTATGGTTCAATTTATTTCGCCCCTTCACTTATTGAGCAAATAATGTATGTTTATTGAATACAATTAGAAAACACAGATAAGCTTTTAAAAATCAAAAATTCCACTACCCAACAGATAACAATTTTGAATATTTGTATATCTCTTTTCCCACTTTATTAGGTGCAATGTATCCATACAGGAAACACTGACAGTGTCAAGATCTTCCTGGCTGTAGCAAAGATTGATTAAGTGACCTTGAACAAGTTATTTAACTGCCCTAGGCCTCAGTTTTCACGTATGTGAAACAAGGACAAATGATATCTTATTTTTTATTATTATAATACACTGTATTATTATTTTTGTTAGGACTAAACAAAATAATGTATAAAAATTGCTTGGCATATTACCCAAACCAGAATAGATACCCTATAAATAGCAGTGTTAATAATACATGTTTTGTCAAACATGAGATCACACAAACATCCCAACATGGGTATCTGATATTTTGATCAATAAAATACCAACTTTTTTGACATTAAATATAGATCTGCATTATCATATTTGATGTTTATTTCTTTGTACTACATTTTTAATAAAATGAGAAAAGGGTATATTAAAAAAATATTAAATTATTAATACCCTCTGGCTATTATCATTTCCCTAGGACTTACCCTTTTTTTAATCTTAGAGTTGCGTTTTGTGTAGGATGAGATATAGAGGTTCAATTTCCTTCTATTACATATGGATTTCCAGTTTTTCCAGCACCAACTAGATGGATTCTCAGTTGAGTTCTACAAGACCTTCAAAGAAGAACTTACACCATTACTCCTCAGATTATTCCATGAAATAGAAAAGGAATGAACTCTTCCAAACTCATTATATAAAGCTAGTATCACCCTGATACCAAAACCAGAAAAATACTCTTTAAGGAGAGAAAACTTCAGACCAATATCCCTGATAAGCATTGACACAAAAATTCTCAATAAAACACTGGCAAATCACATACAAAAGCATATTAAAAAGATAGTGCACCATGATCAAGTAGGGTTCATCCCAAAGATGAAATTGGTTCAACATATAGAAATCAATAAACATGATTCATTGCATCAATAGACTTAAAGAAAAGAATCACATGATTATCTCTATAATTGCTAAAAAAAAATTGAAAAAATTCAGCATCCATTCATGCTCAAAACATTAGAAAAACTAGGAATAATAGGAACATACCTCAACACTGTTAAAGCTATATACACTAAACCCAAGGCCAACATCATTCTAAATGGAGAAAAACTGAAAGCATTTCCTCTAAAAACTGGAACAAAACAAGGATGCCCTTCTTTCACCACTCCTATTCAGCATAGTCCTTAAAACCCTAGCAAGAGCAATCAGACACACACACAAAAAAAAAAAAAAAAAGAAAGAAAGAAATTAAAGGGATGTGAACAGGAAAAGAAGAGCTCAAACTATCCCTATTAGCTGACAACAAGAATCTATATTTAGAAAACCCCAAATACTCTACTAGTAAGCTCCTAGAACTCATAAACTAATTCAGCAAAGTAGAAGGGTTTAAAACCAACACCAATAAATCAATTGCCTTTCTATACACCAAGGATATATCAGCCACAAGAGAAATTAGGAAAACACCCTCTTTACAATAGCCTCAAAAAAATGGGAGAATCAAAAAGAAATGGGAGAATCAACCTAACAAAACAGGTGAAAGACCTCTATAAACTACAGAACACTAAAGAAAGAATTTGAAGACCTCAGAAAATGAAAAGATCTCCCGTTCCTGGGTAGGCAGAATCAATATTATCAAAATGCCCATACTACCAAAACCACTATACAGTTTTAATGTAATTCCTATAGAGATCCCAATGATGTTCTTCACAGGAATAGAAAAAGCAATCATGAAATTCACTTGGAAAAATAAAAGGCTCAGAATAGCCAAAGCAATACTTAGCTTGAAAAGTGACACAGGAAGCATCACAATACCACACCTTAAATTATACTCCAGAGCTGCAGTAACAAAAACAGCATGATGTTGGCACCAAAACAGACATGAAGACCAGTGGAACAGAAGATACAAAGATACACCCACATAAATACAGTTTTCTCATCCTAAGACAAGGGTGCCATAAACATTCATGTGCCCTCTTATGCCAGGTTCCCAGGTCTGTCATTTTATCCAGGTTCTTCTTGGCATGCAAAAAAAAAAAAAAAAATGCTCCTGTCCTTTCCAGTAAAATTCACATCATAAAGAGAACCAAATACAGACCAGGCCTGATGCTGAATGCAAGTGAGTAAATATGAGTAAGACATGGGCCCTTGCAAAGAACACACAATAATAGCCAGGGATACAAAAGGAATGTATTTTCCTAGAAAGAGGAAATATCAGAAAAAAAAGTAGATACGGAGGCAGAAGCAGGACAAGCAAACTCAAGTGTGCTTGTTTTTAAAAAAATGTATGAAACAGCCAGGCTCAGTGGCATACACCTATAATTCCAAAGGGAGGCTGAGACAGGAGAATCGCAAGTTTAAAGCCAGCCTCAGCAAAAGCGAGGCCCTAAGCAACTCAGTGAGACCCTGTAAATAAAATACAAAATCTGGCTTGGGATGTGGCTCAGTGGTCGAGTGCCCCTGAGTTCAATCCCCGGAACCAAAAATATATGTATGTGTGTATACACACACACACACACACACACACACACACACACACACACATATATCACATATGAAACATTTTTGTTGTTATAATTCACCTATTAAAAATTCAATCGTTTTGAACATATTTACAGATATGAAACCATCACCACAATCAATCTTAGAACATTTTCAACACCTCAAAAAGAAACCCCATGCACATTAGCTATAACTCCATTTACACACACACACACACACACACACACACACACAGAGAGAGACAGCAAGCATAATCTACTTTCTATATCTACAGATCTGTCTATTCTAGACACTTCATGTAAATGGGGTCATATACTATGTGGTAATTCACTTCTTTTGTTTAGGGTGCTTTCAAGGTTCACACGTGTTACAGCACGTTAGTACTTCAGATTCTATGGATGTACCACATTTTAGTTATCCCATCATCACTGGCAGGCACCTGGGCTGTTTCCACCTTTTGGCTCTTATGAATAATACTGAGATGAATATTTACATACAAGTTTTTAATAGAATTATGTCAAATTTTTATTGGTCCATAATAATTATACAGAACAATGGGTTTCATTGTGTCATACTCATGCACGGGCATAACATGCTTTGATCCATTACCTTCCCTAGGACCTCCTTTTTCCCTCCCCTCCTCCTTCCCCTCAACACCTTTCTCTATCACACTGGGCTACTTTCTATTTTCATGATCCCTTTTTTCCTTTTTCTTTCTAGTTTTTACATATGAGAGAAAATGTAAAACCTTCAACTTATGAGTCAGGCTTATATCATTAAACATGATGCGCTCCACTTTCATTCACATTCCTGCAAAGAACATAATGTTGTTCTACTTTCTGGCTCCATTATGTGTGCATGTGTGTCGTTTTCTTTATCTGTTCAGCTGTTGGTGACATCTAGGCTGGTTACATAATGGCTATTATGAATTATTCTGCTATGAGCATGGGTATATATGTATCATTGTAGTATGCTGACTTTAATTCTTTTTTAAAAAAGAGGGAGAGAGAGAGAGAATTTTTTTAATATTTATTTTTCAGTTTTCGTTGGACATATCTTTATTTTTATGTGGTGCTGAGGATCAAACCCAGCGCATGCCAGGCGAGCGCGTTACCGCTTGAGCCACATCCCCAGCCCAACTTTAATTCTTTTAGTAAATATGGAGTAGTGGTAGAGCTGGACCATAGATGGTAGATCCATTCCTAGCTTTTAGGACTATCCATGTGGATTTCCATCATGGTTGTTTATTTTAAGATCATAAGAAGGGTGACCAGCTCATCCTAATTTGCCTAGAATTTTCCTTGTTTCAGCAAAGTCACATTTCTAAGGAATTTCTGAATCCTGGGAAAACTGGAACAGCTGGCTACCCTACTTCCAATGGAAGACTAAAAGCAAGTTTACATACAAGTTTTTGTGTGGACATAGGTTGTTGATCCTCTTGGGTAAATATCAGGAATAGAACTGATGGATGGTTAAGCCTTTGAGAAACATCTATCCTGTTTTTTAAAGCCACTGTACCACTTCATACTCCCACCAGCAGGTTATTTCTAACCTTGGGTAAGAAAATGACATTTGGGCTTTTCCTGTTCTGTATTCTGTCAAGAGACTTTGTGGCAGCAAAAGAGGACACATAGTTAAAAGCCCAGCCTATGGGTTAGAATCCTGACTTGAACACTAAGTCACTATATGATTTAGGGATGTTTTACTTAGGTAACCTAAGTCTAATTTTTCTTTGTGAGGAGGAAAAACAAAGCTAACACATAGTTGATACTCAATAAATAAAAAAATAAATGAATTAATCAATGTATAGTTTGCCTTCTGTATCCATGGGTTCCACATCCATGGACGCAATCAATCATGAATAGAAAACATTTTGGGGAAGGGACACTCCGCTAAGGCAAACAGCGGCCACCATCTTAGAGGGCTGAAGTACCCACCGCCACTCTCCGACAGATTGCAGCAACAAAACAGGTGTGTGTGACCCAGCCCAGCCCCCAAACTTAGGGGGATTTCGCATAAAATCTCTCCTAGACTTTCAGGGGGAGGCAGTATCAGAGTGAGCCTGCATAAAGACTAAAGGGGAGCTAGAGGCACCTGATGCTCAACCCCCCCTCCCATCAGTGGACAAAACAAAAGCTGCCTAGCCAGCGCTGGGGGAGGGGCAAGCAGAAAAAATCAAAACCATAGAGTGCCGGGGATCCCAAAAGCCAACGGTGTGACCCCGGAGATCCAGGCTGTCTGATACGCGCGGCCTGCCCCGAGGCTACAGAAGGCGTGGCGCCGCAGAGAAGGGGTTAACCAGTCAGCAGGGAATTAAGTGGCTGCGACACAGTGGTATCCCACCAGCCAAGCCCAAGCCCGCACTGACCCCCGGGCTGAGTTCGGGATTGCAGTCGGGGAAGGAAGCCGGTAAGGCCCCGCCCCCCACAAGGGACACTCCGCTAAGGCAAACAGCGGCCACCATCTTAGAGGGCTGAAGTACCCACCGCCACTCTCCGACAGATTGCAGCAACAAAACAGGTGTGTGTGACCCAGCCCAGCCCCCAAACTTAGGGGGATTTCGCATAAAATCTCTCCTAGACTTTCAGGGGGAGGCAGTATCAGAGTGAGCCTGCATAAAGACTAAAGGGGAGCTAGAGGCACCTGACGCTCAACCCCCCCTCCCATCAGTGGACAAAACAAAAGCTGCATAGCCAGCGCTGGGGGAGGGGCAAGCAGAAAAAATCAAAACCATAGAGTGCCAGGGATCCCAAAAGCCAACGGTGTGACCCCGGAGATCCAGGCTGTCTGATACGCGCGGCCTGCCCCGAGGCTACAGAAGGCGTGGCGCCGCTGAGAAGGGGTTAACCAGTCAGCAGGGAATTAAGTGGCTGCGACACGGTGGTATCCCACCAGCCAAGCCCAAGCCCGCACTGACCCCCGGGCTGAGTTCGGGATTGCAGTCGGGGAAGGAAGCCGGTAAGGCCCCGCCCCCCACAAGGGACACTCCGCTAAGGCAAACAGCGGCCACCATCTTAGAGGGCTGAAGTACCCACCGCCACTCTCCGACAGATTGCAGCAACAAAACAGGTGTGTGTGACCCAGCCCAGCCCCCAAACTTAGGGGGACTTCGCATAAAATCTCTCCTAGACTTTCAGGGGGAGGCAGTATCAGAGTGAGCCTGCATAAAGACTAAAGGGGAGCTAGAGGCACCTGACGCTCAACCCCCCCTCCCATCAGTGGACAAAACAAAAGCTGCCTAGCCAGCGCTGGGGGAGGGGCAAGCAGAAAAAATCAAAACCATAGAGTGCCAGGGATCCCAAAAGCCAACGGTGTGACCCCGGAGATCCAGGCTGTCTGATACGCGCGGCCTGCCCCGAGGCTACAGAAGGCGTGGCGCCGCAGAGAAGGGGTTAACCAGTCAGCAGGGAATTAAGTGGCTGCGACACGGTGGTATCCCACCAGCCAAGCCCAAGCCCGCACTGACCCCCGGGCTGAGTTCGGGATTGCAGTCGGGGAAGGAAGCCGGTAAGGCCCCGCCCCCCACAAGGGACACTCCGCTAAGGCAAACAGTGGCCACCATCTTAGAGGGCTGAAGTACCCACCGCCACTCTCCAACAGATTGCAGCAACAAAACAGGTGTGTGTGACCCAGCCCAGCCCCCAAACTTAGGGGGATTTCGCATAAAATCTCTCCTAGACTTTCAGGGGGAGGCAGTATCAGAGTGAGCCTGCATAAAGACTAAAGGGGAGCTAGAGGCACCTGACGCTCAACCCCCCCCTCCCATCAGTGGACAAAACAAAAGCTGCCTAGCCAGCGCTGGGGGAGGGGCAAGCAGAAAAAATCAAAACCATAGAGTGCCGGGGATCCCAAAAGCCAACGGTGTGACCCCGGAGATCCAGGCTGTCTGATACGCGCGGCCTGCCCCGAGGCTACAGAAGGCGTGGCGCCGCTGAGAAGGGGTTAACCAGTCAGCAGGGAATTAAGTGGCTGCGACACGGTGGTATCCCACCAGCCAAGCCCAAGCCCGCACTGACCCCCGGGCTGAGTTCGGGATTGCAGTCGGGGAAGGAAGCCGGTAAGGCCCCGCCCCCCACAAGGGACACTCCGCTAAGGCAAACAGCGGCCACCATCTTAGAGGGCTGAAGTACCCACCGCCACTCTCCGACAGATTGCATCAACAAAACAGGTGTGTGTGACCCAGCCCAGCCCCCAAACTTAGGGGGATTTCGCATAAAATCTCTCCTAGACTTTCAGGGGGAGGCAGTATCAGAGTGAGCCTGCATAAAGACTAAAGGGGAGCTAGAGGCACCTGACCCTCAACCCCCCCTCTCATCAGCGGACAAAACAAAGGCCAACAGCGGCCACCATCTTAGAGAGCTGAAGTATCCACTGCCACTCTCCCACAGATTGCAACAAAACAGGCCCAGAGTATAGCTTGAACTGCCGAGAACCATCACTGAGGGGAAATCTGGTCTAGCAGGAGAACCCAAGCCTAGCAGGAGAGAACAGGAGACTAGAGGCAAGGCTCTCGTGACTGGGCAGCTGTAAACTGCAGGCCCGCCGGCGACAGTTCATCCACTGCCAGGGTAACTGGGCGGTAGGAGAACGCCCTCCCGCTGGCGATGGATCACCTGCCCACGGCCTGAGATACTGGGCGGCGGGAGTCTGCCTGCCTGCCACGACCGGGTGCTGAAACCAAACAGAGACAGTCCACTCACACCCCCCCATTAGGGCACCCCGGCAAGGAGACTGGGGCATGGCATAGCAGAGTAGTGTCGTCACTGGAGCTCGGACATCGGAATTCCTTCCCAGCAGAATCCACGTTAGCAGGCATAGTTCAACAACACAAAGGAGAGACATCAGAGTAATACAGAAACAAAACAAATCTATAGAAGAGAGCAGAAACACGACAATCAAAAAGAACTGGAAAGTAACGTGGACAACATGAGAAAACAAGGGAAAAAAGGATTTCAAACAATGCAAGACAACTCAATTCTACAAGAGGACATAGAAACTTCAGAAACAGGGATATGGAAAGAAGTCAGGGGATACCTAACTCGAATGGAAAGGAATATTAGAGAAGACATGAGACAGCAAGTCCAAGAAATAAAAGTATATTTTGAAAATGAATTAAACAAACAAATTCAAATGGCAAAGAACGAGATCTACCAGGAGATAGAGATCTTAAAAAAAAATCAAACAATAATCCTAGAATTGCAGGAAACTATAAGCCAAATTAAAAACTCAAACGAGAATATTACAAATAGACTTGATCAAGTAGAAGTCAGAACATCAGATAATGAAGACAAGGTTTATCAACTTGAAAAGAATATAGTCAACACAGAAAAGATACTTAAATCCCACGAACAATCTATTCAAGAGTTATGGGATGTCATAAAAAAACCAAATCTGAGAGTCATAGGGATAGAAGAAGGCACAGAGTTTCAAACCAAAGGAATGGACAACATATTAAATGAAATAATTCTAGAAAACTTCCCAGAGATGAAAGATGGAATGGATTGCCAAATCCTGGAAGCCTACAGGACCCCAAACATTCAAAACCATAATAGACCAACCCCAAGACACATAATTATGAAGATAGCCAACGTACAGAACAAGGAGAGAATATTAAAAGCTACGAGAGAAAAGAGGCAGATTACTTTCAGGGGTAAACCAATTAGGTTAACGACCGATTTCTCATCACAAACTTTGAAAGCGAGAAGATCCTGGAATAATGTATTTCAAACGCTGAAAAATAATGGATTCCAACCAAGAATACTATATCCAGCAAAATTGAGCTTCAAATTTGACAATGAAATTAAAATCTTTCATGATAAACAAAAGCTAAAAGAATTTGCAGCAAGAAAACCAGCTCTGCAAAGCATTTTGAACAAAACACTACAAGAAGAGGATTTGATAAATAGTGCCCAAAACTAACAGCAGGAGGTATCTCAGTAAAGGGGGAGGAAAACAACCAAAAAGCAAAACTAGCCAAACTAAAATAAATAAATAAAGAAGCATGACTGGAAATACAAATCATATCTCAATTGTAACCTTAAATGTTAATGGCCTAAATTCACCAATCAAGAGACATAGGCTAGTAACCTGGATCAAAAAAACAAATCCAACAATATGCTGCCTTCAGGAGACTCATATGATAGGAAAAGATATACACAGGCTGAAGGTAAAAGGTTGGGAAAAATCATACCACTCATATGGCCCTCGGAAGCAAGCAGGAGTGGCCATACTCATGTCGAATAAAATCAACTTCAAACCTAAGTTAATCAAGAAGGATAAAGAAGGTCACTATATACTGTTAAAAGGAACCATCCACCAACAAGACATAACAATCATCAATTTGTATGCACCAAACAATGGAGCTGCAACGTTCATAAAACAAACTCTCCTCAAGTTCAAGAGTCAAATAGACCACAACACAATAATTATGGGTGACTTCAACACACCGCTCTCGCCATTAGACAGATCCTCTAGACAAAAGCTGAATAAAGAAACTATAGAACTCAACAGCACAATCAATAACCTAGACTTAACCGACATATATAGAATATATCAACCATCATCAAGTGGATACACGTTCTTCTCAGCAGCACATGGATCCTACTCAAAGATAGACCATATATTATGCCATAAGGCAACTCTTAGTAATTATAAGGGTGTGGAGATAATACCATGCACCATATCTGACCATAATGGAATGAAATTGGAAATCAATGATAAAAGAAGGAAGGAAAAATCCTACATCACATGGAAAATGAACAATATATTATTGAATGATCAATGGGTTGTAGAAGACATAAAGGAGGAGATGAAAAAATTCTTAGAGTCAAATGACAACACAGACACAACATACCAGAATCTATGGGACACAATGAAAGCAGTTTTAAGAGGGAAATTCATTTCTTGGAGTTCTTACCTCAAAAAAAGAAAAAACCAACAGATAAATGAACTCACACAACACCTCAAAAACCTAGAAAAGGAAGAGCAAAACAACAGCAAATATAGTAGAAGACAAGAAATAATTAAAATTAGAGCAGAAATCAACGAAATTGAAACAAAAGAAACCATTGAAAAGATAGATAAAACTAAAAGTTGGTTCTTTGAAAAAATAAATAAGATAGACAAGCCCTTAGCCATGCTAACGAAAAGAAGAAGAGAGAGAACTCAAATTACTAACATACGGGATGAAAAAGGCAATATCACAACAGACACTACAGAAATACAGAAGATAATTAGAAAGTATTTTGAAACCCTATATTCCAATAAAATAGAAGATAATGAAGATATCGATAAATTTCTTAAGGCATATGATTTGCCCAGATTGAGACAGGAAGACACACACAATTTAAACAGACCAATAACAAAAGAAGAAATAGAAGAAGTCATCAAAAGACTACCAACTAAGAAAAGCCCTGGACCAGATGGCTATACAGCGGAGTTCTACAAAACCTTCAAAGAAGAATTAATACCAATACTTTTCAAGCTATTTCAAGAAATAGAAAAAGAAGGAGCTCTTCCAAATTCATTCTATGAGGCCAACATCACTTTGATCCCAAAACCAGACAAAGATACTTCAAAGAAAGAAAACTACAGACCAATATCTCTAATGAACTTGGATGCAAAAATTCTCAATAAAATTCTGGCGAATCGAATACAAAAACATATCAGAAAACTTGTGCACCATGATCAAGTAGGATTCATTCCTGGGATGCAAGGATGGTTCAATATACGGAAATCAATAAATGCTATTCACCACATCAATAGACTTAAAGACAAGAACCACATGATCATCTCGATGGATGCAGAAAAAGCATTTGACAAAGTACAGCATCCCTTTATGTTCAAAACACTAGAAAAACTAGGGATAACAGGAACTTACCTTGACATTGTAAAAGCTGTATATGCTAAACCTCAGGCTAGCATCATCCTAAACGGAGAAAAACTGAAGGCATTTCCTCTAAAATCTGGAACAAGACAGGGATGCCCTCTATCACCACTTCTATTCAATTTAGTTCTCGAAGTACTAGCCAGAGCAATTAGACAGACAAAAGAAATTAAAGGCATAAAAATAGGAAAAGAAGAAATTAAACTATCGCTATTTGCGGATGACATGATAATATACTTAACAGACCCAAAAGAGTCTACAAAGAAGCTGCTAGAGTTAATAAATGAATTCAGCAAAGTGGCAGGGTATAAAATCAACACGCATAAATCAAAGGCATTCCTGTATATCAGCAACAAAACCTCGGAAATGGAAATAAGGAAAACCACTCCATTCACAATATCCTCAAAGAAAATAAGATACTTGGGAATCAACCTAACAAAAGAGGTGAAAGATTTATACAATGAAAACTACAGAACCATAAAGAGAGAGATAGAAGAAGATCTCAGAAGATGGAAAAATGTACCCTGTTCATGGATAGGCAGAACTAACATCGTCAAAATGGCGATATTACCCAAACTTCTCTACAGGTTTAATGCGATGCCAATCAAAATCCCAATGGCATTTCTTGTAGAAATAGACAAAGCAATCATGAAATTCATATGGAAAAACAAAAGACCCAGAATAGCAAAAGCAATTCTAAGCAGGAAGTGTGAATCTGGAGGCATAGCGATACCAGAGGTCAAACTGTACTACAAAGCAATAGTAACAAAAACAGCATGGTACTGGTACCAAAACAGGTGGGTAGACCAATGGTACAGAATAGAAGACACAGAGACTAATCCACAAAGTTACAACTATCTTATATTTGATAAAGGGGCTAAAAGCATGCAATGGAGGAAGGATAGCATTTTCAACAAATGGTGCTGGGAAAATTGGAAATCCATATGCAACAAAATGAAATTGAATCCCTTTCTCTCGCCATCCACAAAAATTAACTCAAAATGGATCAGGGAGCTAGGTATCAAATCAGAGACACTGCGTCTGATAGAAGAAAAAGTTGGCTACGATCTACAAATTGTGGGGTCAGGCTCCAAATTCCTCAATAGGACACCCATAGCCCAAGAGTTAACAACAAGAATAAACAAATGGGACTTAATTAAACTAAAAAGTTTTTTCTCAGCAAGAGAAACAATAAAAGAGGTAAATAGAGAGCCTACATCCTGGGAACAAATCTTTACCCCCCACACCTCCGATAGAGCCCTAATATCCAGAATGTACAAAGAACTCAAAAAATTAAACAATAAGATAACAAATAACCCAATTAACAAATGGGCCAAGGACCTCAACAGACACTTCTCAGAGGAGGACATACAATCAATCAACAAGTACATGAAAAAATGCTCACCATCTCTAGCAATCAGAGAAATGCAAATCAAAACCACCCTAAGATACCATCTCACTCCAGTAAGATTGGCAGCCATTATGAAGTCAAACAACAACAAGTGTTGGAGGGGATGTGGGGAAAAGGGTACACTTGTACACTGCTGGTAGGACTGCAAAATGGTGAGGCCAATTTGGAAAGCAGTATGGAGATTCCTGGGAAAGCTGGGAATGGAACCACCATTTGACCCAGCTATCGCACTTCTCGGACTATTCCCTGAGGACCTTAAAAGAGCGCACTATAGGGATACGGCTGCATCAATGATTATAGCGGCACAATTCACAATAGCTAGACTGTGGAACCAACCTAGATGCCCTTCAATTGATGAATGGATAAAAAAAATGTGGCATCTATACACAATGGAGTATTATGCAGCACTAAGAAATGACAAAATCATAGAATTTGCAGGGAAATGGATGGCATTAGAGCAGATTATGCTAAGCGAAGCTAGCCAAGCCCTAAAAAACAAATGCCAAATGTCTGCTTTGATATAAAGAGAAAAACTAAGAACAGAACAGGAAGAAAGAGCATGAGGAAAAGACTACAGTAAACAAAGACGAATGGGGGGAGAGAAACGGAGAGAGAAGGGAAAGCATATGGAAATGGTAGGAGACCTTCAAGGATACATAAAATTATAAGAGGTTATGAGGGGCAAGGGGGAGGGAAAAAAAAAAGGGAGAGAATTGAACAACAGCAGGGGAGGTAGAGAGGGAAGATGGGAGGGGAGGGGAGGGGAGGGGGGATAGTAGGGGATAGGAAAGGTAGCAGAATACAACAGTCACTAATATGGCATTATGTAAAAATGCGAATATGTAACAGATGTGATTCTGCAATCTGTATTTGGGGTGAAAATGGGAGTTCAAAGCACAATTTGAGTCTAATGTATGAAAGATGATATATCATGAACTATGTAATGCGATAAATAATCAATAAAAAAAAAAAGAAAACATTTTGGGGGGAAAAATCTATGTGTATACTGAACACGTACAGGCTTTTTATCTTATTATTTCCTAAACAATATTATATGACAACTATTTATAGAGCATTAACATCAAATTCAACATAAAAGTAATCTAGATATGAGTCAAAGTATACAGGATGACTACACAGGTTATATGCAATTACTACATCATCTTATATAGATGTTTAGGCATCTGCAGCTTTTGGTATCCACAGAGGTCCTGGGATATGAGAGACTGGACTTAGCACAGTATCCTGTACTTACATAAGGTGTTCAACAGTCACTATTAATACTCAATACATGCAAGAAGTAAAAATTAATGTGCAGCAAGGGCAAACATTCCATTGCTACCATCATCCCTTGACCAGAACAAAACATAAATGGCAGATGTCTTTATATGTTCTGCCCACTTGCCAGGTGGCTCCCTGTGGGCCTCTCAGAGAAGAAGGGTTCTTGTCCACAGTCACTCTGCTCTTTCAGCTGAACAAATGTGATTTGTGAGCTGCGTGCTCATCATCCTCTTCCATCAGGCCATTTATGGCCCTTACAATTTCACTCTTGATGAGAATGCATAAAATATTATTGGCCCTGTGTGCTTACTGTATAATACACGGAACTGACAATAGACGTTATTAAATATTGTTAAATGAAGGGCTGAATAGGCACACTAAAAAGCCTGCATGCTGAAAGTATTCATTAACCCCACCGATGCCATAGGAAGTATTCAACTCTTTCCTGATTCCTCCTTGCACAAAATTTATTGTTAAATGGTTCAACAAGGCCACACAGAAATAAAATTCTGGTCTAACACTGGCCTGGAATTCAGGCCCCTGGTTCAGATATTGGCTCTGGCATTTTTATCATGACCTTGAAGAAGTCATTTTACTTCTCTAGGTAATCTATAAAATGATTGGGACAGAGTGTCTAGAAAACTTGAGCATTCTTAATTCCATAAAAAACATTCAGTGAAAAATTTATTGCTACTACAATCCTTTCCCCTTGGGGATTCTCCACTTACTCTATCCATACTGCAGTTTTCAGGTTGGGTTGGATAAACACTAAGTACAGAAAATCTCACGATGGAACTGCCTGAATTGTTTTTATTTTGCACAGATGCCCCCAACCAAGTACAGAGAACTTGAGCAGTACAGTGAAGAACTATGCCTGACCAGAAATAAATATTTTGAGGCCAGAAAGATGGATCAATGATATCTCCAAAGGTGCTTTTCAGCTTGGCTGGCTGTTCTCCAGTTCTTTTGCATCTAAACTTCCTGTGTCTGTTTCCACTTATCCATCCTCTACCTACTCGCTATTCTGTGCCAGCTTCTCTGCCTCTGTCTCTTGTTTTCTTTCTTCTTGACTTCTCTGACATCAGTGGCTCCTAAGGAACACGATGGATTTCTTCCCTGGCATCATAGGTGCTCAGGTATATCAGTGGTGACAGGATAAAGAGAAGACAGAGAAGGATGGGAAGGACTCCTGGAGAGGGATCTGTCTCTCTCCCAAGCACATGTGTTCTTGTCAGAGGTGCCCCAACACATTCAACAAAGGGAGGGAGACAGGCAAAGGTCAGCTTTCATGAGGCCATAGGGGAAACTGATCAAGAATATCTATAGTTCTTCCATTTTCTAATGTTATTTCAAATCAGACCATCTGATAAATGGTTATAGATGTGTAAATTATAATCTTATTTATTTTTAACAAAGCAAAATGATTTTATGACTATCACACTTTCCAAATAATAGACTGTTGATGTCCAAAGGAAGACCTGTTAGAAGTATTGCTAACAGTCATCCATAAAAAGCAACATCTAGATTGTGAAACCCTCAAAGAGAGCAAAGTACCATATATAATAGGGCCTTTAGAGTACTTTTCTGCAGCATGTTGCATACAAGATAATGTTATCCCTTTCCATAATAACATGAATTTAGTCTCTGACTTAATTGTTTCCATTCAATTTGGAAACAGTTCATAGTTCAGACTAAAAGCAATTTATATAATTAAAGTGCCTATAGCCTATGGCAGGATATGCTAGTTTTTGCTGGATCTACCATTTTCCAGGATAGAGGAAAGATATTTTCCTACCCCAAAATGCTATAAACCCAAAGAAACCTAACTAAAAGAAGAGTAGATAGAAATTATAATACCAAGAGAAGGAGAAGCATAATCCCTAGTAACATAAAGAAGAATGGGAAGATAGGTGACCAAGAAAAATGATAACTTTTTTCATATTTTCAAAAGAACTTACATTTCAGGAAAAAATCTGCATTTATATTATTATACATATTAACTATGACAACTTTTCAATAGGCTGCATTAGCATTTTCTAGGATAAATTCTCACTATATTAAGTTTAATCAAATATTTCAGAAAACAGTTTCTCCATTCTGCCTTCTGAATAGTTTTCCCTGTGGTCAATTATTGTTCCTAATTCTTCTTTTCTTTCTTACAATAGGACTTCATATCATTTTTATAGCCATGTGATTTTGTCAGGCTGGCAATAACATAGGTAAAGTATGCACAGTCACTGATTTTTGGCTTGACTTTGTGACTTCCTCTACCCTGTAGAATGTTAATGGACATGATGCAAGAAAGGACTTTAATTTTGCTTCTATAAGCAAACTTAACTTGACTATTGTGATTTCTGCTATTTGTCAAGAGATTCCACTCTTGATGGGGTGGAGCTGCAGTCACATTGAGGAGTGTGTTGATATAGAGAAGGGTGGAGAATTGCAGCTACTATGTTTGCAAACCTCAAAGCATGTGAATGGAACAGCAAACTAAGAATCCCAAACTGAATATAGAGAAAATTTATGCCAAATGACTATTAATAATTCGTTAAGATCTTCCTACTTTCAAACTGGTTTGGTCATGAGCCAGATATTGTAAGTTCCCTGTCATATAATAGCTCTGTAAGGTACATCCTCTCACCTTTGCATAACTCACTTAAAATTCACCTTGATTTCCCATATGGGGAAATCAATAACTTGGTATATACTTGTGTTTAGCTTTGCAACTCCAATACGCTCAGTGGTAGCATTCTAATTATTATTTTTGGAATCATTTTTCATAATTTGACTTTTTAACTTCCCTCGCTATATTTATCTTATAAAGTATTGACTAAATGAGGCATATTTATGCCTATATGTTAAAAATTCTGATGAATCAATTTTACTGAACTTAAAGAAAAACAAAATTTAGACTGGAGCTCATCTAGGTACTTTCTGTTCTTTTTATTAGGTGAATCAAATAAGCAGTAAATATAGACTTTACACACAGAAGGTGTTCAATAAATTATACTGAAGGTGGTGAAACAAAGGTAAGACACATTGAATATCTTTTGTGCCCATAAAATACAGTCATGCTGATACCAATGGGACCTAGTATCTCTTCTTTTTTTAATTAATTTATTTGTTTGTTCTAACTTGTTATAAATGACAGTAGAATGTATTCAATTCATAGTACACATATGGAGCACAATTTTTCATTTCTCTGGTTGTACACAAAGTAGAGTCACACCATTCAGATCTTCATATATGTACCTAGGGTAATGATATCCATCTCATTCCACAATCTTTCCTACCTCTATGCTTCCTCCCCTTTCCTCCCTCCCCTTGACCCTATCCAAAGTTCTTCAGTTCTTCCAATGCTTCCCCCACTCCACCCCTATTATGGATCAGCAACCACTTATCAGAAAAAACATTCAGCTTTTGGTTTACCTAGTACCTTTTCAATGTCAACTTCCCTCAAGCATTTAATAACAACCAGATTCACTCCTTTACTTTGTATATTATTTGCATTTTTCACTGAGTGAAAATACTTTTCATTTATACACTTTATTTTCAAAAGTGTTTGATCTAGGTTAATTAATTCTAACGTGGTTTTTAAGACTTTCATGTACACAATTCTACAATCTTCCGCCAAGGATCTTTCAATTAAGGTTCCTGTGTGCATGAAGCTCACAAACTGTTGTTTTTGTATTCTGCCACCTCCGATGCCTTGCTTAAAATTCTAAATCCAGTTGGCTCTAGATTGGGGAAAAGAGGATCCCAAAGCCAATTTCCTCCCATTCCTCTCAGTCCAGGACCCACAAAACCTTATAATATTTTGTAGCAAGTAAATAAATTTTAAAAAAGTAAACAGAAACCCAGGAGGCACCCAATAAAATGCTGGTCACAGAGATGTGCCAGTCTGGGTATCTGAATTAAAACAGCAAAGTGCTTTTCTAGAACTTAACTCAAGTGTGGCTCAATGAGGGCTACCAAAAAAATCAAGTCTCCTGCATCACAGCAAGAACATCATAGCAAATATTCACTAGAATTTTCTGTTTTAATTAGTATACCTCATTCAGTAAAGGAAAATATATGTAAGCCTTTAAACTGATAGGAAAATGCATCAAGAAATCTGCCTGAAACTGGAGATCATTGTTGTGCTTTCAGAGAAGTCAAATCAAACAACATCCTGTAAAATTCATAAGGATTAGAAAGCAGTGAAATGAGAATCTTTGTATCAAGGAGTGCATTGAACCAGGAGAAAGCAAAAGGCACTTTCTAAAGCAGCACTTTGATACAGCAGCTCTCTTGGGAAAGAGTAGCAAGGCATCTCTGAGCAGTTAGCAATGGCACTACGGCTGGCCCTCTGTAAGACCTCCGAGGCCCTCACTGATTTGCCCTCTGTTCTATACATCTAATTCCCCAGGTGCCTAGAAAAATGGTGCTCACTAAATTGGAAATACTTACAAGGATTTTGCCGTGAATAGAAGAGCAGATGCACATTCACCTTTCCTCCACCTCCTCTCCCCATTTCATCAAGAAGCAAGTTCAATATGAAAGTTTTGAGCGGTTTTATGAAGGTGAGGGTAAAAAGAATTCTCCATGAATGAATAAAGCACAAAAGGAAGAAACAGGAGGGCACTCCTAATCACACCTTACCAGAGTTCTTCTCCCTGCTGGAGCTGAGCTATGCTGTTCTTGTTCAGTGAGGCCCATGATCCTTAGGGGTTATGAAATCGAATGCCTCTAGGGGTCAGCAGGCAACACAAATGAACAAAATGGGTCAAAAGTATTCCTGGAGTTCCTTGAAGATTAATGCCCTGTATAAAAAGGATAATTGCCTATCAATTCCATTGACTATTACAATGTAGAAATGTGGAAACCTCACTCGTCAAATGTCAAAGGGACACAAAATAAAGGTGTAAAGAAGAGGGGTTGGGAATGTGGACTTTTATGTGAAATTTTTCCATTTTAAATGCTGACAACAGTGCACAGCCCAAAGAAAACATGACTGCAGGAAGGGTGCAGCAACATGGATCCCAAGTTTACAATCTTTGCTCCAGAGCAGTGCTATTCAAAGTGTGGCCCACAGATCACCACCTGTTCATAAACTGTCCCCAGTCTGTCAAAATTGGGAGCCAAAACGAGAATGTAAACCAGTTACATCACTAAGCATATTGTTAAGTCCAGCCAACACTTTTTTCCAAAAAGAGATTTTCATTTATAGAGGAAGCAGGGCACTTATTTACATTCTGGAACAAGCTTCTTATCTCCTTGTGGGTAGCATTTGGGGTAGCACTGTTCTCTAGAGAAACTTCCAGGGACCCTCTCCTCATGGTATTCTAGCATAAACCCCAATGGCTCAGCAGTGCCCTGAGAAGAACAGAAAGAGAAAAGGAGATAGTAGAACACTAGTAGGGTATAGGAAATCACAGGTGGCCCAAAGTAATCAGGGGAATGACAGTCTTTTTGTGTACCTATGGATCAAGTGCACAGTGTGGCCAGGCAGGCAGTCAGTCAACCAGGCAAATTCTTTCTCATCTGTTAAGATACCCAAAATCTGGGCTCTTTAGAGGGGTACATATCTGGTCGAGGTGTACTGCACATCATGGACATTCTTTCTGATAGGACTTGCTCTTTGTTGATTGTCTGCTTCCCAATCCCTGACTGCCACCCTTCCCTGATCTCTACCACAGAAATCTATAGAAGGAAATCTATATTAGGAAATGATATCTAGGCCAGTGTCTAATATGTAAGAGATATTCAGTAAATAGTAGTGAATATATCAATGGACTTAAAGACAAGAATCACATGATGATCTCAAAAGGTACAGAAAAATACAGCATGTCAAAATACAAAAGAGATTCATACTGAAAACACTAAAAAAAAAAAAAAAAACTCGAGATAGTAGGAATATACCCTAAACACTGTTAAAGCTATATACATTAAACCCAAGGCTAACATCATTCTAAATGGAGAAAAATTGAAAGCATTCCCTCTAAAAACTGGAACAAGACAAGGATGCCCTCTTTCATCACTTCTATTCAACATAGTCCTTGAAACTCTAGCCAGAGCATTTAGGCAAAAGAAAGAAATTAAAGGGATATGCATAGGAAAAGAAGAGCTCAATCCCAAAAAGGCAAAATGTTCTCTCTGGTATGTGGATGCTAACACACAGTGAGGACAGAAGTTCACTGGATTAGACAAAGGGGAATGAAACAGGGATGAATAAATCAGACATAACTTTCCTATGTTCATATATGAATATATTACTAGTGAATCTCCACATCACGTACAACCACAGAAAGGAATCCTAAGTTATAGTCCGTGTATATATAGTATGTCAAAATACATTCTACTGCCATGGATGTCTAAACAGAACACACACACACACACACACACACACACACACACACACACATTTCAGATCCAGATCTATATAAATAGATGGTAGATAGATAGATAGATAGACAGACAGATCAATTGATCTGGATAGACAGATTAATCTACCATTCCCAGGAGCTATTGGTTTTTAGGTCCAGGCCCAAAGGGCTGTTCAGTGGCCACTGAACATGGAATGGGAAATGTTTGAAGGCAGGGCCCTACTGTAAAAAGGACTGGAGTTGGTACATATGAGAAGAGGTGGAAATGACAGCTCTCAGGTATTGAGCAGGTAAATGACTAATTCACAGTTTTAGCAGTCTTTTAAGGTTAAGAATAAACTAACTAACTGGAGAAGTTCAGGAAAGGTTCAACCCAGAGGAACCCTGGGAAGCCTCAAGTCCTGTGCAGGGATATGTGTGTGGCTGATTTAGGATGGGTGGCAGAGCCACAGCCAGGAGTTGAATGAAACAGAGCTTTAAATCTCTCTCTCTCTTGGGCTGGGGTTGTGGATTCAGTGATAGACCACTTGCCTAGCATGTGTGAGGCACTGGGTTCAATCCTCAGCACCACATAAAAATAAAATAAAGGTATTGTGTCCACCTACAACTAAAGAATATATGTTTAAAAATCACCTTCTCTTTACTAAAATTCCTCCAAATAATCCTGCTTACCGACCATTGAGGTCCCTGAGTCCCTTTGTTCTCTCATACTTTCAGATCCATTATGATGGAGCTTTGCCGCATTTCCTAATATTGAGAAATTCATTATTTTTCTAATCTCCTTAGCCTGTTTCCTCCTGTGCTCAGTACTTGTAGAAGAAAAAGGTTGTTCTAAGTGCTTTCCTAACTCTTCATTTTACTCTCACCATTCAAAAGTTTCTTCTTTTAAATTTTATATCATTTATTAATATCATCCTTTTGGAAATTTCATCACCATCTTCTACCAATGCCTAGAACCTTTGTCTGACTCCCTCAAAAAGTTCAATTCTTAGCTCAGAATTTTCTTATCTGCCTTACTCCTGCCAGCAACCATAAGAAGTTCAGGGCATTAATACTAATTGTTCTATTTACAATTATTACATCCAACATTTATTTAGTGCCTACCAAGTACTAGTCACTGTATTATGTATACTAGACACTGTTTCTAATCTTCATCCTCCATTTACACAAAAAGAATGCATGCTTCAGAGAAGTTATATAACTTACCCTAATCCATATAGTTAGCAATGGAACCAGAGGGAAAACACAAATCAAACTGATGCTAAATCCCAAGCTCTTTCCAAGCTTTCTTAAGAAGAAAAGGTCTGATTAAGTGGATGCTGATCCAAAACAGGGAGGAGGAAGGCATGGGAAAAGTGGAGGAACTTTGATTGGGCAAAGGGGAAAGAGAATGGGGAGGGTGCAGGTGGGCAGGAAAGATGGTGGAATGAGATGGACATCATTACCCTAGATACATGTAAGACTGCACACAGGGTGTGGTGCTACATTGTGTACAGCCAGAGAAATGAAAAGTTGTGCTGCAATTGTGTACAATGAATCAAAATGCATTTTGCAGTTATATATACCTAATTAAAATAAATAAATTTTTTAAAGAAAATTTTAAAAATTAAAAAAAGAAGAAAAGGGCAGCTGACTGAATGACTACCATATTACAGCCAGTGGCTTTACACTAATTATTTCCAAATCTTAGAAAAATCCTGCAAGGCCTATATAATTCTCACTTTAAAGATAGAAAAGAGTGAAGCTCAGAAATGTTAAGTAATTTATTCCAATAATATAGGTGATCAAAGATTGGACTCAGATCACTTTAAGTCCAATACTCTAACTCTTTGAACAGAGCACAATGACAGAGACAGAAACCTCTCATAATGACTTTGATAAAATGCAATCATACTTTTCAATTGCTGTATGTAAGCCATCCAGATTTAGCACATTAAAACAATGATTATGTATTCTTCTCACAAACCTGCAATGTGGGTGTGGCTCAGAAAGGAAGGCTCCTCTCTGCTCCACGTAGCATCAGCTGGTTCAACCAAAGATTTGAGGATCTGCTTCCCAGATGCTTCCCTCATAGGACTGCCACCTTACTGCTGGATTTGTCTTGGAGCTCAGCATAGGCAGAGGGTCATGGATCTTTCCATGTGGCCTGGGTTCCTCAAAGCATAGTAGCTAGGTTCCAATGACAAGCATCCCAAAGAAGAGTCAGACAAAGGCTCTAACACCTTTTATATCACTCCCACTGCATTGTATTTGTTAGAAACAAATTACTAAGGACAGTCATAATTAGGAGAGGAAAGCTAGGAGAACTATAGTTCACTTCTTAAGGTAAAAATATAAGAGAATGTGAAGACATGCTGTAAATGACACACATTGCCCACAATTTCTCATCCACTCCACATCTGATCTCCTCAGCTGCCTATAAAAATAACACACCTCATCCACCTCAGCTTCACTGAAGGAAGCATCAAACACAAGCTCACCTTCTGTGTTCCCTGATCCTACCTCTCTTACTAACTTACTTCTTCTGAACTTGACCTCCTCCATCAAGAACTTTAAAGTCCTTCTCTCCACATCCTTCAAGTCCTTCATCTCTCAGTTTGGGTTCCACTTTCAGGAAGTTCACTGCTGCTCCTTCTAGTCTCTTATAATTCTATGTATCTTCTATTCCTTTTTCCTATACACTATATATTCTTTTCTGTACATTATCTATTCCTTTCTTAAAAATCACATGGTAGTCTGTCATCCTTTCTCACAATTCCTCTCAAATTATTTACTCAACTTTTACCAATTACTTCTTAATTCTCCAGATAACCTTTTCTCACTTTTCATTCTCCTTTTTTTCTGTAGCATTAGATATAGTTGCCTACTCTCCTTTAAATTTTTCCCTTTTTATGTCTAAGGATATGATTGTCTTTATCTAAATTCATTTCAATTTAATAGAGTAGTCCAAACTAAAATGACAGGAAGACCATTTCTATAAGTGGAACTGAGTGTAAGCATATGAGCAATTATAGCACAGCAAAGCAAGCTGCCATATGTGTAAACCAATTAATTGCTTTATCCCCACAAGGGACATAAGATTTGGATGAGAAATCTTGCAATGGCCAACATTTTAAAGTCTGCACATAAGTATCTACCCAACCAGTGACATCATGATTAATGGGATACAGTTTGATATAGGAAGAATTCCCAATAGTTCTCTATTTTTCTTGGGCCGTGGAACTTGTAAAACATCTGGTGAAAGTATTAAACCTTCTCTTTGGAGAGAAAATGAATACAAACAGAGAGACATTGAAGTTGGAATATGGGGCCTAGTGTGTTCAGTTGGATCACACTAAATTTACTAAAATGGAAAATTTACTAGAAAGTAATTAGACATAGAGTTATGATGCTCAGGAGAAAAGCCAAACTAGCAATTTGGGAGGCATTACCTAGAGCCATTGCTTGGATTTGACAACTGCTAAAATATAAATAAAGTAGACTGCCCTATATGTAAAGGGTGGACTCTTGAGAAAAAGGGAGTCATCAAATAAAAGCCAGAATACAAGATTGGTGAGGAGGAACTAGTAAGAGGACAGACTGTAGAGTGTAACTGCATAGATGTTAGAGAAGTTCAAGAGAAAAGGGAATTGAAGTAATCAATAGTCATGATGCAGCAACAAAAAAAAAATGTGATCAAAGTCCATGACTCAGGGGGTAAACAGACATCTAACTGGTTATCTTAAGTTTGATAGGTTACCCTAACAATTTTCTTTAAGAAGAGAATTTTAAACCTAAGTTTACATCATGACTTTAGTCACTATCCTCTGTTCCCTGGCACAGTTCAGTTCAAGCCATATTGCCATCCCTTGCACATACCTAAATCTACTCCTTCATTCCCACCTGATATTCCCAATAACTCTACCACTCTAACTTATACTTCCCTTCTGCCATGGTAAAATGTGTCCTAAGCAACTGACTTCTGCCCACCTGAGTGCCTCCTGCAGCAGTTCCCTTCTACTCCACACCTGAACTCAACACCAATTTTAAATCCTGGTTCCACACTTACTAGCTACATAACCCTGGGCAAGTGGTTGACCACTATGAACTTCAGTTTTCTTACCTGTAAAGTGAAGATGATACTCCCTCCCTCATAGTGATATTGTGGGGCATTGAAACAGATAACACATCTAAAGCACAGAAAACAATGCTTGACTTAATGCTTACTAAATACTAAAGGAAAAGAAAAGGAAAAGAGAAATAAACATGTGTTTATGACAGTTTGATATTCCTCAACTTTCAGGGGAAGCAATAGAAAGTCCAGTTCTCACGTAATCACAAAACTTAGAGAATAATAGGATCACATGTATTTCAGAATACCTATAAGAACCTTCCCCCTCCTTCAGATACACCAGCAGGGTCCAATAATATAAACCTGAAAAGTGTCCATGGACTGGGCAAGAATGACCAGGATGATTTCCAAGCCATTTCAATTGATTAGAGAACGAAGAGTCACATGGCTAGGTGATACGAGAAAGTAGTGAATGAGAAATGATAAAGTGAGAATGATATAAAGCTACCTTTCAGGAAGTGTGGCTATGGAGGAAGGAGAAGTAGGCATTATTTAATTCATCATTGGCTCAAGGTCCTCTAAAATCACCTGGACTTTCTGACTTGTGTAAAACCCCTTATTTTAAAGAAGATATGGAGTATATATTAAGGTTTTTTAAAATATTCATCCCTCTATGATCACAGCCTTTATCTCGGTCCTGCCAACTTGATGACATTTACATATTGGAAGTGACTAAAATATTTCTGGAAGTGCTTAAGAAATGTGTAGACATTATTGTTGAAAGGATTAAACTTGGGTTTAAACCAGGTGACCTCTGAAGTTCCTTTCTCAATGGCAGAAGTCAATGTTCTTTGCTCTTTGGCTCCCTGTCTGAAATCAACTCTAAGTAACCACATTGATCTCTTAGCTAAGGAAGGACTGATATATTCTTGCATTACCTTTTCCTTCTGATGACAGCAGATGTACACCCTGACTCCAGGTACTTACAGAAGCTTCTGATGGCTTTCAACTTCATTGCCCCATTTATATTTTGCTTTCAGTGCCAAAAAAGTTAACAGAAGCATATTCATAGAGCACTCTTCTCATTAAAGCCAACATGAGCCCAAACCCTCCACCTTTACCACTCAAACCAATAACGACCTCATTTAATACCAGGACCGAACAATGTCTTTCACTTAAAATTAATGTCTTGTCCACATAAAATTGATATACAGAATGCAGCCTTCCTGATGATAAGTAGAAAGCATAAAGGTGACTTTTAAGGAGATAAATTTATTCTGTCAGGGAAGGAATAAAAACCGTCTGCTATTCACCTGTGACTTGAACACTCCTAAGCAATGAGTTCTTCCCTTATTTGTAACTAAACATGATCTGTCACTCAGCCTTTTCTTGCTGTCATATGTTAAATTAAAATATATCATTGTGTGTGTGTGTGTGTGTGTGTGTGTGTGTGTATCTATGTATAGTTTCTGATCCTCACATGGTTAAAGGCTTGGCATTAAAAGATCAGGCAGCATGTTGGCATCCAATAGCCATGTAGACAGAATAATATACTGTCCAGATGGATAGGTGGTAGTGAACATGGCACTTTAAATTATTTAAAATAGCATAATTGTATTGCTTCCATTTACAGAGAATATCAAGTAAGGCAGTACAAATTGTTTTGAGTTAATGGAATCATAAAGAATTAAGATGATCCCATAGAGATTTCTGGAAATAAAATTATACAGAAATATTTGTATTGTTTAATAAGACAGCCTAGATCTTGAAATAGAAAAATATACTGGATAACTGAATAATAATTTAGATTCTTCATAGAATAAAAATCAAGAGTCTTGCATTCACTCTTCTGTTATCAATATTCTGAATGGATATGGTATAAATTATATTGGCTATTCTCCAGAAATGAAAAAATCTTAGCCATGCTTTTGATATATTATTTTCAGTGTAGATGCAACTAGTATTTATGACTACTTAGTAGATGTGACTATTTAAGTTAATCTCTACAACAAACCATAGAGCCATATTTAAAATCATCCACAGCATCATTCTATTTTGTAGGTAATAAGAATAATCAAAACCTATTAAATACCAGGCATGTGTTTTAATTCATTTAACACAATAACTCCATGAGGTATGTAAGTACTATAATTACTGTTGTCCTCATTCTTTTCAGACAGAGAAACTAAACTGCAGAATATTTAAATAACCAGCTCAAAATCACCAGTGAGTAAGTGAAGGGCATGAATCAGAACCCAGTCTGAAAATAAGACTCGAAATGGATACTGTCCTTATCAAGGTCTCATAGCTAGAGAAAAAAGAAGATGAAATGCAAATTCTTGCCATTCATTCAGAAGTAAAAGGTTTGCCTCTGTTATGTATTAAGTCTTAAATGTCCCCCAAAGACCCATTTGCTAAAGACGTGATCACCAGTCTCAGGTGTTTTGGGGAGATGGTGGAACTTTGGGGAAGTGGGACCTAGCAGAAAGAAGTTAGGTCACTGGGACATGCCTGTGAAGGGGAAACTGGGACACAGGCCCCTTATTCCTTCTCTCTTTGATTCCCAGTCACCATGAGGTGACCACTTTGCTTCACTACATGCTTCTACCATGGACTGAAACCATGAACCAAAAGAAATAATGTCCTTTTGGTGGGGAGGGGGGTACTGAGGAAGGAACACAGGAGTGCTTTACACTGAACTACATCTTCAGTCCTTTTTCTTGGAGGGGGTAAACGGGGATTGAGCTCAAGGGCACTGGATCACCCAGCCACATCCCCAGCCCTATTTTGTATTTTATTTAGAAATAGGGTCTCACTGAGTTGCTTAGGGCCTTGCTTTTGCTGAGGCTGGCTTTAAACTTGTGATTCTCCTGTCTCCGTAGCCGCTGGGAGTACAGGCATGCACCACTGTGCCTGGGCCCTCCTCAATCCTTTTTTATTTTTTGAGACAGGTCTTCTAAGTGCCCCAGGCTGGCCTGGAACTTATGATCCTCCTGCCTCAGCCTCCTGAGTAATTCAGATTACAGGTGCACCCTCAACGCTCCTGGAGCTTCCCTCTTTTTAAGCGGTTTATAACAGTTATTTTGTTACAGTGCTGGAAATCTGACTAACACAGCTCTATACTCTACATGCTCTTTTTTAAAAAATATTTTTAGTTGAAGGCAAACACAATAGCTTTATTTATTTATTTTTTGGTGGTGCTGGTGATTGAACCAAGTGCCTCACACATGCCAGATGCTTGCTCTACCATTGAGCTGCAACCCCAGCCCTTTATATGCTCTTAAAATCTGATGTGTTTATTCTTTAAATGTATTATGGACATATTTCCATTATAATAAACATTGACCTCCAGAGTCAATGTTTTTTTTACTGGTACCAGGGATTAAACCCAGCGACCCTCAACCACGGAGACATATTCCCTGCCCTTTTTATTTTGAGACAGGGTCTCACTATGTTGCTTGTGGTCTCAAAAAGTTGCTAACAATGGCTTTGAATTTCCATCCTCCTGCCTCAGCCTCCCAAGCTACTGGGATCATAAGCATGCACAACTGCACCTGGCTTACAGTTTGTTCTTAAGTTTTACTTTGTATTCCATTATATCAATGAATCATCACTTACTTAGCCTACTTCTTGTTGGTAAACATTCATATATATATATATATACATACACACACACACACACACACACACACACACACTTATTTATTTATTTATTTATCTTAAATACAGTGTGGCAAACCTCTTTCCTTACACATTTTATACACTTGTAAAATTAAGAATTCCTGATACATAATACATACTCAATAAATTGTTGAATTAATGAATGAAAGAAAAGTGAAATGGCTTGGTAAATAATAGTTAAATTTAGTATTTTTATAAGTATTGCTAAATGGCCTTTCAGAAAGGCAAATAATTCGTTTTCTGTTATTTATATCTTTTAATAATTTTGTTTCTGGTATAAATCTTTCAGGAAGTTTCAAATCTTTTACTTTGTGGTTCTGTCTTAGGAACAGTAATATGCTAAAACAAGAACACAACAGCTTATGAAAGCTAATTGCCAAACTGTGAGGAATTTTGAGAACCAAATTTTGTAGCCATTATTTAAAAATTAAATAATCTTGCAATTAAATGAATTAGATTAAAAACAAAGGTAATAAATACTCAAAACATTCTACTTCCTAATTATTTTACAATCATCTATGCTTTTGAACTCAGTTATGACTGTGACATCTGCAAAGTGGAAATACTATATCATGCTGCTCTACGCCTACACCTCGTCCATATCCCACACCTCAATTCCACGGCCAGAGATGAAGCTGGTAGCTTGAATGGGGTCAAGGTGGGAGTATCTATACCATAGAAATCAGCAAGTACTATAAGTCAGAGCTTCATTTAGTGCTGAAGCTAAGAGAACTTTTGGTTTAATAATGATTTATACAAGGGTGAGAAATAGTTTAATAATAATAAGCCACATATGAGATTTAATGACAATAAATTTATTAGGAAGAGTTAGCAGACTGGAATTCAAGTCCACTTGTCAAATCATGGCCAAATGCTGACTACAGATTCTGTTAGAAAAAAAATCAAGAAAAGCATACTTTGAGAATCAACTGACTATATGTAATTACTTTTATTTACAATAAATAGTACCGTATTTTTATTATTATAAATTGTGTGCCATATATCCATTATATCAATAATATGTATAATAAATTTATGTATGTGGGGGGATATGGGTGTGTGTATACACACACACACACACACACACACACACACACATATGTACACATACTTTTTTCAGAGTGCTAGTTTTTAAACATTTAATGGTATACTACTGCAGGGATCATATTCTGAGAAGCCTTCCCTTTACAAAAAGAGAGAAGAGAAGAAATACCATATTCTAAGATCCTATATGTAGTTAGCTAGTTCTGAAATTGGTGTTGTGAGAAATTTTGAGATTTCTGCTGTTCTGGTCTTAGTACTGTAATGATTAAATCATCATTACTTTAGAATGCATTTAGTAACTAAAAGGACAAATACTACTCAGTACTCTCCACTAACCTGGTTATTCCAGATGAACTAAAAATAAAGAAACTCTTGCAATCTTCCCTGCCAATAGCCCTACCCCACCCCGTGATACCACCTCCCTCTATTCAGTTCTTATTTTATAGTCCTTGTCAGAATCTTATTATTTTCTTCATATATGCCCTTTACATTTCTAGTCTTCATAGGTATTTTATATTTTTGCATTTATATACTTTATATGTAGAATTCTAACATATTTTGTAGATTATTATTTATCACAGATGCTTTACCACTTAGAATTATTACAAAATGCTTGCACAAAAAATTACCTTAAAAAGAGTAGTTGCAAACCAATTCCAACAGAATAATGAATGAATTATTGTTTGTTACCCTCCTTCTAATGATTCTTTCAGTTTTTTTTCTACCTAGAAATTTGTTATGGTTATTTTCTTTAAATCACATTTTTTATGGAAAGAAAAGATATAGCTCATTGAATCAGAAGGTAAAATGCCAAACAAAGTCATGTAATATCAATAAAAGCATTTATGTATTTAATTATACCAGGAATCATCATGTACAAGCAGGTATAAATATGACATCTTCAATACTTTAAGCTTTTTACATTGTAGAATACAAAAATAATATTGGCTTTAAATACTCACCAGTCCTTGAATTACTTGTATTTTTGCTTCTATTTGACAGCTATATAACTCTTTCATATTTCCTTCTTGGCTGTGACTAAAAAGAAGCAAAAAACAAAGTTTTATGTTTTAACAGTTTCTTAATTAAAATTCACATGTTATTTTACATTCCTCTTCCCCTTCTCTTTTGGTAAATTTTTATTGTATTAATAATTCATTATGTTTCCTCATTAAAAAATATTTAAAATATTTTCAGTACAAAGTAGGCCCTTTTCCTTCTTCTATGCCTAACTTTTTAGTTAAACCCTTTATTTTGAGATAATTTCATACACATTAACTAATTTAGTAAGCCCCTATGTACTCTACCCAGTTCCCTTCACTAATAACTTATTGGTAATTATAGTACGATATTACAACCAGGACATTGACATTGATATAGTCAAGGTACAGAATATTCCATTACCACATGGATCCCTCCTGTTGCTTTTTTGTAGCCATACCCACTTCTCTCCCACTTCTAACCCCTCCTTTATCCATGGAAACCACTAATTTTACCTGTTTCTATAATTTTGCCACGTCAAGAACATTATATTAAAGGAATTATACAGCACATTCCCTTTTGAGTTTGGCTGTTTTTCACTGAGCATAATTACCTGGAGATTCATCCAGGTTACTGCACATATCAACAATTTCCTTTACTGCTGAGTAGTATTCAAAGGTGTGGATGTACCACGGTGTACTTAACCATCCACTCATTGAAAATATCTGGGCTGTTACAGTTTGGGGCTATTGTCAATAAAATTGCTATTCATGTATAGGATTTTGAGTGAATTTAAATCTTCATTTCTCTGGGATAAATACAGAGAAGTGTTGGTTGGTAACATAGTTGCATGTTTAATTTTTTAAAGAACTGCCAAAGTATTCTCCAGAGTATTTAGATCTATTGTGGTTTGGATCTTAAAAGTCTCCCAAAGGCTCATGTGGTAAAGGCTTCATCCCCAGCTGATGGCAATGTTAGGAAGTGGGAACATTTTGGAGGTGGGACCTTGTAGAAAGAACTTAGGTAATTAAGGGCATGTTTTTGAAAGGGATATTGGGACCCTGACCTCCTCTTGTTCTCTTTGCTTCCTGGCCTCCATAAGGTGAGCAGTCTTCTCCACAACACATTCCTTCCGCCATAATGTTCTGTCTCACCTCAGATCCAAAAATGACTGAACCAACCATGGACTGAAATCTCTGAAACTGGGAGCCAAAATAAACTTTACCTTTTTTAAACTGATTAATCTCAGGTATTTTGTCACAATGACAGAAAGCTAACAAAAAAAACTATTTTGTGTTCTTACCAACAGCTAGTATTTTTCTTAATGTTAGCTATTGTGGCTGATATATAGTAAAGTGGGTTGAATTTCCATTTCCCCAATGACTAATAATGTTGTACAACTTGTGCTTATTTGCCATATGTATATCTTCTTTAGCAAAATATTTCTCCATGTCTTTTTCTCATATTCTTATTAGATTGCTTGCTTTTTTGCCATTCAGTTTTTAGAGTTCTTTATGTGTTCTAGATACTTGTCCTTGATAAATATGTGGTTTACAAATCTTTTTTCACATTCTGCTGACTTATGCCTTTTATTTTGGTAACTACACAAAAACTCACCTTAAAATAAAATAGGGAACCAAAATTTTATTATAAAATATGGAGTTATGAACTGCAAGATTAATTAAAAAGCAGTGTCTTGAATTTTTGTTTTGTTTTGGTTTGGTTAGCCTTTCAGTACCTTCTATGAAATGGAAGGGAAGAAAGAAAACATGTTTTCATTTATTAGATAGAAAAGAGAATGATTACTGCAAAGAAAATATGCACTGCACACTAAAATAAGAATGTTTTAAGTGAAAAAAAGGATTTGCTTCCCATGTCACCCACCCTTAAAAGATAAAAACTTCTGTTTTTCAGTCACTCTCTTCTAAACACAAGGTCTGAGTAGAAGACCAAGACCATTTTCAATCACATTTGATCTGAATGAACTGTAGGATCTTACTATGTTTTTTTTTTTACTGTTTCTTATGTTATAAGACACCTCCAATCACCTTATAAATAGTTCAAGTAGACACATCAGTACCATCTGAGTTGCACAACCTCAGAGATCACTGTTCACTTGTCATTCTGTGTGAACAATGCCCCTGGAGCATAAGACAGCAGCCTGGGGGCTGCTGGTCTCTATTGTGGTAAGGTGATCACTGGACAGAGATATTTGCATGGTACTTGAAAAAGCCTCAAGTGTGAGGCAAGATAACTCAGTACTAGTTCTGTCCCTGACTCACTGTCATCTGACTTCACCTGGGGGAGCCATCTAAGCCCTATGAGACTTACTTTCCATGCCAATTAAATCAGAAGCTTGGACTAGTCACAAATATTAGTTCTAAGGTCACTTCCAGCTGGTAAATTCTATTATTTCCACTATAAAAGTATGGAAATTTCACTAAAAGTCATGATGGGCATCCTACCAAATACCTAACCAATACTCTTCAAAGTGTCAATATCATAAAAGATGAGAAACAATTAAGAAACTCCTCTAATGTCATAGATTAGAGGAGACTGAAGAGACATGACTAAATGTAATGTGGGATCCTGAATTGAATCCTGGAATAGAATACAGACACTCGAGAAATTTAAAGAAAAGTTACAAATTAATTACTTTAAAAGTCTGATTAGTGGGTAAAAATTTTAATAGGAAAGTGTGCAAGACAAAGATTCTGGAGCCATTAATGAAATTATTTTTCTGAAAACAGGTAATCTCTTTTTTTAAATGTGAATACGTAAATATGTAAAGAACCATAAAATGACACAATTTTTGAGTCATTTGATCAATGTTTTGAGGTTCTTTGATATGGCTATTTATAAACCACTGGAAAGTCGTATTATTCTCCTAACAATACCCTTTTGGCCCCATAATCATCTTCTCAGATAGTTTATAATCATCAAATTATAAAATTATGCCAGGTATGGAGATATGAAGATATCATGAGAACTCAAGTTAGTCAAGCAAAAAAAAATACCATAAAGATTCAGAACCATATAATTCCAAGCTCAATGACATCAGGAAAGAAGATCTTTTAATTTATATACAATTAATATTTGTAACATAAATTGTACAGATAACATAATCTCCATGTTAAGCATAAGTTTTAGAAAGAACTTTTTGAAAAATAAAACATGTTTAAAATTTAGACCTCTCTTCACTGTAGAATTTACCCTAGACAATTCTAAGAAATTAACTCCTCTGACCTTATCATTTAATAAACTTCATAATGGAGTGGCTTATTCCATAGTATGTTGCTAACCTCAGTCCTTTATACTGGGTGGCCCCATTCCCTTTATTTGTCCCTCAGTGGGTACAAAACCAACTGTCTGCTAGATGATAGATTTTAATGCATTTGATGACAGTAGGTTTCAATATTTCTTTCTTTCACATTATAAATACAAAGCATTACCTGATCTAGAGATCCTGTGTTTGCCACAAGATCTGGGAAATACCTCTCACATTTCCCAGATGTACAACTGTCAATGTTTGTTGTTCACTGGAGATACCACTAGATGATGCACTTTTTATACTTGATAGTTAAAACCTGCAAACCAACTCTTTTCCAATGTTTAAATTTCTTCTAATCTTAATAGAGCTGCTCTTAGGCTTAAAAAATAAAAACTGGTCATGGTTCAACAGACTATATAATTGCATAACTATTTAAAAAACCAAAAAACAAAGTTTGGGAGGAAATGTCTTGAGAGCAAGACAATTTTAGCCATAAGAACCCAGATTTGAATGAGAAACATTTTGCAATGAAAGCACTGTATCTAAAAGATTTCTTGGCTAATGAATCTGTCTCAAGCAGTTTGTGCTGCCATCGTAGAGTACCAGAGACAAAATGATAGAAATAAAAAACATTAGTTTCTCACAGTTCTGAAGGCTGGGAAGATCAAAATCAGGGTGCTAACAGACTTGGTGAGGAGCTCTTCCTGTTTGCCTATGGGCTGTGGCCATCTTCTCATTATATTCTCACACAGCTGAGAAAGAGAGCATCTTTCTCTTGCTTATTCTTATAGAACCATTAATCTCATTCATGAAGACTTCACCCTCAAACTAATTAGCTCCCAAAGGCCCTGTCTCCTAATACCATTAGATGAGGGGTTAGAATTTCAACATATGATTTTTGAGGGAACAAAAATAAGCAGTCCACAACATGAATCCATTTCTGGTAGAACTTTATACAATCAGAATCCCAACTAAATAGACCTTTGTTCTGCTTCAAACCTGTTTTGAGTTCTACTGGGGAGCATACATCTTTTGTTTAAAGCATTCTAAAAAAGAGGTGGTAGGCTCTGATTATTCACTGCTGCCTCAGTAGTTGCCTAACTACAGTTGACTGAAATGAGCTATGGATATGAATGGGATATGAATGTAGAACACTATATCTGAATATCTTGGTCTTTCCTAATATTTACAATAGTAACAGCCAGCATTTACTTAGCACCTTACAGTTTTGCCAGACACTTTCACATGCTTGCTGTAGCACTTCATTTAATGAGGACAACAACCTTTAAAGCCAGGCACTCATGTAATCTTCATTTTATAGATGAGAAAACAAAGGTACAGAAAAGTTAAATTACTTGCCCAAATTATCATAGTGGCAGAGCCATGCCCTTTTCAACCACAATGAATAATAATTACTTCCTCCTAGCTGGGCCAATTTCCTCCAGCAATGCAATGCCAGGTCTCAGTTTCATCTGCCATTTGACTGGATGGTGTAGTATTAATAATGCCTGTCCTATCTACTTCACTGACTTATTGGAAGGGTCCAATATAATGACGGAGGAACATGCTTTGGGTTTCCCACTCTTTAGGGCTGTTCTTAGAAAACATATAGAACATATTAAATACGTGGCAAGACCTTAGCTCTTTGGGAGGAACTGAATGCTTTCAAGAGTCAATCCAAAACTCAGCACCAAAGAAGCTGACAATTCTCCAGCCTGTCCCATCCTCTTTTCCATCCAGTCAGGCCTGGAGCCTTCATTGCCATGGCAACCCACTGCAGATTCCTGGTTGACCTCAGCTGCTGCTGCCCCTTTTCTCTGTTGTAGCTAATTTTAAAATGCAAATTCTCCAGTAAGCAATCTGGGTTCCCAGTTGACTCCCCTGTGAGCAAAGGAACTGATCTTCCTTCAAACACTTTTAAGGTACATACATATAGTACATAACACAAGTGTTTAAACAACCATGATGTGAGTCTTCTGCTCTTCTACTTCCTCTGCCTTCCTGTGTCTTCTCTGCAAGTCTGTCTCTCATTCTCTATAACCTCCTTCCTTTTTTATTTTTATTTCACTGTGATAATAATATTGAACCAACATAAACCTACTATTTGCTCCCTATTTCAAAATATGGTTTCCCTTAGTTGAGGGAAAAAGGAACATTTCAATTATCCCTTTCCAAAAAGAACTCCAAGGGCTGGGGATATAGCTCAGTTGGTAGAGTGTTTGCCTCTCATGTACAAAGCCCTGGGTTCGATCCCCAGCACCACTAGTAAGAAGGCTATCCACCTCTTCCACATAAGGATTTCTCTCAAAAAGAACTCCAAACCATTGAAAGTTCTTAATGATTTATTGGGCCCTCCATCATGGTTTATTAGGCCCATTCTTTGCAATAAATACTTGGAGAGAAGGGGATCAAGAAATTTGCCCATCAAATAGACATCTTGGAAAAGTATCTCTTCCCACATTAAGGCTACCACGGCCCATTCCCTTTCAGAGTTGGGTAGCTGGGTCTGTGTTCTGCAAGAAGATGAGCAAAAAATTGTTCTCAGAAACCTCTTTGATTCTGCACACGTCATCTAAGTCTTCCTCAGGGTGATGGAATCAGGCTGAAAGGTTCAAAATAGGTATAACTCCTTCAGGAGCTGAACAGAAGCCAAGGGCCCATGTGCAGTAACTTAACTTGAAGGTAGACTGTGCACAATCATCGAGAGCCTGGCAACTGCATGTAAATTAATGAAAGCAAATTAGCCTGGGATTTGTGTTTGTTGTGTGGGAAGGTGATGGCAGAGTAAATTTTCCAAATTTAAGTATATTTTATGTTAATTGCAGAAAGTAGTATGGATGTGTTGCTTTAAATCTCATCCACAGGGAGCTACAGTTGGGCTTGTTGATTTCCTTTATTATCCACTCAAATGACTCTCGTCCTTGTTTGTATTTACTTGAGAAGCAGAGATCTATTTCTGAATAGCTTTACAACTTTAAGTGTTTTAAGAAACTTCTTTTTAATACCATCTAGTTAATTGTACCATAATAGCTCCTAAGTGGAACATTATATCTATCAGTCTTAAGTGCTGCTGTGGATATAATAGCTTCAGTCATATTATTATAATCTTTTTTTATTTAGAGCACTTGGAAAGTTGGAAATTAAATGTCTCAATCCGCTACCATTCTAGCCATTACTTACCTCAGTACTAAGTAAATACTAATGAAACTCTATCGTCTCTGATAAAATTATATTCTAAATTCTTTGATGATGAAGTACAAATTCAACATAGATATGCAGCTTTCCCTGTTTTCGCCTCTCTCTACTCAGTTAAAAATGTCTTCTCTGAAATGGCAAGTTTCTGTGTACACAGATTTTTAAACTATCAGTGAACTTCAGAGAGATTTGGAAACAATGTGAAAGGGGAAATGGAGGAAATTCATCCTTATGTGATTAAATAATATTCAAGTTCTAGATGTTATATGCATAAAACATCCCAAACCCAGAGAGGATCAAGTATTGGGAGAGACACTGAACAAAGAAAGCTCATCTGAACTAGGAATTCTCAAAGAGCAACCCTTAGTACTCAAGATGTAATCCACCACTAGCAGCCGTTTGCAACATCTAGGGGCTTTATAGAAATGCAAATGCTCATGCCCCAACCCAGACTGACCTAATAGTAATCTGCATGTTAACAAGACCCAGAGGATTCCCATGCACTTTAAAGTCCAAACCCATCTACAAGACTCTAGGAACTTCACTGGAAAGAAGAGCAAGTCCCTCTTTTAACCTCTGTCCTTGACAAGGAATGTGCTAGGCATTCCACATAGCAGAGAATGGTGCTACAGGATACTGAAAGTGAACAGCTGTAACTCTAAAAACTCAAATCAGTCCTTGAAATCTGGGGCCTGGGGAAGTAGAGAGGGAAGAGTGAAAGTAGTGCATACTACATCCCAACCAATTGCTGGAAAGAAAAGCTATTGTTGGAACCATTTTACCCTCTTCTCTGTGTGATGTTATTGGATTTGATTTCCTTTCTTCTAGAGAAGGACACATTGGTTTAAAAAAATATGACCTAGATTCAGTATTCCATCCAGATGCTTTCAATTTGGCAGGCCAAAAGCAAGTTTTGCATAGAGACGGAAATCACTGAAAGGGATGAGAATTTTAAGTTTGAAATTCCAAAGGCATTTTAAAGTCAAGAAACTGTTTAGGAAAAAAAAAGTGACCTTGATATACCTCTGCAATGATAATCATCTCAGAGCAATCTTGGAATAAGCTCCTCTAGGTACCTTTGTAATAAGTCTTCCTGGAACTGAGTTCAAAACAACAGATTTTATGCTAAATCTCCCTTAGGCAAATGACAAAAAGTAGGAAGTATACTAAGACCCAAAACACATCTAATTTAACTGGAATAGCAGGTTAGAGCAAATTTGTAGTACTGGGAGTATGGATAAAAAGGGAAATAACTGCAATTCAAACCCAGTTTCTCCTACTACACCCCTACAACACCTATTACTTCTGTGACCTCAAAAGGTGTGAGGAATTCTGCCATCAGCAAGTAAACCATAAATTCTGGCTAACATATACCAACTGGGTGTCCTCTAATTCAATTCAGTTCTGAAACTATCTACGTGGAGACAGGATCAGATTTCACTAAGGAGCTCAGATCTCAAGACTGCTTTTTCTTGGTCATCTGGGTGAACCTCTGAATCAAGCATTCTTAACTTGAAGTGTACATATTGTTACATTTTCTGGGGCTTGAAATCAAGATCAGACTTTCAAAGAATATCTGAATTCTAGAAGATTTAAAAAAAAAAAAAGCCATACTCTCAGTAGGGAAATGCCAGGCACCCTCAATAAACATGGTAGGAAGGGCCCAAGATGGATGGGGATGGAGGGTCTTCTCTAAAGCATACTACTTGACTTTCTCCCATTCCCCTAGTAAGGCTGTATAGCAGGAGGGCAGAGGAAGAGTCAAACTGGGGACTGCAGAAGGTTTCCCTCACACATCCCCTCAAAAACTCAAAGAATTTGCTTCCAATGTGAGCACTAGAGTATGGTCTACTTGGTCAACTCCCATCCTTTACTGAAATATGAAAGCAAAATAGGATATGGCTTATTCTGTTCATGTATGACTAAGATTCCAAGCTCAAAAAGTACAAACTCCCAAACCAAAGAGATGGCAAAAATCCCTGGACCACTAGGAAAATGTGCACCCCTGTCAAAGAAAAGAGGATTTCTGGGTCATCATAGGACTTAGACATGTACCTTCTCCCTCCTCCACCAACAACAGGCTTAGAAATGCCTGATAACAAGTATATTAAATAAGATAACATATGTAAAGCACCCAGCATGGAACTCAACAGATATTGGAGATTCAATAAATATTAGTTCCCTTCCCTGTTAAAAGGAACACCAGCTATAATGTTTATGCTATTCGCTGACCATTATTACCATGTAGCTCAGTAAGAAGTGTGTGCATAATTAAATATGTACCACCATGGTAATTTTGTTTTTAAATTTTATTGATAACATCATTATATACATTATGTAAGCTCAGAGTTTTTCTGCTTATGCAGCATAGTTATATTTCTAACTTTAAAAAAAAAACTCAAGGGAACATCTGAGATAAGAACTGTTTAGTGGTTTAACAAGGTAAAAAGAAAAGTTTAACAACTTCTTGAAGTGTGAAATATCACTTTGCTCATTGTTCTTCCTGTCCAAACCCATCCCCAGCCCACCCTTCAACTTTGGTCCTCCCCTCCACCCTCCCTCGTCCACCCACTACACAATACTGACAGTGATAGTTCTCCCTACCTTTACCTTCATTTTAAAAATTAAAACTAAAACAGCTTCCCTTGTCACTACTAGCAAGAACCAGGAATATCCCCTTCCATCTGTTCTCTTAATACTTCTGCAGTTCAGCTTTACAGTTTAGGGACCCCAGCCAGGGCAGCGATTGCAACAGGAGTTGATGGTTCTCTGCCAAAACAACCCTCACTTCAGAATCATTGATCAAAACACTAACTGGAAATGATCATGGGCTGTCACTCAAAGCCTCAGGGAGCTGAAAGCAACCACACCCATTTATCAATATCTGGAACTAGGAGGGAGCTAGCATCAGAATGAAAAATAGCCAGACCTCTCAAACTTAAAAGCAGACATTAAAATAACCCAGAACTGGAGTTGAAGTTGAGATTGCAGGGAAGCCAGTTGGAACCCTCCATGATAGTCTAGATAGGAATTATTTTTACTTTAAAACCTTAGGAAGCCATTGAACATATTTAGGAAAGCCTCAATAGTGCCTGTCACTGCAAAACAATCATCTTATAACCAATGTCAGGAAATGACACTATCCACAAAAAGAATCAATTGCTTCAAAATTAGTTTTGTAGTATCAAACAACTTCAGCTCCCAGTTCAATGCTGGGGAATATTTTAAATGTGTTCATCACAGAAATCACTAGACATAAGCTGGTTGACCTAGTTGCCCAAGAATATCCTTTGATCAAAACTTGGTTAAATCAAAACTGAAATTGTAAATAGGGTCATGGTCAATGGGCAATGCCACATACACCTACTCCTACAGCTATTAAAAAACAAATCAAAAAGGTGAATAACAGGATTAAATCTCTTAATTCTAGCCATTCTCCAGACCTTGGACTCTCCCACCCATAATTTTACATATGCTACTTACTACTGTCATTCATTCATTCATTTATTCTTTTTTTTTTTTCAGCACTGGGGATTGATTGAACCCAAGGGTGCCCTATCTCAGAGTATTATATTCCCAGCCCTTTTTATTTTGAGACAGTATCTCACTAAATTGCCCAGGTTGGCCTTTAACTTGCAATCCACCCAGCTGAGCCTCCCAAGTTGACTACTGTCATTTCTTATAAAGAATGACACACGGGCTGGGGATGTGGCTCAAGCGGTAGCGCGCTCGCCTGGCATGCGTGCGGCCCGGGTTCGATCCTCAGCACCACATACCAACAAAGATGTTGTGTCCGCCGAGAACTAAAAAATAATAAATATTAAAAAAAAAATTCTCTCTCTCTCTCTCTCTCTCTCTCTCTCTCTCTTTCTCTCTCTCTCTCCTCTTTCACTCTCTCTTTAAAAAAAAAAAAAAAAGAATGACACACTGCTTATCTTGTAACTGTTTGGGCTTTTTGCTGGTAGCACACATATTTCTTATCACACTAAAGACAGAAGAGAAAATAGAAATGGCAATAAGAATCCTGGAACTGGCTAGAGTTTTCAGGTTTGCAAAAATGAACCAACATTTTGATCTCCAAAACATTTTTAAACTTTAATATCTTGCTAGAAATTTGTTATCAAACCAAGTGAACTTTAATAGCTGGCTTTAAAAATTAACATTGACATGAAACAAGAATATTGGGCAGGAAATTGGAGCATCCAAAAAACATGGATGAGGACATCTGTGAGATCTAAGTCAATTTAAAAAAATCTTCATTCTAACTCTACAGAGAACCTTAGCGACACACCCAGATACGGAATCTTTCAGGGGAAGCACGTTCACCAGTCACATAAACAATACTAAACACAAAAGAAGACACATGCCTTAATAGAAGCAAACAGCTTCATTTCACCATGTGAATAGTTATTATTTTAAAAAATAAATTCCAATATAATATTTATCAGATATAAGTGTTTGAGTGATTCTCCACCCACATTTTTACCCCCAAAAAATCTAGCTTGGTTACTTCATAAATGTTCAAACTTATTTTCTAACATTTACCATAGAAACTTACTACTTCATTTAAATGCAGTGCATAGTGTATTTCCTTTAAAATTAGTACTTATAAATACCTCTATGACATGATGTTCTAGTCTCAAAAAGTTACAGAATAATGTAGCTCATCATGTCACTGCCATTTCTTAAAAGGTTATCTTACAACTCTACCTTCTGTAGTTCACCTCATTAATAAAGTTGTTCAAAACAATCTAGGGGTTGGAGAAGAGGATTAATTCTATGGTGATCTCAAAACAGTTTTTCCCTGGATACACAAATTTAGGCTAGACTCCCATGAGATAGATAGAACTCTTCCCAGTAAGGCTTTGGTCTAAGGAATACAACATTTCTTCAAGCTGGCTTTTAAAAATATAACTCCCAGAATCTGAGGATAGGAGGTTCAGCTCAGCCTCCCTCCCTATGCCTTGTGCCTCACTCTTCTTCACCCAGTTCTCACTCTGCTTCTGCAGGGTATGCAGCCCAGCCGTCCCTGTCCATTCCAATCCCAGATCAAGTATCCATCCACCCTATTCCAAAACTGCTTTGGTCTCAGGCAGAGAGCAGGCAGAGTCCTTTGTTTAAAACCAGGCTGTAAAAGACAGTGGAATAAATATGACATAACTTTCCTATGTACATATATGAATATACCACAGTGACTGTCACCATGATGTACATCCACAAGACTGGGGTTCCTAATTAGAATAAGATATATTCCGTGCTTACATAATTATATCCACTGTCATGTATAATTAAAAAGAACCAACAAAAAAAAAAAAAAAAAAAACAAGAAACAAGGCTATAAGAAAGCATCCTCTGGGAGAATGGACAGTTCTCAGATAAAGCAGGAGTATGTAGACAGACACCCCAAGGGTGTCTGACACCATCTCTAAGTCTCCACACATAATGGTGAGTTTACCATCAGGGAGCATATTGCTCAGATATCCTCAGTCATTTTCTCATTAAGATCATGTACAAATTATTCAATTGAAAAATATGTTTTCAATTCTATCTTTGGAGATACTTGTGAGACATAATTCTCCTTCTCCTCTTAAGAATCTGGCCATTTCACACAGTCACAATGAAGAAGAATGTCTGGGGCATTTAGGTGTCCCCCACACTCCCAAAAAATATCAGGAATAAAATGTTCTTGTGATAAACCAGGTAGAATTTTATATCCTATTACTAAAGAGCTTCCATTTCCCCTATCAACCCAATACATGGCTTGCAACTTCAATAGCTTTGGCAAAATCACCACTACTGGACAATAACTAACACGAAGTTCCAAGTTAGAAAAATTCATTCCTCCTCCAAAAACCTAAAGGAAACTATCCAAACAATAATAAAGACTAAAATTACAATTTACACCATAGGAGTATTGTCCTTCCTACTTTTTAAACGTTTATTGAACATCTATTATGTTCTACATACGTGTGCTTTTATTGAATATATGAGATAATTTCATCTGTATAAGAACCTCACAATTTCGTGTATTGAAAAACTCTCATCCTCAAAATGATTTAGTTATTTGCCAAAAAATATAAAAGAAGAATTTAAACCTACTTCTGCCTGATGCCAAAACCTACATCGTTTCTTTTACCAGCATTAGTAGCTAGAGTTTATTGAGTACTTACTGTTGCCAAAGTTCTAATTCCCAGTGCTTTACATATATAACTTAGGTAAGACATGTAGAAACTGGTTAGTATTAGCTTCATTCTGCATATATGAAGTAAAAAATGGCTAAATATTTGCCCAAGTTATCAGAGCCATAAACAAGGAAGCTGAGCTAACAACCCAAGCAGTCCAGTTGCACTCACATCAAACTGCGTCCACTGGAGAACTGATTCTGTAAATGGCTGGTTACCTCCTCTTGTACCTTCTTTGTGATCATTCTCATTATTAAGTTCATAGCACTGAAATGTATCTGCATGAGCAACAATGAGTCACAAATTCAAAGGGAAACTGAGTTAAAACTGCAAGTCTTGAAGCTGGGGTTGGGGGTCAGAGGTCGAATGCTCGCCTAGCATGCATCAGGCACTGGGTTCAACCCTCAGCACCACATAAGAATAAAATAAAGGTATTGTGTAGAATACCACCTACAACTAAAAAATAAATATTAAAAAAAATCGCAAGTCTTGTCCTTGCATACATGGAGAACAATCTTGATCTCCAGGATTCTTTTTCATTTCTGTGCAGAGATGTGTGTAGTGTTTGGGGAGGATAAGAGCATGATATTAAATAATATTGATAATTCTTTCCTAAAAATGTTCTTTTTCTTACCTCTCCATTTTAGCATAGTTGCTGCTGAGAGACCTTTAATATACTATACTCTTCCAGTATCTTCCTCCCGCCCATTGCCCCATTAAAAGTCTTACAGATTCAAATGACTACAGTATTACTGGTTCAGATAATGTATGGTCATCCACACCTTATACATTTTATCCAGGGGTCTCTTACCATAAGCATCACTTCAACAGCAACAAACTGGCTATGGGCCATGACCTGTGGGGCCCTGGCAACCATTAACTGTCAACTATAGCTTATGCGTGATGCTAATGACGTTCCTCAAGAAGCCACATTTGCATGACTCCACAGTTTGCTAAATCCCCTTAAATTTTGCTAATAAAAGACTGGCGAGGTGTTTTTTATTATTAATTTGTTTCCCTTTTCATGACTTTCTATACAGGGACAACCACTTACATTCAAGCAACTAGAGCATATCCCTTTCTTGACCACCAAAAACCAAACCAAACACCCCTGTGGTAATTGCTTTATATGCAGACTCTTTTTATGACATTCACAAAGCTGGGAAAGAACTGCACGAGCATTGTACTTTGGGAAAGATGAAGCCAATTTCAGAATTCAGTTTTCAAAGGAAAATGCCATGTTTGTTTCATGTCAGCCTCTGCTTCAGATCAGAACCATGACTGGGGAAAAGCAAACAAAGCTGAGACTGTTGGTCTGGCTGGTTACTTCCAAGCAAAGCAGAGGGCAGATGGAAAGCCTCTCAGCTGGCTGGAGCCCCTCGTCTTGTCTTGTCTACCTCCAGTCTCTGGAAGCAGCTGAGCAAAGCCTCCCTCACTGAATGAGAATTAACACACACACACATTCTCTCTCTCTCTCTCTCTCTCTCTCTCTCTCTCTCTCTCTCTCTCTCTCTCTCTCTCCCCCTCCTTCTCCCTCCCCACTACACACACACACACACACACACACACACACACACACACATACTCCTCCAAATGTTTATAAATAACTTTATTTAAAAATACAGACTGGTTGTCACACAGACAGGTGCTCTGGCTGCCTTAGCAGTTTTAATACACAAGGCTCACTGCCCAGTTTGGCAAAGGTCCCATCTCCTCTCCCCTCTGACTGGTCCTAGAGTGACACAGTATACAGCCTTGGGTGTGTATGTGATCCTTGAACTCAACACAATCTCTCATTAAGTTGGAAAGACTTCTGGAAGACAGCCTGTGGTATGTTGTGGGTTTAGAATCAGGCTTTGGCATTATATGTGTGTGGGTAAAAGAGAAAATCAGCTATGCTATTATATCTGCTTGCAGTCACATTTGCATATGCACATTATTGCCGGCTACCTACATACATGTGGAATTAATGAATGAATGAAAACATGTAGCTACACATACTCACACATACACAAACACAGGGAGAAGTATATAACTATGCCACAAATATAAAAAGCATTTAACTGATTGACAGATTCTGGTAGGGACAGAGAGAGAAAAAAATGCCATAGTATTTTTAAATGAGCATCTTGTCCTGTACACAAATGTCTTACTACAGACTATTTATTTCATTGATTTCTAGTTAAAAAAAAAAAAAATCCGAGCATTGTCTTTGCTAACACAAGCACCAACCCATCACATCTCTTTTGTGTTTCCCTTATTGGGTGGCTGTGTATAAATTCCAGTAATTCTCCTGCTGTATATGTAGGTCATGTGTGAAAAACAAATCTCAACTCAGTGATCAGGGGGCCATATCTTACCATCTATCCCATAACAGTCATCTGCAACACAACTGGGCACTGGCTGTATCCAATCTATTTCTACACTGTACTGTCACTGGTCAAAAATGGCCTTGTTCTGTTATTCCCTCCATTTTCCAACTGAAAGGGGGAAAGAACTGATAAGCCTGAGCTCAATTTGTTCTGGCAATTATTGCAAAGGTCCTACTGTGAGGGAAGCCCTGCCCTTTGGTGCAGAATGACATGCAGCCATCCAGGGTTCAGACAAAAGGAGACCCTGCTTTTCAGCAAGTGTACTCAGCCATGTATAGGCACACTGGCAGAGATGACTTAATGGGAAAAACAGAGACACAAGAACTTGAGGGGGGGAAAAGTAGAATGGAGGATTATCAAGTGACACCAGTGGAGAGGAATAACATCAAGACGTGAACTTGGTGAAATAAAAGAAATAATTTTGGCCACAAGAAAGTAAATCACGGATATAATGTGGAGATGTTTTTGTACTATCCAGCTAAATTATGCTTTTATTATAATAAAGGTTACTATCATGATAGTGAAATGTGAAACTGAAAGTTATGCTTCTCCCCCCACCACCCACTAAGGCACAGCTGCACATTAATTCAACCAAATGAAACTGTTAGGATGAAATACCACCGGGATGCATTCTAAAGTGTAATTCCTTTGAAACAAGTATGTAACTTTATTAAAAAACCAAAGTACCCGTCAAAAGGTGAAAAAAAATACATTATGATGAAAAAGAGGTCATTCCAGAAAAGGCTGAAATAGCACTTCTTTTTGAAATGGCATATGGAGGCTTTTCTAAAACTGAAAAAAAAAAAGTGACTTTTTCTTAATACTTGTCCTTATTCTCTGCTCATGAACAGAAGGAAAATGCTTGTAGATAAAGTCACTTTCAATTCTAGGCCCTAGCACATGTTCCTCTCTGGAGCCAAATGCCCTGTCTTTCCTCCTTTCAATTGTATCTAGTGATAATTCCTCTGCCCATCCTACACTCCCATCTACAAGGAAAATAGTTGATAGGAAGTAATGTCAAAGTCAGGTCTCTGACATACCAGAAATTATTTCTCCCATCCAAAATCACTCATTTTAAAGAACAAGAAATGAAATGAACAGTGGGAGATTAAGTTAATTTTGAAATCTGTTATTAGTTGCTTCTCTTTAGTCATAATGGAAGGGGAAACTATAGATTCAGTAACAATGAACATTTTTTCCATTACAAAGAATGACTTATTCAGTGGGTGAATCATTAGAGAATGATCCCTCTGGCCTCATGGAACTCCAAATGTAGAAGCAAAAAGGAAAAAAGTTTAAGATATAAAATATATTATAAAATTTGGGGAAGAGTGAACTACAATCCCCAATGAAATTACCTCTTATGTCAATTAAGAGAGTGTTTGTTAGAGCATTAACAGCCTTAGGCAAACTCAACAAACCCATTCCTGGCTGCCGGTAATGACAGATTTCTTAGGGAGTATTATTTAATTAACAATAATTTGAAAGAGCAGCTCAGCTAAGAAACTGCATTTACTTACTGGAAACACTAAGCAATGGTAAGTGAAAAAGACATGCAATTTGTTAGCTTTCCCATTATCTTTTGTTGCTGAAATACAGAAGCAGCTGATAGGTATTTGCCACTAGATATTTTCCACTGTCTGAGGCCAATATGTCCAAAGAATTTTAGCTCTTACTGTGCAAGGCTGCTAATAGTCCTCTGCAGTTTGATTCTGTTAAGAAATCCCCCAGGGCCCCAAGTGTTCAGAACCAGCATTCTTTGTCCTTCCCCACTCTGGACAAGGGCAACTGCCAGCTCCCCTTCCTTGTCTACACCACGGTCCCTCCCACCCCCATACATCATTTGCTGCTAATCACCTGACACAAGGGATGCCTTTTGTTCTAGCTGCCTTCCCAAGTCGCTTAGGTTGCATGAGTAACTTGATGGTGGGCTGGGTCTCACCTCCCCAGAAGATGCTGAGACCCAGTAGCACTGGCAGCAGGGGAGGTGAGACTTCTCCCCTCAGAGTTACTGAATTAAATTCCCTACATCCAATGGCCACCTTTCCAGTGGATTATAATTTAAAAACCAATTCCAAACTGGCAAAGGGAGGACCACTTTAAGTTCTCCTGATGTCTAAGGGGAGCTGGCAGCAGGAGGCGAACTCCAGAGCTCAAGTTTAGAGATGAAGCAAAAATAACACATTCCATGGAAAAAGGAAAAAAGTAAGTTTTAAAATTTTTCATCTGCTATGATATATCTTCACAAATTGTTCAAGATTGGTCAGTGAAATGAAGAGGTTGTCAGTTTAGTCCCTGTGGGAGCCACAAAAAGCCATCTGAGAGAGCAATTTAAGATTATTATTGGATAATTGTTAATTGTGGTTTGCTAGTGCCCATTAAAATTCCTGCCAACCGAAAATCTTTATCTTGATTTGTGATAAACTTAGAAATCAACAGTCAATGTTGAACATGGTTATAAAGCAAAACAAATCTCTTTCATGGATTCTGAAAAGACAAATCAGAAATCCTAACCAGTTAAGTCATGCTTATATTTGGGAGTAGATTAGGGTGCAGTTGGAAAGGGCACTAGCTTCCACAATAGATTAAGATTGACTGCAGGAGCAAAAGATATTTCTCTTTGATTCTTCTGAGTCCAAAGTAGCTTTCACTCAAGTGATATCAAAGGGATCTGATTAAACACATCTCCCAGCAGGATTTTATGGTACGGCATACATTATTATGTACAGTACAATCAGATTTATGTAATATGGTATTAGCCAGTGAATATCTTGTTTTGAAACAACTTGTGGAAATAGACTTTTATCTCTCTCTTTAATTCTAATTTGATGCTATTAACCAATTCTATTATTTAAATGGACTACTAAGATTGGAATCAGTTTGATTTATCAGAATGTATTTCCCATTAATAAGGTTTCTGTCTTAGCCTCCTTCTTTAACCTTCATTTACTTTTAATACTTTGCAAAGAAACATTTGCAAAATCTTTCTCCTTAATATGGATTACAGCATGAGGCTTGGTTCCTGTTAAATGGTTCTTAGCCTTAGAGAATAAGAACAAAAATTTGTGGAATTTACATGGGTTTCTCTTAATGATTCTTTACTGTATAGGGAAGATGAAGGGTGTTGATTATAAGAGGAAGAAATAATGAATTAAATTTTGCCTAAGAGTATTTTCTATTCCAAAGAAACTCAAATTACTGACATAGAAAGAAAATATACAGGAATTTTAACTGGCAATGCAGTTCCCACTAGTAACATTTGTTCATCTTTGATGCACTGTTACATGATATTTAAATATCAGAAAGCAGAGAAATGCCACCAGGATCAAAGCAGGGGAAGGTAACTGTAATTTCCCAATAACAACCAGTTTTCCAGCAGCAGAGTTAACAATCCTGTCCTGTCACATGTGCTACCTGAGATCAATCAGCAGGTCATAAAAGAGGGGAAAAGTTTTTTTAACTAATGCTTTACAGCAAGAGTAGAAATAGCGTCTATCATCATCATCAATTAATTACACCTTTAAAAAGTCAGCTAATTATTTCTGCTTGTAAATTCAACATTACTCCTAGGCAAAAATGAGTAAAATAGTATAAATGCTTACTATTATGAAAACATTCTTGATTTCTAGGGTGTGAGAAGACCTAAATGCTCTTTGATTCTATCTCTCACCTTTGGCAGGTCTTCACATCAGTCAGTGGGTCACTTCCTTCCTGTAGTTTCCTGCCACTCTTTGCCTGGACAGGGGCAAGAGGTTTCTTCATCTTCCTGTCTCAATTTATAAGTCTCACTGTCAGGAAACCTATCGTTTAAATCTCTTCTGCTCTGATAAAGATCATATGCCTATTCCTGGTTCCTGAGAGATGCCCATCTCCTGTAAAGATGAATTCTAAAATCCAGATGTCATTGCTGAGCTGTACCTTTCTCTCCCCTGGCTATAAAGCTTCCTTTTCTCAGTCACTTAGGCTTCATCTTTTGAATTCTATGGACTTCTCTGAGCCTGTTCCAAGTTTCAAATCATTTCCCTTTCCAAACAATATTTGGTTGTAGCTCTCAGAAATGGACATGCTATCCAGGATGCCAGTTCCACCTGCTGGTTCTGTAGGATGCAACATTTTTAATACAGCCATGCAAATGCCAAAATTCTCCTTGAAATGAGAACATTACATTGCTAAATTGTTGTCCACTTTTTATGTAATTCTATTCCATTTCATTACATCCTTGCTTGGTGCCTAAATAACTGTGCTAATAAACTCTGATGATTCTAAGGATACAGAGGTGACAGTTGCTGTCCTCGGGGAATTCATAGGCTAATGGGGAAAGTAAACCCCACAACCCCACATATGGGCTATGCTGGCATAAGGGACAGAATGTGATGGTGTGTCACAGAAAATAGGCCTGGGGATTAATAAATGCTCCCTGGAAAGAGACTGCCAAGCAAAGCAGGGCCTGGACAAAGTGTTTGTGTTTGAAGAAAAGCATGAAGGTGTTAAAATATGGGATCTATAAATTTATTTCAGGGACCAAAAAAAAAAAAAAAGAAGGAGGGGAGCAGGAACAGGAGATGAGATGAGAGAACAGTAGGTAGAAGTCAGATCACAGAGATCATTAAATGTTTTGTCAAGGAGTATAGATTTTGATTGGTTAAGAAATGAGTAATCACTAGAGAACTTCTGGAAAATGAGTAGCACAATAAGATAAAATCACTTTGGCAGGCTAAAGGAGAATATATTAGGTAGGGAAACCTATTAGCAGGCTTTTGGAGTGGTCTAGGTATAAAATGTAAAACACCAGAACCATCACCTGCAGCAGGAATGAAGAAGAAAAAGATTTGAGAAAGATGTTCAAAGAAAGCTCAGTAGAATTTGCCAGGTCTAAGTAACCCGACACAGGGGTGCAGGTAGTGGAGTTACAGAGAGACAGAAGGACTCTCTCACTGACTTTGCAGTTCTACTTGGATGGATGTGTGTCAAAGTCTGGGGAAGGGAACAAAAGAACAAAATTAGAAATCTAACTGGAAGGAAGTGATATTCACTATGATCCACTAATCTTCTCTTTGTCCAATGAGTTTCTCATTTCCAGAGACTACCAGATCATCCACTGTCTATTTTATCTTCTAAAACTTCTCCAATGACCCATTTATCTAAAGCCAAGTCACATATTTTCCTATCATTACTTTTACATGTTGCACTTCAGAATAGTTAATGATCATGACTTTAGATATCCTTAAAATTATGAATGGATATTGAACATTTGATGCAGAACTTACTCCTATACTACTACTCCTATACTTACTCCTTACTACTACTTGTTACTGCACTGAAGTTGAAAACAATTTGTTGCTAACAATTCTCCAGTCAGTACTGAAAAGTCAGAACCATATTTCATCTGTCATGCCATACAGTCAAAAGTGCTGTACATAGAGCTAGCATAGAATTTTCTCCTTTATGTACACCCACCTCTTTCACAGCATAAATGGAAATTAGACCAGACTAATAAAACTTGTTTTGTTGTTTAAAGAAAAAAAATCTCACCCACTTCAAAATATAAGAATTTGACTTTTCATCTTTGACAGGAATTAGCTCTTTGCTATTCTGAGATTACAAAAAAAAAATTCAGCATTGAACTCAAGGACCTTGGGTGGCCTAACTGATGTTCCAAGTGTGGCACACTGTATCTTCTAAAGATGATCATAACAGTATCTTGCCTCCTATAAGCTCCCATGGAGACTTACCACACCCCTTTAAGAGGGAGGGTCTCATTTTCTTATCTTGGAAGTGTGTATTTGCTAGTGGCTCATAACCAGCACAATACTGCCGAAGTAAAGGTGAGGTAATTCTATGGTAAGGCAGTAAAAGGTGACACTCCTTCTTTTTTGAAAATAGGAGTGTTCACCTTGGAGCCCTGAGTCCACTGGCCTCCCAGAAGTCACTGTATATAAGGAAGCCCAAATCAGTGTATATGGAAATCAAACATTGAGGTCCTAAATGAGACCATATAGAGCGATAGTGAAGCCCAGCAGCACTAGACTCTAGCAGTCCCAGCGCTGGCCACCATCTGACTGCAAATGCCCAAGGAAGCCCACACCAGAATCACCCAGCCAAAATACATCCAAATTCCCAGCCCCCAGAAACCACGAGAACTAATGACTGCTATTTTAAGCTTCTACATTTTGAGGTGATTTATCTCACAGCAACTGCTAGCCAGAAAATGGGACTCAGAGCCCAAATGATCCAGTACAAGGTCAAGCAATGAAGGCACAGCAGGTCGAGTCCCCTTCCCTCATTGCATGATACTACAGTTTCACCCTTTGATTCAGGTCCTATCCTACTTGGTGACTTTGTGCCAAACTAGGCTGGATTCTGTTGAGGTTCCAATGGCTGAGAAGACTCTGACTTAGAACAGTTTTTACTCATCTTGGTGCCAG